>NW_022900940.1:29132615-29139952 GCF_012274545.1 Fukomys damarensis
AAAAAACCCCCCTTTAAAAAAAAAAAAAAAAAAAAAAAAAAAATCACAGATCTGACTCAGAAATGGATCTTCCACTTCCATTTTCCAGGCCTAATCCTTGAGAATTATTGCTTAATTTTAAATATCCCTTTTGGGTGTTTTTGCAGAAGACGCCACTGCGAGTCTATGACTCAATTCTCTGGGAGCCTTTGCTGCTGGCCTTCCTCCGCAGTAATCTGATTTTATTGTTTCTTCCTTTCCAGGCAAGGATTTTCTAAAATTCCTTTGGTGTGTGGTCCTTGTCCAGCCCTTTCTCTTAAGAGAACTTGGGAGATATTGACAAAGTCTTAGATTGGCTAATCTGTGTTTTCAGACAAGGCACTTGTATTCATTGTAGGTTTTCTCTCCTTTCCAAGTAACACAGTGCAGAGCATGTTCAGCAGAGGCCTGGGTAAGATTCCCAATTTCCGAGATTAAGAATGTTCTTTGATTCCTGACCCTGTCAAGCCCAAAACTTTTACAAGAATTTTCCTTGTGCCATAAATCAGTGGAATAAAGGCTTTGATCTCATATGCACTGGCCAAGAGGACAGAATTTAAACTGGCTAGAAGTCAAGGTTCCTCTGCCTGGGACAGCTTCACTCAGTCCCTTGATAATTTCAACAGACACACTTCCTCATCTGTCTGTGTTTCTGCCTCTAGCCATCTGAGTGTCTACTTGCCACTCTTACAGCATTTCATGCCTGTCCTCTGTTCCCAGTATTTGCATCATGATACATTCCCAGGGTTGTTAAGCTCCCCCTCATAGAATGCTATTGTCTACGCCTTCCCAGGAACACACTGGCTTAGAAGGCAGCAGTTATTCTGGAACAAGGAATCATGTGAACATTTTAGCCCAATATTACTTGATCCTAAATCATCAAGTGCTAAGGACAAATTAGAAATACAAAAGACAGGGACTGCTAGTTCCAGAAATAAGGAAGTCGCTTCATCTGGGTAAGAGCTATCTTTCTTCACCCAGTTTCACCCTATCCTGTGCCAGCTTTCCCTGAATTATGTAGAAGGCTGCTAGAGAAACAGTGTATTGGCAGTCAGCACACTTTTCAGGGGGCCTTGGTTTTCCTTATAACTCTCCAGGTAGCCTTGATCAAACTATGCCACCTTCCTAAACCTCAGATTCTTTTTCTATAAGTGACATGGTTGAACTGGTGTGGCCCTGAGGTTCCTTTCAGCCCCTACTGTTGTCTGAGTTATACTACTCAGAACTAATTGGACCAGGATGAACTGAGCTAGGTAATTTGCTTCTGAAACCATCATGGACTATCTCTGCATATGAATTTGCTGTACCTGCCCCTAGCTGATGGTCAAAAAAAGTCTGGAGGACAAGAAGCGATTCATAAAGTCACCCTATATTAGTTGGCCAATGTAGGGTCCCTTTGGTTTGTACCATTATAAGCTAGCATAAAGAAGAATAAAACCATTTCTAAACCTTAAAATAAGAAATTACTCTGCTCAAGCAAAATTATGTTGCTCAAGCTTTGTCTGCTTCATTTGCTTTAGATAAAAGCCTACTCAGCATCTCATTCAAAAATAAGTCCACAGCAGTCCAGAGAAAAGACAGCCTGAGATTTATAGTAACAAGACATTTCAGACGCCTAACAAATAGACCCCATCATATCAAAACCCTCGAGTCAATATTAGCTATGAAGGGAAATGAAAATAAGATTTGTAGAGGGAACAAAGTTTCTAACAGTGTTTCTTTCCTTGCTGCAAAGTAATTGTGATTAATACCAAGTACAAATCATGGCTCATGAGCAAAAAACATTCACGATCATAGTCCATGGGCAAATCGTACATGTCTTAGATATATTATGACTTTTATGACTTTACAAGATGAGCAATGCTTTATAAGTTCCACCATCTTTCCCATCTACCAAAAATATATGCCCATATTATTATGGTACCCCAGCTGAAGATTCCACTGATCAGAGCTGACTTTAGATTACATTAGTAAGTCACTTAAATACAAGTGTCCATGGTAGCACTGAATCCATCAGTCATGTATACTCCTATGTATATTAATTCAATCAGACTTTTCCTCCAAAAATGAGTCACACTGATGGGTGGGGAGAAAATGATAGCAATATAGACAAGAAACTCTTGTGCCAGGCAATTCACTGGCGTCAGAGAAAGAGCACTTTGAATCAGAACCATGAGAATCCACTCACCTCACAGTTTTCCCTACAGCGGGTTTTCTCTACTTCCCTGGTCTGTACCCACTAGGTACCAGCAGCACACAAACACTTCCAAAGTTAGGACAATCAAAAATGTCTCCAAACATTGGCACCTGTCCCCAGGGAGGCAAAAAAATATATTGGATGAGGACCATCAGCCTGGAGACAGCCGAATCATGTGTATAGTAACTGAAGTCTCTGAATCTTTTTTTTTTAATATTCTTTTTGAGGTAATATGCAGTGCCACCAACTACACTGGGCCCTCGACTTAAGAACTCAATCAGTTCCCAAGGGCAGGTTGTAACTCAAACTGTTTCTAAGTTAACACACCTGCAATCTGGATGTTTACCCAGGTAAACACTGTAGATAACAAGAGGCAGATGAACCTCCACTTAAGTAATTAACCCAGGTTGTTCGTATGTGAGGCCGGCCATAACTTGAGCGTCCATTGTTACCCTCTCCTGGAAGTAATGTGTAGGAACAAGATTTTTCTTCCAGAGTAGCTTGTGCATTTTGACAGTCCTTCCTTCCCCATTTTCTCATCTGTCTAGGCAAATGTGTCTCTAGAGTTGAGGCTGTGGTAGATAGGCCTTCCAGAAAGCAAACTGTCTCCTCTGCTCTGTGTTGCAAGCTTAGTTCACTACATCTTTGGCTTAATTTACCATGTCAACATAAATGCAGCAGTGAAAGCACAGAAGAGAAACAGCACACGGACGATGCCATTTCAGCAGAAGCTGTCATCACTAGTCAGGCCCCAGAACAAACAAGTTAATTACTAGCAGCACAGTGTTTTTTCTTCATTTGGTTACTATTTAAATGGTCAGAAAAATCTCAGGCCAGAATTACATAAAGCTGGAAATGCTTGTATTTTAAGCTATGACTTTTTTAAAAACACGCTTTTCAAATCCATAAGCATCAGTGTTCTCATCAACGTCTCTCAAAATGAAACAAGCCTGTTAAGCTGGACATAATTTTAGTATATATCTAAACAAATGGGTCCCTTGATTCCATTCTTTTTGGAGCAGAGCTTTTTCTTTCTGAAACTGGCATTTCTTGATAAAGGAACCTCTTTCAAAGCAATATCCGTGCTAAGAGATAGTGCATTTCAGTTAGAGGACGTTCTTGTTTGCCACCAAGGCTCTGACTCAATTTAAGGAGGGTTCTGGATACACATATACCCCTTAGACTGGGGACGGTGGGAAATGCTTCACTCTGGGCTGCTGGTGTCTCCCCTGCAGAATGCAAAGAGGGGTCAGGAAAGCAGCTTTCATCACCCAATCACTTTGGGTGGCCTCTTCAGCTCTCTTAGCCAAGGTTTTCTCATCAGTGAAATGGAGGTAATAACAGCACCTCCCTCGCAGCACAGAAGTGAGCCAGAGAAACACAGCGTGTGTGCTGTCTGGCACATTGTAGGCCATCTTCTGGGTGTCAGCTCCCGATGTGCTAAGCACAAAATGAAATTATCCTCTTGTCAGTTCTACATGATTTGCCGACCTGTTAGCCTTCTAAATGGGCAACTAAAAAATGAACCAATACTTCATTACCTTGATTGTTTTTTGTTTTGTCTTCTTCCCAAAACTTTTGGCCATTTGAAGGCAGAGCCCACCATAAACACTAATCTTTTTAAAATCATCCACAGTTTGGGACACAGAATCCCTCCTTGCATAGCTGTCTCTTGTTTAGTAAATTTACTGGAAGAAAATAATAAAAGTTTCACCTAGAAAAACAGCTCTTAGTTTTTGAGGTATAGAGTGAAAATGTCAGAATTTGGAACATTATTGAGATTAAGCAATCAATCCTTGTATACTAAAAAAAAATATATATGCTTTTAACTAAAAGAACATGAGACCATGCTCAAAAGACCCATTCCAGCTCTTCCACTGTCTGGGTGACTTTGAGTGAGTATATGATCTGTCTGAGGCTTATTTGTGTTACTTCAAATTCTAACTACATGTTTGAGCGTGGGGGATTTAGTTCTTTTGCCTGTAATGATAATCTGAGTCACTGGGTGTTGGCTCCCCATAAAGAAATAGAAATATAGGATGGTCACCTACAGCAACTTGGGTTTGGATCTTGACTTTGCCATACATAAATGTTAGCTTACTTTTATTATTTTGTTGGATGTATGTAAAGAGGAAAACCTACCCCTAAAAAGATGAAATTATTCACAAATCTTGGTGTTTGGATTTTCCCACTTCATGAACCAAATGTACCAGTTAACCATATAGAAAATGGAGATGTTCTTTCTGGTATTTGCTTTCCCTAACTTATACTTCATCAAATGCTATTTTCCCCTCATTCTTGAAAAGGGAAATCACAGATATTCTCTATAAATATGAAATCCCACCAGAATTTAAATTGGACAGCCACATGGTTAACAGATTGTACTTCCTCTGTATGGAGGCCTGACCCCTGAGACCGAGGGGACACGTCAGTCACTGGGGACTTTAACAAAAGCTCAGCTTCTGACTCCGGGTTTTTCCAAGCCCTCAGATGACACTTGCGGTGACAAGGCCCTTGCTACTTACAGACAGGTCGGTGAGGATAGGAGGGGGCCCTAGCCAGGCCAATCACGTGGAGAAGGGCGGGGCTGCAGGAACTTCTGCCCAGCTCCCTCTCCAGCCCCCGCCTCACCCTCACCAACTCTAAGTAATTGAAAGTGTGAAAGAAAAGAAATACACAAAGACGTGAAAAAAGACTATAGAAATCCTACCTCTTTCTCCTTATTTTCCGGTACCATAAAAATAGAACAGCTGATTCCAAGCAGTTTGAAACATCTGTGGTGCCAGATTTTCATCCACAAGACAAGCAGGTAGAAAACAACTTAATTCTTCCCTCTTCTTCTGATTGGGACAAGACACAGGGTGCAGGCACAAACCAGAACCTCTTGAAGGAACGTGAAATCCTCGTGGGTAATTGTGTCACTCACAAGGGCCCGTTCAGTGGACTGTGCTTTTGATGTAGTTAACAGTGATTTGAGGGCTTTAAAGCTTCCCCAAAGGCTCTGTTCTCGAGGAGCCCTCACCCCTAGAAACTTTACCTGCAGTCAGAAGCTATGAGGCAGATCCTTCATGTGGCAGAGCCGCTGCTCCTGAATGAGAGGAAAACCCCAAGTTTTCCAGATGGAATGTTTCTAAGCTGAAGAAAATGCCTGTGCTAATCTTCATTCTAGTTACTCATTTCAAAAGAAGAAGAAAAAAAAAAAAAGAACTCAGATTCTCAGATTCTATGGAAACCCAGAGGAGGGACAACTTGGAGATTTGTTTTGATATTATAGAATATATTTTTGTTAATTCATGAGTGTAATTTATTGAAAGAATATGTGTTTTTCTGCCAAGTAATGAGACTCCTTTTAACATATGATGGATAAAATTGGTCTGATTACTTAAGAGCCACATTTTGCCTTATTTTTGAGAAATTCTAAGGCTCAAAGTTTGCTCTTTATTCACAAATTATCTTAGTCCTGGTTTGCAAAGTCAGAAAAGATTCACATGTATTTCTTACTTTGGAAGGGTTAGTTCATGTTTGGGAATACCAAATGGGGTCAATCATACAGTTTTTTTCAAAACTGGGGTTCAGACTGACAACAACAATAAATATTATACTCTGAACTTCATACAGGAGAAATCTAATCCTGGCAATAAACATCTGTTCCCTCTTATGTGCGTTTGTGGCTCTTCAATATGAATGTTTCTGCAACAGCTATAGCTTTTGTAATCTCCTAAATGGAATCTCTGTGGCCTTTAGAGTAATTACCTCAAAGTTTGAGTAATCCAACGTGAGGATTCTCTGATTAAATCCAGTATGAATGATGGAAAACTAAACAACCATTTTCATGGGAAGATTCCACTGTGTCCTACAGAATATAGTTTTTCTGCCTTTGGTGCCTCTGCTCAGTGCTCCAGCCGACACTTATGCTTTATCTGGTTAAATACTTTTAAGAAGCTGCTGGTGAAATCTAGTCACTGTCATGTTTTCATGCTAATAAGTGGAATTTCCATCATCTTTGAATACGTTATATTGTTTCATCTTTTAAACTTTGTTTCAGGCCACATGTTACAATAGATTAATGTGCATCCCTTCCAACTGACCGTGTAAACTTTCTAAACATATACTTTTTAAATTTTAATGGTTTTCACTTATTATAAAGATTAGCATTGTAGTTTCTGATTTCAAAATAATTTTTTGAGGTTTCTATGCCCATGATGATTGTTTTTCATTAGGATAGTGTCTGTGTAATCGAATATACAGGAAAAACCAGAGAAGTGGGAGCAGCCAGATAAGGAAAAGATTTGTTTGTCTCTTAGCAGGTCCTAAATCTCACCCACTTAATGAACTGAGAATCCCTGCCAATGAAATAAGAGAAACTGTCTGTGATAGCAAACTTAAATTCACCTGCACATAGGGACAGAAAAGTCCAGTCTCAACAAGAGGGAAAATTAATAGGCAGGTACTCAGTTAAAGAAAGACAAAACCATATAGCAATGGAAAGCAGCCTACCTGAATAAAGAGGTTAGTTTTGCAAGGCTTTGCTTACAAGAAGATATTTCAGCAACTGGGTAAGACTGAACCCTCATGGATAATAAAATCTCAGGAGCAAAGCAGCACAGGTATTCTTGAGATGAGTGTACCCTGATCAGAATATTTGAGCTCATTACTGCCTCCCCAGCATTTCATTCATTCAATCATCAATCAAAATATAAGCAGAACTTCATTATTTACCAGCAAACCCTTTTCATGTTTCTTTAGAGACCTCTGCTCTGTACTTTAAAATAACCTTAGCACTTGAAAAGGAGGCAAAATGAAGGGAGAAATTTGGAGAAAATCATGCAGGAACTAAGGGCAGTTATGAGAGAAGGTACTTTAGCTGAGCAAAGATAAACAACTTTTTCTCAAATTCCTGTTTCTGCACAGGGCCACAGAGGAGAGGAAAGGAGGTAAAGAGAGTGTTGCAGAGTTTTACTTGATTCTACTAAGATAAAGATGTAACAAATAATGTGCCAAACTCCATGTCAGACATAAGGACATAAAATGAAACAAGCCAAGGTCTCAGCTATTCTAGAGCTCAGAAATCTAAATGAGTGAGTGAATAATTATGGTACATTGCAATGCATTCTAAATAAAG
>NW_022900940.1:29140054-29241550 GCF_012274545.1 Fukomys damarensis
CCCCCCACACACACACACACTACATACACAATCTTTTCTCATTGGTTGAAGGGACAGAAATGTGTTTCTGTGCAGAGTCATGTACAGAAAGTATTTACAATGCTACCTGGCACATAGTAGGTACTCAGTTAATAGTACTTTTTATTTATGTTACTTCTAGTAGCCTGGCATATAGGAAAGGTTCAATAAATTTTAGCTGCCATTAACATTAGTATTACTATTAAAGTATCTTTATACTGTAAGAAGATTCCCTTATTCCGCCTACTGCCAATTCCTTTAGAAGCCAGTGTCCTGGAAGGGCTCCCCCCCAGCTGTAACCCAAGCCCTCTTCTGTCTACAGTGGCCAGCACATTTCACCCCATTTTGCAGGTTTAAATTATGGAGAATACCAAAGTGGCCACATGTCAAGTTAGTAATGTGTGTAGTAGTACAGCAGTGTAGTAATGTCTGGAGAGTCATGTCAGGAGGAATACTAACACATACCAAGAACATCTTACATGCAATAAATTGTTGCATACCTTTAGCACAAACCGTTGTTTTCCAAGAAGGGAAGCTCATCACAAACTGGAATAATAAAGGAGGCCATATGGGTAGGACTGAAACTGAGATGGGAAGGTTCAAAATGTTTGTGAAAAGGAAAGAGGGAGCATGGGCATGGATCCTGTGAGTTCCTTCCCTCCATCTGAGAGCTGTGGACAGGAGCTGTATAATTGTTAGCAGCAAAAAAGGAAAGGGATGCACTGAACAGTGACTCTACTCTGGCTCTGTGCTAGGTCTTGCATACATGTTGGCTTGTGTAATCTTCATACCAACAGGTGAGCTATTTTCACCCTAATTCTTCCTCTGCAAGATCATGTAGCCCTTCCATCACAAATCGTGAAAGTGGCAATAGTGAAATTTACTTTTAAAGTAGTCAATAAAATGACTTTTCTCCATTTTGGAGAAGTCTCTCTCCCCTTCCTCATCTAAATATTTTACATTTACAAGTCTTATGACACCAACTATGGTAGCATTCTCTCACAGAGACCTTTATAATACAGGCAAATGGCTACCCAGGCCTTTGAGCCTCTGGCCTGTACTGAAGATTCTCAGGCCAGACAGAGCTACCTTGGGCAGATCCAGAGGCATCAGGAAACACAACGCAGCTGACTTCCCGCTGGTGACCAGCCCAGCCATTCCAGATTTTAACAGACTTACAGAATCCATGAGTGTTACAGAGATCCTGAAAAGAGGCATTGAATCACCAGTAATTCCTCCGGATCTTTGTGAAGCTCTTTGCCAGATATGTCTGGGCATCAAACCATGAGCTAAGCCTGTGGTTTAGGTAGAATGTCCATGAGGTACAAATGCCAGAGTATAAATGGCTGGTTCACCCAGCCTAGGGACAAGGAAGGATGGAAATGCCTAGACGCTCTTTCTAGTCTCTCTGTCCTCAGAACACATCTGAGGCTGCATGGCAGTATCCATTTGTGACCTTTGATGCAAAATTCTGATACTAATAAGCTGTGGCCAGCCTGTCTCGCATGGTGCATATCATACTCAACAAAATTTCTTGAATAAATAAAAGATTATATGTGCCCTTCTCGGCGTCAGGGATATTTAGATTTGTCTCTTATGCTCATTTGTATCCAAACAATACTTATTTAGATGCCATAACGTTAGGACATTGTGCTGAGAATTGTGGAGACAGAAGAGAATGTTGATGAGAGTCCAAGGGGAAAACTGTGTGTGTGTGTGTCATTGTCATACTACAAGTCGGACATGGTAAATTCTGCCTTGCAGAAGAGGCATCAAAAAATACTAGGCTTGTTCAACCAACGGATCCAAAGGGATGGGGAAATTTTCCCTACATCACAGCTAATATATGGTAAAGCCAGAACCTTCAGTAGCAAGGCACATGCTCCTGCATTCTCCCCAGCAGTTCTGAGGAGATAAACTGTTGGCAGTGGAAAATCTTCCGTGAGTTTCCATAGTGATGAGTCCTCCTTGAGACAGACCAGTGGCTTTGGGGTAAGAAAACAGTAGTCTGTGCTTAGGAAATAATTTTCCCTTAGCAAAGATAACTGGATTGTTGTGGGCCAGTAAATGTCAATTAGGACCTTTGTGCTATGCACTGTTAAAATAAAAAAAATAAGGAAATTGTATACGTGTTTGTAAATAGTTGTATCACAAGGTAAAAGGTAGTATGTGGAGGGAGAGAGCTTCATGGAAAGTGCTGTGGCAGTTTGGAGAGTAGATTGCTTCAGGAAAGAATGAGCTGTATGTTGAAGGTTGAATAAGGACCAAACTATGTCTTTATTATTATGGGGTTTTTTTCTTTTAGTCACCAAGCAAATCAAGCTAGTATGATGATGATCGGGCCAATCTTAAAAGAAATAGCCACTTCACCAGAATGTCTCTCCCACCTGCTTTTCACAGCAACTATGTCTCCAGTTTTATTTCTTCCACCAGGCATTCTTTCTAAAAACTCAGCTTATGCTTGGAGACAGATCTCATCTCAGGGTCTCAGCCAATAGCAGAGTGGTGTGCAGTCATTTACCACAGTCATATCTTTTGGGAATGTGTTTAAAAATTATGTTTAGAGGAGACTTGAGTTTGGGTGATGAGACAAAGGAAAGAGTAATTCTGCTACAGAAATGAAGAGCTTATTTTTATTGAGTGCTTGTAATATGCCAGACACCATTTCAGAACCTTGTTACATATTCAATTATTTAATAAAATAATAGGAATAAACTATTGTTTTACTGAAAACTTACATCTCCAAACTTCCAGAAGAATCTTTTTTTTTTCCTTATTCTCTAATGAATCTCTTACAGGGCTGTCAAGAAATAAAAGGAATAAATCAGTCCTTCAAAAGGCTTGATCAAAGTTTATAAATTCTGGCAACTAGAAGAAACTTTAAACTGTAGGAGAGCTGGTTTTGGAGTCAGAAGACCTGATTTGAGCCTTGGACTGTTTATACCCATGTCACTTTCTAAATTTAGTTCCCACTCATGTAAAATAGGGATAGGAACTCTGTCCACACCCTCTGCACCATGTAAGACGTTTGCCAAGTGCTGGACCATGTAATGACCATGACAGTGCTGGTCCCCATTCCCCTGCTGTGTGCATTTCCAGTGAGGACAGACAAGGAAAAGGGGCAGTTGGTAAAGGGCATTATGGAGGGGACGTAAAGTAAGCTCTGTAGAAAATGAGTGAGGTGCCAACCAGGAGAGTCTCTGACACCGCTGCTGGTGAGCGGGCTGGGACGTTGGGTTAGGAGCTCCTGTGGCTGGAAGGTAGAGAGCAAGAGGCAGAGTTGCAAGGAGCTGAATGAAGAGGGGGTCAGCAGGAGAGTGGGATGGTCCCAGGAGCCTTCAGGGCCATAGGAAGGCCTGGGGACCTTATTCCAATATTGAAGAGAAGTCACTAGAAGGTTTTAAGTAGCCCTTAAATATATTCTGATTTATGCTTTTAAAAGTTCACTATGGCTGTTTCAGGGACACTGGATGGTAAGAAGCTGCAAAGGAAAACGGAACGCTGTTATAAATGTAAATGAGTACCAAGGTAACTGAATGAGGCAATAAGTGGACTTTCTAAAGAACTTTCACAGTATTAATCAAACAGTAGTTACAAACAGGTCACCTGCTGCTCATCGAATATGGCCAGTAATGAAAGCATATCTTTTCAAAAGGTAAAAACAGATGAAGTGCCCATCTGAAGTTTAGGATGTTTGAACATCAGTTGCAGATGCAGAAAAGTGTCGAGGTCGGTATCTGGTGCATCGTAAATCCTAAGCCATATTTTATTCTTCTACCTTGCACAATTCTAAAAATTAGTTGATAGGAATATAGTTTGAGAATTCAGCAAGGCTAAACCATATGGATTGAAGTAAAAAATTGAAATGGAAATTAGAGACTTTGTACGAAATAGTCTGATGTCATACAGTGATAATTCTGCACAACCTCTGGGTTTACAAAGCATATTATATGCACATCTCTCTAATACAAAATATGGTTTGGGATCTCAATACCTAAAATTGATGTTTTTTTTTCATGCAAGATAAATACTTTTATAATGAGGGCATGAAGTCTTAAGCCTATTCAGCTGACACTTTCTGACCACTTTATTGTAATCCTATTTCCTTTGCTTTAGCTCTTTTCTGAAGTAGCAGCTCACTTTTTGTATCGTAAAGTCCTTGATAATTTTAATATGTCTCTCTTTTTGATGGACAGATGTTTTCTGTCATCTTCAATAGAATTTCCAGAGATAGGCAGTTAGGTTAATGAGATTTATTATTATTTATCTTTTTGCAAAAGACCCTTTAAGTCATTGTGGTGTCATTCAAAGCCACAGTGCTAGTCATCAAACTCATTTGTGTCTAAACTCCCTTAAGACACACAGGTCAGTGTGTATCTAGTAACTTTAGTTGCATTTCATGTGTCCTTGTCTGTATTCTTTGATTCTACTTATTAATTTGTATCATAACTAACAAACTAGTTGTCTTGGTATCTAAAATATGAAGTATCCTAAAAATCCAGGTGTTAGTTAGCTAAGAGCTATTAAAGAAAAAAGTATTCACCCTTCATGTGAATAACAAAATAAATTATTTCTAAAATCCCCTTTAAAAAGTTCTTTCCATTACTGTGTGCAATGAGTTCCAGGTAATGCTCAGAACAGTCTTTTTGAATACTTATTTATATGCATAATTGCAATGTACAAGATAATACTTAATGGGCATCTGCCTTTTAATACTTCACCCAGTAGGCTGTAAAATAATTGATTAATTTTTCAATAATAATGCAAATTTACTCTGAGGCTGTGTGAAAGAATCTGGAGAGACATCACATTTATGCAAATTTTGCCAATAGCATATTTCCTTGCCTTAAATTTATTTCAGCCTTGAGGATCTCAAGCTCTGGTAAGTGTCACAATCACCTGGAGAAACTGGCAGATATACACATACCCCGGCCACTTCTAACTGAAAAAGTCAGGTCTTCGCCTAACTATAGCACCTCACATGTTTCTGATATACACCAAAGCTTGAGAGCTACTGACTTACGCTTTAGTATGTGACTATCTCATAAAAGAAATATCCCATTGGTGTAAGCTTTGGGGCAACCAAAGGATATGAACACCTGACGTGGTAATAGCAAAAACACTCCTGAAAACTATTATAGCCAACTATGCATATGAGGAGGTGAGTTGTAGTTCTAGTCAATGACCACACACTCAGTGAGTAGATTTAAGGGCCCTTATGTAGTGAATGTCTCATCCTGCCTTGGGAATGGAATAGGACTTGCATGTGCCCCCAGTTCTGCAGAGGATAAGAATCAAGAATTCTTTTAAAATAAATCCTTGTTGAGTTTTCCCATGACCCAATTAGGACTCTAGGTTTCCCAGAACTTCCCCAACCAATAAACCTGCCAATTAAGCGACTGAATATCATTATTGTGAATGTAATTACAGACAGTAATTATAAGCTTGTAAATGCCTCCCATGAATGGAGCCCTTTTCCCAAATGATCTCAAGCACTTTTCTTAGAAAAGTGGAAGGTAATCCTATCCCTTGCCTCACCCCAAACATAGCCTCCCTTGCTTAGAAGAAACCCCGTTTTGGCTGGCCCAAGGGACCTACTGAGCAAGTTGTAATGGGACATGCTTCAAGGCTGAATGTCCCCTTGGGGTACAGCGCTTTTCAGTACCTTTCATCTAAATACTGCTTCACAAGGCAGCGGTGACTACCTGGTTAGGCTGCACTTCTTCATTTCTGGTGGGTCTGGGGAATTAGTAGCAGTTTAAGAATTTCTGTGGAAAAGTCAAATGTTGGAGGCCTTACACAATCGTGTGAGAACTTTCACATTACTCAGGTTGAGATTTACAAGGACCAATTAGCTGGAGATGTAGCCCAAGTCTCTAAAGTAAACGAGTGACCGTAGAAACATGCATGAATGTGAAGGCAGCTCATGTCTCTAGAAATAAAATGAATCTCTTTAGGCCCGGAATTAACCCTTGCGTTCAGTCACATTATATTTAGCTCATGAAAACCTTAAACCTTCATGGATAATAGGTATTTGAATAAGCTCTTCATAGATGTGTTTATCTTGAAATGCAATACGCCTCTGAAGATCTCAATCTGTTCTTTCCTTTAAATGGATAGTGAGAGTGTCTGTAATTGCACCGGTAGCCGGTGTGGTTGAAAAGTGGAAGAACTCAGTCCAGACCTTTTTTTTATTCACCATGCGGTGAATAATGCCGTATCAACTCTGAGGAGAAAGTACCCATCTTTATTTAACTTACCTGATACAACGCTTTGCATAGCCCTTTACATAACACGAATTTGCAGAGCTCTTGTCAGATAAGATCAAATGTTGCCCCAAAGCTAGCACATGATATGTTTTTAAAGGAGGCATTTCTCACTAGCTACATTAAGCTACTTCAAAGCACAGCATTTCCATTTCGTATGACAAATAAACTACATGCTGATTGTTACTTTTTTTACTGTTGGCTGCAATCTTCTCCTAGAGTAGAAGTAGAGCGTGCATGAGCGTCAGAAATGTCTCAGAATAACATAAGAACTCAGAAGCGTAAATGCAACTCTAAAAGTGAGAGCTCTTTAAACCTTGGGAGAAACCACCCTGGCCAACCTCAGCTGAAGACCTCTGGTAGTGTTAGAGAGGCTGCTTATGAAAATCTATAGCATCTTGATCTTTACATTAAATAATTTGCAATTCCTTTTAAATGCTGGGAAGGCAGTTCAAAACTCCCTGTGCTAAGTGCAGGTCAGGATGGAGTTGACTCTGTAGGTCACCCACATAGATATGGGTGCACACAATCTTTTGGTAATTTCAGTATAAAAGAAAATTCACATATAACTTATATTCTTCTAATCACAATATATGATCACTTTAAGAGCAGTCTGTTTTTTTGTTTTTTTTTTCTAATGTTGACAATGGCCTAAGAATTTCTGGAAATATGGATGACCAGACTTCTTTTTTCAATGTAGATAACATGTATACATATGGAAACCGCATATGTCTATGTACACTTGCTTATTTTTATGTTTCATATCCACCTACAGTAAAGATATTAAAAGAGGTACAATTTGCTATCAGGGAAGGGTAATATGTGAAATTCTTTTTTTTTTTTCTTTTTATTGAGGTTATTGGTACAATCTAGGTATACAATACAGTTACATTCATCATTGGGATTCTGTACCTTTGCATAATAGGTCTTGTTTCTCATTTTTTCCCCTTGTCCCTGCCCTCCCTCCACCCCTTCCTCCCCTCCCCATTTACAAACACTTTATTTCCATTTTTTCAGTTTCTCATATTTTTTTCCTCTCCCTTATTACCTTTCCCCCACCCTTCCCACTTTCCCTACAGCTTTAGCCCTTTACTTTCTATTTCACATTATTAATTGTCTCATTAGGATCCTGTGTACTATTATAGTTTTTCACACCAGAGAAACTATTCGGTATTTCAGTTAAAGAAATCTCTGCATGAACATTAAAAATAGGGAATCCTAAAATAAAACTAAAAAGGAAAGTAAAAGAGAAAAGGCAATGATGTAACATCAAAATAATCCTTAATTCTGGAGATGAAAATGGTCCCTGAACATATTTAAATTGCCTCTCGCTCTTATAGTCTTATCTTATTAATTATACAGCCTTATTCTATTTGTTTCCCATTTTCAAGAAGGCAGGCCCTCAAGTTCCTATAAATTAAACAGAAAAAGGGTATAATATACATAAATAGTTACATAGTAACCCAGCCAAAGAGATCTGGGATCATCATTTTGTAATCAGGGCTTTTCATTCTCCCTACAGCAGAAGCACTACCTGCCTCCTTTCGTCTGATCTCATTACCAACTTGGGACCACTTTGAAATTCATAAAAGTTCTCTTTGCAAGATCCAGTTTTGTGATTTGTACTTTTAGTTTGTGGTTGTGGGGGGTTTGCCCCCACTACGTTGTTGCCATCAGGGTGGTAAAAATAACCGTCACTCTCCATGTAAAAGCAGAGTTGTCATTCTCCATGAGGCCACGTGAGCACGTCCCACTCAAGTAACAAGGTGTCACTCGGCAGCCAGTGATAAAGCCCAAGTCAAATAAGGTTATAACCTGGTTGTTTTATGTCCTAAGGATCTGACCTGAGATTACAGCCAGACCGGGCTCTCAAGACCTCAAATGGTCATCTAAGTAGTAACATAAACTAATGTAAACTTGCTCTGAGGCCATTGTTGTGGCAGTGGAACTAGCAAAAGTGCAGTCTTGCCATGAAGGAGCTAATGTCGTGCTAGGCACTAAAAATAAGGAGGGAATATGTGTTGATTACTCCAACAGGCAATCCAGCTACAGAGGCTAAATGCCTAAGGCTGACAAAGTCTGCATCTTATCACTGCTGTCAAGTGGAGGTGCATGTGAAAACTGTCAGCCCCAAAGCACTGAGAAACAACTTGCCTTCCAAAATCCTGCATCTTGGCAAAATCCTGACAATGCCAACAGCTCGGCATCTCATATTTTTCTACCCTCCAGAAAATGGCCTTCCAGCCTGGGACAAACCAAAGCACTGTCCAGACCAAGAGCAAGACTGGAAGCTAGTAGGAATGTCCGAAGCCTGCCTGCACAGGAAGAGCCACTCCGACAGGCACAGCACACTGAAAAATGAGCAGGCATCGCCGCACCTCATCCCGGCCACTTGGACAAACTCCATCTTCCATCTGGACCACGATGATGTAAATGAACAGAGCGTCTCGAGTGCCCAGACCTACCAAACAGAAGAGAAGAAATGTAAAGGTAACCATATTCTATTAGACCATTATCACAGATTTCAACGAAGGAAAATAACCCCCTTGTAGGTGCTCATCTGCATTTCTTTCCATGCATGGTTTCGATGGGTTTTCTCCAACTGTTCTGTCACAAAGTTTCTTCATCCTCCAATCTTCTTTTAAACATAAATAAGTAAGTGTGATGCAGAAGAAAACAGTCCCTTTCAGTTTCGTATCGTGTTGGGACACTTGGGAAAAAAACATTTTTCTTTAATTAGCTCAAGGGTTGTTGGTCTTGGCCTTAACTCTGTGTTTGGATGTAAGTAGAAAAGCACATTGCTGTGTATATAACTCATCGCTTTGAAGTGTGTGTGTGTGTGTGTGTGTGTGTGTGTGTGTATACGCACGTGTGTTTCTTTTCTCAATTTTGCCACTAGTTGAAGCAATTCCAATGCCAAATAGACAATTCACGCTCAAAAGAAAGGTTTGAAATTGTTTTCTTTTGCTCATTAAATCCTGTGTCATCATCCTGAATGGAGAGATTATGGGGTTAGTAGGTTGTTACCTCATAAGAAAAAAAAATTAAACTGGCCTGAGTTCCTGATCACATGAGATTTAGCTATTCTTTACCTCCGGTTGCCCTTACCCTGACAGATGTCTTTGTGCTGATCACTTTATTGTCTTAGGGCTCCCAAAATCTTTGCTTAAGTCAGTTTGCATTTTTAGGTATCCGAGAAATCAATTTGAGTGTTTAAATGTACAAGTTCATGTAACTTTCCATTCTTTCCTAATTTAAAGGAGGTTTTTTTTTTTCCCCTTGAAAAGGTTGCCTTGGGGGTTTTGTTAAGGCTTATTAACTCATGATAAAGTTTTGTGTGTTTGAATATCTTGCCATTATATCTAATAATGATTATTAGTTACTTGCTTCTACATATAAGCCAGTAGGACTTTACCAATTATCCTATCTTGAACATAAACATACAGTTATACTAATCATGCTTGCAAAAGCACTAAGGCCTCCTAGCTTTTCAAAGAAAACTTTGAAAGCTCTTGGTCACAAACACTTTATCTGTAATATTGAGTGCACAGATTATTTCAGTTGGAAACAGGGTTATCCAAAGATAATGGTTCGTGTTATGCCCTCTGATTTGAGTGCAGTCAAAACTATACGTGTTATGTTTGAACTATTGGCCATATTTATTGTTTAGGAGATTTAATAAATGGAAAGGAATATTTTTTTAATTTAAATTTTATTGAGTTTATTGGTACATTTTAGGGATACAGTACAGTTACATTCATTGTTGGGATCATGTACCTTTACACGGCAAGTCTTGATTCTCATTTTTTCCCCTTACCTCTGCCCTCCCCTCACCCCCTCCTCCCCTCCCCATCTACAAACACTTTATTTTCATCTTTTCATTCTCTCACATTTTTTTCTTTTCCCTTTTTGTTCTTCCCCTACGCATCACACCTTCCCTACACCTTTAGCTCCTTTCTTCAAATTTCTAAATGTCAGTAATCTTATTAGAATCTTATGCATTGTTGCAGAATATTCACACCAGGGAAACTATTTGGTATTTACACATGTGTGACTTATTTATTTCACTTAGGAGTATATCTTCAATATGTATCCATTTTCCTATGAATGAATCTATTCTCTCGCTCTTTATGGCTGAGTAATATTCCATTTTATAGAAAAACCACAACTTCTTTATCCAGTTTCCAACGGATGGGCAAATAGGCTGTTTCCAAGATTTAGCTATTACAAACTGTGCCGCTATAAACATCGGTGCACATACTTCTCTGTGATATGATTCTTTTAGTTCTCTTGGAAAGATACCCAGCAGAGGGATGGCTGGGTCAAATGGAACCTCCAGTCCAAGCTCTTTGAGGTATCTCCATATTGATTTCCATAGTGGTTGCACTAGGAAAGGAATATTTTTAAAAATAGTAAAATACAGTTTTCCAAGGAGGTTGTAGGACAGGTGTGTCTCTACGTTTGTTTGAAATACAACTGAGATTTGGCTTTTACCATTTGTGACCAGATTGTATCTTCAAATTTTAGTATATGTGCTGCTGAAGTGAGCACATGTATCTTCAAATATTATAGACTCTCTTAAAACCTACTCAGTTCTTGGTTTATAGTGAAGTGCCAATGGGAAACTTGAGTAACCCCAGGATTTCAGCACCTCGTGAACTAAATTTGATTCATTCACCATTAGTACCCATCTTCATTTGTTCATTTATTTTTGCACAGAATAGGTTTGTGTCTTTACAATTTATGAGAAATCCTGGCCTTGAGTTCCCAGCATTCTCAACATTACACTTTTCAGTTTGTTGGTGAGCCTTAAACACAAGAGGAAACGTTGTGTGGATCCAAGATCCTAAGCAGTACAATAGCTAAGACCACAAATTTCTTACTTATTTGAGTTAGAATCCTAGCCCTTTTACTTTGTTCTTGAACAAATTTATATAATTTTGATATAACTAAATAAGATAGTGTATTTGAACAGTTAACACTGTAGCTGCCATAAAGTGCTCTCTATAGAACAAGTATTATTATTCCTGTGACCATTATTATTAGCTATGCATCATTAAATCACATAAATTTCATGAACTGGTAAAGAGACAGAACAAGGGGAGAATGACAGCTAAGTTTGGAGTGGGCCACGAAATTTAAAGGAGGTTAGAATATTCTTTTACCTCTCTTTCACTGAGATTATTAAAGTATATCCTTATTAATCTAGTATTAAAAGAAACACTACTAAGGTAAGCTCTTCAGTGGTTTTCAGACATACCAGTGGGGTTAGTTAGATACCTATGTATAAGGTCTCATTCAGCATGAAAATGTTACCAGGAAAGGTGGCCCAAGAATCGTGGAAACTGAATTTCACTCCTTCTTAGTGAACACCTATATTGAGTGAAGCCAGGAAAACAAAGTGATTAGTCTGACTTTTCTCTTTGCTGTTGGTTCTCTATTATGTTGTACTTGTCTGCTGTCTTTATATAGTGACTGAGAGGAACCTGCTATTTGATATCAACTTATACTGAGCATTTATTTCCAGTAGGTTGCTTGTCTATCCCCCATGCATGTATGATATGTCAATCTGGGCACAAGTTCCATGAATGCCTCCATCAGTATTTATTGAGCACTTACTATATGCAGGACATTGGCCTGAATGTTCAAGCTTGAAGAAGCAGCAGTTGAACCCAATAGACCATTTCATGGACCCAAATATAATGGATAAGAACCAAATGGTCCTGAAGGATACAAGAATTTAAGTCTTCAGTGCAGGATCCAAAACAATAAACTGACTACTTCAAGTTGTGCAATCTCCAAAATCAATAATAGGCAGACTAGACCCATGCTCCTGTAAGTGTTGTCATGAACCGGTACCTTCTGCAGATTATTTGTTACTGCTCTCTCTACTGATGAAGCTACAAAATCAAAAGTAAGCTTTAGAAACCAAAAGCATTTTGGCCTTGCCGCTGGCATCTGAATGCATGATCAGTGGATTCTTTCACTGAGCACAGTGTTGGGTGTTGAGTATTTTCAGCCTGCCTGGTCAGTTGTGTTCTTCCAGAACTATGGAAACGTCTTACACAGTAGAACTGTGCATTACATGGGATTTTTAAAAAGGTGTTTCACCTCAAATGTGTATATTGTGCTCACTTTTTTTCTTTAGGCTTATGTTTAGTACGTATCTAATATTTATTTTTTATTTTGCTCTAAATACTGCTTTAATTGCAGTTTGCATACCTGTTTTGCTTATCTGCTGCATACATCCTGAGTGATACCCACTGACACACTGGACTAGGATGAGAACGCCAGAGCCCTTAATCTAAATCTGCTCTAGCATCAAGGGATATTCCAGCCAGAAGCCAGTGGCCCATTCCCTCCCACAATGCAGCCCTTTTACCTGCACCACTCCTTCTATCTCCATGCTATACTTCCATGAGGTTTTTGTCACAATTTGGACCAATCGCTCTGTTATAAGGACCAGTGTACTCCTTGCACCTTGTCCCTTCCCAGGGTCTGAAATGATATGTTCAGTGCCCGACATGCACCAGTCAGTGACACTAACATCACTGAAGCTTGTTAGAAATGAGAGTCTCAGGCCCCTCCTCAGACTATGAAATCAGAAAAGCGGCAGATAGGGGCCAGGGAAGCTGTGTTTTAACCAGCCTCCTGGTGACTCTTAAGAGGTCTCAGGGCCGTGAAATGTTTGAGAATAGCTTCCGCTCTCCAGCTAGGAAAGGGTCTGCCACCTAGTGGGCACTATGGGAGCACGCGTTCTTCTTTCTTTGGTTGCACCTGGGGAGCCCTTGAGACGGTCCATTCTTGCTTGGATTTTTTTCTTTTCTTTTTTTGTACCAGGGATCGAACTCAGGACCTTGAGTTTGCAAGGCAGTCACGGTGCCACTGAGCTAAATCCCGGGCCCTGCTTGGACCTTTCTTTAGGCCTCGCTTACCATAAAATGGCCAGCTGGACAGTCTGCTTAATCATTCCTCCTGGTAATATGTCCCGCTAAGACTTGAGCCCTTCTGAGAGTCCCACACTGACTGGGGCCTTCATCCTCCTCTGAGTTTTCACAAGGCGCCTCCCCTCTGCCCTCTTCAGGGCCCCTGAACTTCTTTCCAGGAACCATGGGGTCTCACTAGTCCCTTAAGGACTAGTCCTTGGCAAATGAATGGACTCCTAGGGCGGGACCTCACTGACCTGACCTGATCTGACCAGACCAGCCCAGAACAGCGCCACTGAGTTAATAGTTAGGCCTCCACGTTCTGATGTGCGCTCTGGATGTGAATCAGGGACCTTCCTGCAGTGCCGAACTCTGATTGGAGAAATGAGGCGGGGATTGACCTGGCCTCCCTTGTTCCATCAGAGGAAGGATAACGAATCTTGTGATCTCACTGAAATTTCTCTGTAGATTTGCTCTGTGCTTAATGTTTATTTAAAAATGAGTCTCAGACACCTAGGAAGGTAAAAGAAAATAGTCAAATATTAATAAGTCTTTTTCATTGTAAAAGCCTTATGTGTTCTTTGCAGAAAAAGGGAAAATTTTTACTTTTTAAAATTAATAATTTTTAAAAATCATTTGCATTCTGTTCTCTAAGTACAAGCACTGCTACAATTTGTATTATATTTCAGTTCTTTATTTTCTTCACATGCCTATTTTTTACAAACTTGGGGTCATACTCGGCATGGCATTTTTAACTGGCTTTCAAAGTTTAACAATATAGCATGAGCATTTTCTCATGTCATTAAATATTCTTCTGAATTTTGACTTTTATTGATGATTTTTCTTGCTTATAGCTGAGCTATAATTTATTAAACCAGTCCCAAAGCTTGGACAAGTTATAGTAATTTTTAAAAATATATCTTAAGAAAGGGGCAGACTATTTAACCCATGCTCTTCATAAAGAGGAAAACATGAATCAAATCAATGGTGACAATTTTAAATGATGTACAATTCTCATTTACCAAAATAAGAGTGCTTTGAAAATTGGACACAGAAATGCAAGTCACGGTGTGCATTATAATCCTTCAAGTTAGTCACATTTTCAGTGGGTGATTGCTATCTTTCTCCTTAAGCAAAACACATTTTCAAGTGAATGAGTATTTTCAAAGGTAGAGGATTAAAAAGCTTGAGCCCTTCCACCCTCTGTTCCATCCATCTCTGTTCTCCACTCTGTTCCTATTACCATACATCAGGGTCTGCAGTCCTCACTGAGAGCAGCAAGGATTCCTGTACACATTTTCAAGTGAATGAGTATTTTCAAAGGTAGAGGATTAAAAAGCTTGAGCCCTTCCACCATCTGTCCCATCCATCTCTGTTCTCCACTCTGCTCCTACTTAGCATACATCAGGGTCTGCAGTCCTCACTGAGAGCAGCAAGGATTCCTCACACTTCAAGTGCACTCTAGGAGCCTTAGTGGACAACAGGAGAGTAAGGGCTCTCTGCCAGCTTCTGGCATGGTAAGATAGCTGCATGATTTGATACTTCACCTACAAGGAGACCAGGGAAGACAGAAATAGAAGGGCATAAAAAGAAAGAAGAGCCATCAGCTAACATGGAGAGCAGAGAAAAAACTGGAAACTGGGCAACGTCAAAGGCAGGCAAAAATGCAAGGTTCTGTTCCATCCAACTTTGTTTTCATTGAGATGCAACATGGAGGACTGGATGGACCATCAGGGGCTTTCCAAGGTTAGCCTAGCATCCTGTCATATTATTAAATGAAGCAATACACTTGATCTTAGCCAAAAGGCTGAGAAGCAACATATAAAATGAAGTTACAATTCTGCCATCCCTCTAATAATACCCTGTCCTATAGAAACACTCACATAAAGGCATGAAGATCTATGTTCAAAAGCATTCTTTGCACCTTTGTTTTTGTTACTGATAAATTATAAGCAATCTAAATGTCCATCCATGGGGGAATATTCAAATAAATTATAAAATAGCTAAAGCATTCACTAGAAAAAAAGTTTTAACTCACTTTGAAAAAATGATTTTAAGAATACTTCATAAAAGCAAGCATCATAGTGTGATTTCACTTACAGATTTTAGTCTGCATGTATACCAGTATGCATAGAAAAAAGTTCCAAAATATATATCAAATTTGTTTGAATAGATACCATTAAAGAACAGGCAGAAACAGGGTAATGCCAATGTTAATTTCATACACAACTTTAGTCAAAAATTTTCTGAGAGTGTAATAGTAAATAACGTGTAATTTTTAAAATGGTAAGATCATTTGCTTTAAAGTCAGCTGACTTGAGTTGACTTCTTGCTCTTTAATTCAACAGCTTAGGGAGAAATGTTTAAGCTCTCTGACTCTTACTCCTTATAGTTTTAAATGGAACAATAATAGCAAGATTTCAGATATGTTGTAAAAATAAAATGTTTATAAAGCACCCACCACAGTGCTTTATTTAGTGAACGCTAAATAAATAAAGTATAAACAGTCTTTTAGCCTCGTCCCCTCCTCCTCCATTTTGCTACCCTTTCTGACCTTGAATTACACTGTAAAATTACACAAAGATAGAGAAACGTCATATCATAACTGGAATAGAGGGATAAACGGTTTTTTTAAATCCATGTCAACAAGAAGATATTTGTCAATTGTTTTTAAATTTTAAGAAATCACCAGAACTATGAAGTAGCTGAACCAGCACTCAAATTGAGGCAGTCTGGCTCCATGGTAGAACTTTACAGTTAACACCCCCGCTATGACCCTAAGGAAGGACTCTAGAACCACAGAGGGGACACACTGATCTCCTATCAGATGCAAATCTGGGCAGTCACACCTGCCAGGAGAGGAGCAGTCCAGCTGCCCCTACACCCAGAAGGCTCGTGCTGCCACTTACCAACCACTGTTGCATCATCACTGCTGATGCAACAGCTAAATCTCCATCCTTCCAACACAGTTTTCAGAGACGCAGTAAAGTAGAAGATATAGTTAATTTGTTGACCTTAATAAAGTTGAAAATTATTGTTGAGAGGTTCAGAATGACAAAGACGTCTTAGGTGACTGCTGGAATTCGAAGTATTTACCTTCCCCAAGGCGTTTCCTCCAAGTTGTCCTGAATCCTGGTGCTCTTTCTCTGTGGTCTTTCAAAATGCCAACATCCTGGCTGGATAGCCAATGGAGTCACTAGCTTCTCCCAGTGGGTGGATTAGATAAAATTACTTTCTCCCTTGACAGGGCCCAATAAAGACAATGAAATTGATGGGAACTGCTAATTCTCTCCAACAGAGAATATAGTCAGGGGCTAACTGACCATAAATAAAGCGAGGACATGAGTCTTCATCATATTATTAAGTAGTTCTCCAATATGATAACTGCATTTCCTCTTGTCAGAGAAAACAGAGTAAAATATATTAAATCAGTACTACCTCCAGAATCCAAACTGTGATCACCATGAAAACAGACTCAAGATAAATTGGGAAATCTGTTGCCTTAGATCCTCTCTTTTTCCATGTCCTTACTTCCCTTTGAAACACCTTTGCCCAAGAATCTGGGAGTCTGCAGGCTACTCAGACCCCCATATTTAGAAGTTCTTTATTGGAGAGAATTAGTGGTTTATTCAAGGCTAAATAGTTGGTAAGTGTCAGAGCCAAGGAACAAACCATGTTTGTCTGATCTAAATATTCCCTTTTTGTCTACTAAGCGCTGAACAACATCCCTGAGACTTAATCCAGCAGACCTGCTAACTAACCTGTGGATTCTGGGATATCTTGAGCTTAAAGGTAGCCTCTGATAGTGGCATTGTAGACAAAATAGGCAAATACCAGTGTGTTATGTTGAGAACCACTTCACCTAAATTGTGACTTGCATTGGCATAGGATTGGTTTCTGTCTAAATTAGTCTATTTTGTGGCTAATTCTAATGCTGAGCTATACTTACAGATTAGTCTTTCAGGTCTGGATGAATTTACCTGCCTGGATTAAATTTGTATAGATATGAACCTATTCAGTGGTACCAGTAATCCAGAACCAGGTGAGTTTGGGAAGTAAGATGACGGTCAGAAAGCCTTCATGGCCCAGGACAATTCTCCATGGCACTATCTTTGGCTAAACTCCATATGGTATTTGTCAGTATTGGTTTATACAAGGAATTTGACTTTATTAAGCTTACTGCCTCTTAAAATAAAAAACTGTACTGAAAATATGACTGTTTAACTGAATTATCTATATTATGAAACCGCTTGGCATTTGAGTTAGAATATTGTGTGTGCGCTGATGGTTTACTAGTTGAGATGGCAATATTGTGAGTGGCAGATGTTGCCTTATTATGTGCACCTATAAAGGCCATATTATTTTAAATCAAGCCTCAGAACTAATGAAGAGATACTTACTGGGCTCTTTGTTTGACTAGTCCTGGAAAGATCTTCCTATAATAAGCCTAAGATATAAAGCTAAAGGTCAAAACTGTATAAGTAAAAGGAGCTACTGCCCTTTAAGAGGGGAAAAAATACATGTTAATTTTTACAGGTTTCAGTTGAATGGGTTTCCAAGGAAACAGATATCTGCAATGGGTTCATCCTACTTAATATTTATGACCAGACCTTTGGAATAGTGCTTTCTTGTTACTCCTTCCTGATCACACTGACATGCCCATTCTTACCTTTTTTATGCAATAATCACTTTAAGCCTCTATGTGATTCTTTTTAAGGATTTGTAATATCAAGAATATAAGCCTTAAAATCACTATTAAAAAATAAGAATCAATGGACTCATTTTTTTTCAATTTTTATTTTTTATTGGTACATGCCTTGCAGGACATAATGATTACATTTTTCATAGGAAGTTGATACATGTACATAACACATCTTAATTCTTTTTTCATCTCCTCTTTCAAAAGCATTCTTTGCACCTGTATTTCTGTTACTGATAAATTATAAGCAATCTAAATGTCTCCCCCTTCCCTCTATCTCTTGGTTCTCTTCCCTTTTGCAAAAGATCGATCTCCCAATTTTCTGGTATCTTTTATTTTGTGTTCCTCATATAAAAGAAACCACATCAGATGAATCAAAGTTTGTTCGATTCTACTTATTGTCTTACCACAGATCTGCTTACTTTCTGAGTTGGTTTCTAAGAGTTAAACTAGAAAAACAAAATTGGTAGCAAAGAACCACCAGTCTCCAGGTTTGAGTAACTTGAGTGTTTTCTTGGAAGAGCTCTAAAGCATATCTTTAATTCCTTTCAGTATTTTTTTTTTAATTTTTATTGAGTGTATTGGTACAATCTAGGTATACAATACAATTACATTCATTACTGGGATCCTGTACCTTTACATGATAGGTCTTGATTCTCATTTTTTCCCCTTGTCTCTGCCCTCCCTTCACCCCCTCCTCCCTTCCCCATTTACAAACACTTTATTTCCATTTTTTCATTTTCTCATATTTTTTCCTCTCCCTTATTACCTTTCCCCCACCCTTCCCACTTTCCCTACATCTTTAGACCTTTACTTCCTATTTCACATTATTAATTATCTCATTAGGATCCTGTGCACTATTATAGTTTTTCACACCAAAGAAACTATTCGGTATTTCAGTTAAAGAAATCTCTATATGAACATTAAAAATAGGGAATCCTAAAATAAAACTAAAAAGGAAAGTAAAAGAGAAAAGGCAATGATGTAAAATTAAAATAATCCTTAATTCTAAAGATGAAAATGGTCCTTGAACATATTTAAGTTGCTTCTTGCTCTTATAGTCTTATATTATTCTTTTTTTCATTTTTTAGAGAATACTTTATTAGTTTCTGTAATCAAACCCACGTAGATATGACCTTAAATATTTAATACAGTGCATTACCCCTGTAGAAATGGAAAAAAAACTTTCTAGACCAATATGGCTGTTAATTTCTGTACAATGCCAACTCAACACAGTAAATTGGGATAACTTTTTCCAAAGTTGACAGCACAAAGTTTCCAAAAATTCAAATTATATATATATATATAGATATATATATAGATATTTATATAAAAAGACCAATAATAGCAGTATGTTATGCATCAATAGCAGCAACAGCTTTTCCAGGTTCTGCAGTCATCTGAACAAAATTATAGACATTCAGCACATTCCATTAAAAACAAAACAAAAAGAAACAAAGAAAAGAATAATGTCCAGAAAACAGCAAAGTTCTGTGGCTGTTGTGGTACCTGGCACCATTTTTTTTTTATTAGCATCTTAATCATCATCTGGAGAGAAAACATTCTAGAGTAACATCATTAAAAATAGCTCTGATAAAACACGGTCACTACTACGTATCATAAAGCAGGTATAAGATATTTTACATTCATAGAGGTATGATACAGTACCGTCCTACATCAATAATACTAGAATCAGTTTTGGTTTGAAATTTACTTTGTCTGCAAATAAGATTGCTACCCCTGCCTTTTTTCTGGGCTCCTGTCACATGGAGAATTGTTTTCCATCCTTTCACTCTCAGTCTATGGGCTTCTTTGTGTAATACAACATATTGTTGGATTTTGCTTCTTATTCCATTCTGCCAGTCTATTTCTCTTGATTGGTGAGTTGAGGCCATTGACATTTCAATATTTTATTTTAAAGCAACCTTAGGCTTACCCAGAAGTTACAGCAATGCAGAGAATTCCCATACACTCTTCACCTACATTCACCAACTGCTAACATTTTGCTGTATTCACATTGCAGTTTTGTGTGTGAGTGGATGTGCTTGCTTGTGTATATACCTATTATCATTACCATTTGAATGTTAGGTACAGACATCCTGCCCCTTAATGCTATAAATACATCAGTATGACTCCTAAAATAACAGAAATTCTCTTAGAGGACCACAGTGCAATTCTTAGAATTAAGAAATGTAACATTGATCCATCCTATTTTCTAACCTATAGACTTTATTTAAATTTCACAAATTGTCCTTCTCCTCACCCCTTTCAAGGATCAATTAAGGCCAGGATCAGGCCTGAAGAGACTTGCCTTGGAAAGGTTGTCATGGGCTTTATCCCTCTGGACAGGGCTGGGACAAGCCAATGAAAATTGTCTTTTTATGCCAGTCTTGTTTGCTGGCCCAGAATCCAGTTTTTCATTTAGCTTTTGTGTTTTTCAGTCTGCTCCCACCCCACCTCCTGCTTTACTGAGGTATAAATGAAAAATAAAAATTCAACATATATAGGGTATACAGTGTGTCATTTTAATGTATACACTGTGAAATGAAGTCAAGCTAAGTAATACAGCCATCACCGCATATCCGTATCATTCTTCTATCATGAGAACATTTACAATATATTCTTTTAATAATTTTTAAGTAAACACCGTTATTAACTATATTCACCATGCTGTACAGTAGATCTCCAGGACTTTTTCCTCCTGTCTAGCTAAAATTTAGTACCCTGTGACCAGCATCTATCCACCCTACCATGCCCCTCTGCCTCCAACCTCTGTTAGCCACTAACTGTTTCACGTCCCACACCTGAGAACATGTAGTTTGTCTTTCCATGCTTGGCTAATTTCACTTAGCATAATGTCCTCCAGGTTCTTGGTATGTTAGTATGCTTTAATCTGGAACAATTCACAGTCCTCCTTTGTCTTTCATGGCATCGACATTTTTGAAGAAATGCAAGCTGATTGTTTTGCATTTTGTCCCTCAATTTGTTTGACTGTTGTTTCTTCATGATTAGAATCAGATTGTTCATGTTTGGAAGAAATACTAGAAGGTTGATATATCACATTATGTTTGTTCCTAAAAAGATGTGAGTTTAACTTATGATTCATAAAGTTTCCATCTTCCAAACCACCTATATTTTCATTTGAGAAAATACTTCTATCTCCCTGGGTTAGAATTAAGTATATTTCCTTAAACTCCTCTTAGTAAGTATCCATTCAATACCCTAATGTCTCAAGAGTAAAAGCTACTATTTCTCTGTCATCTCTGACATACTGAAGGGTAGAAAGACAACTTGATACTTAAAGAAATTTCTAGAGATAAGACACAGACTCCACTGCCTGAGGTCTTGTCTGAGGGTCACAAATACATTCTGCCACTTTCTTCTCTTCTAGCATTTTAACTGGGCATTTTATTCTTTCCACAGTTCAATCAGTATAAATGATAAAACAACTAAGGCTGGAGTATAGCTCAGGATAATCTCAGTATTTACTAAATACAATTTTTGAACATTTTCACATTTGAGACAAAATGAAGAATTTCAGTTATCCATTTCTAGAGTTAGATCTCAAGGGCACCAAGAGATCCCATTTTTGACAACTTTTCTAATCTTCATCCTCAGTTGGATTATCAATTCCTCTGTGATTATTTCTCCATTCCACATCTAGGACAATTTTTTTTCCTTTATGAGGTCAAAAAATTTTATTGAAGTATTTATTGTGTTCTGCTTTATTGTGGCTTCTGAACATCCCTATTTGATTCACTGGAGATTGTGAATTCAGCTTCATTTATATGAAAAATATTTTCATTTGAGTGTGTTCTGTGTACCCAATACTGAATAATGTGGTGAGAATCAAAAGTTTTATGAGATATGCCCCTTCCTCCAAAAAGACATGTTGGCAGAGCTTTGAGTCTGAGCTTGGAATCAGCAATTGACAATGGAGCAATGATGAAAATTAGCTGACTGGTATTAGCCTTAGAGAAGAGTAATGAAGAATTTTTCCTACATTGTTCAAAATATAATTCCTTTCACAATGTACATAGATATCAAAACATCACATGGTACCCCCCATAAGTATGTGAAATTTTTTTGCTTAACGTATCAAAGAAATAAGGTTTAGCTTAAATTTTAAAAAATAATTCCATTTTACTCTATTTTCAAATAACACTTTAAGTATGCCATGCATAAGATATATTTTTTTGCTTGTTGATTTGTCTATTTAGTTAGATTATGAATTTTCAGATCAAGGGCTAAGTCTTCCTCCTATGATGTATCTCCTTTAGATATAGGGTAAGAACGTGTGTGGTATTGATACATTAATGAAGTAAACTTCTTAATTTCTACTTTTTGAGAATTCATGTAATTACCTCAAATTATTTATACTCTCACATCTGTGTTTATAAAGCTATACTGGGCATATAATTTACATGCCAACACATTCCCGTTTTAAGCATACAGTAGTAGTATAATTTGTATATTCACAGAGGCATGTAACCATCACTACAATGTTACTTTAGAACATTCCCATCACCATAGAAGAAACTTTGAGCCAATTTATAGTGATTCCCCGTTCCTCTGGCAACCACTCCTTTACTTCTGTCCCTGTGGATAGCCCTTTCCTTGATGCTACGGAAAGATGGAATGCTATAATATGTTAGCACTTGTGACTTACATCTTCTCTTTGCATACTGTTTTGAGGTTCACTCATGTGGTACCACACATTAGCACTTTGAACTTTTTACTTTTAATTGTTCTTGATAACATTTTCAAATATAAGTGAAGTGAAACCTTTAATGAACAAAGAATAAATCTTTTAATAACTATTATCAATTTTGGTGTAGTCTAGAGTTTTGCAGCAGTAATTCATAAAAGTGAAAAAACAAAGAATACAAATGACTCGTTCAATATTCCTATTATTAGGGAAGTGTGTTTTAAAATTAATTTCTGGCATTTTATTTTGGGATAAAGAAAGTACAAAATAGCTTTTAAATTTCAAAACCATTCCACTCAATCATTCAGCTTTTGAAATCAAGTTGGTCAGTGTGAATTACAATCAAATCATCATCTTAAGATATTAAATTAAGGGGAAATGTATCTACTTGTTATAAGTGATTAAAGAACACATAGTATGTATGGTTATGTGATTTTAATTCAAAGCCTAAATTATATCTATAAAAAGACCAACATATTCAAGATCATGTATATTTTTCAAGAGACGGGGAAAACAGAAAATCTCCTAATAATTTTCTATAATAGATATATAAAGTGGCATTAAATTAGGTGCACCTTTGTAAACGCAGGTAAATTATTAAAGCTATCTTAGAATTTGTGTTGAAATACGTAATCAGCCACCCAGAACTTTCAAAACACTGAAAACTTTGTATATAGAAAAGTAGTGTAGGGACCTAAGATAAATGAATTCTTGAACAGAAATTCAAGGGCCTCAATTTTAGCACTAACTTCTTCCCTTAATAGTTATATAAGCATGACGTCCCCTCAGTTTTGTGCTCTGGAAGATGAATGAAAACATCTCCCTAGCCAATCTTACTGTTAGTGACAGTGTTAATAGGACTATTTCACACAATACATTTCATCATGTATTGTTTTGCAGTTGTGTTAATCAGATTTCGGTTGCTATGATGAAATACCTAGGAATAACCATTTAAAGGAGGAAAAGCTTATTTTGGCTCATGGTTTCAGAGGTTTCAGTCCATGGTCCTTGGCTCCATTACTTCCCATCCAGTTGTAAGGAAGAACATCTTTGCAAACAGCCTGTGGAGGAGCTAAGTGGCTCGTCTCATGGAAGACAGGATACAGAGATAGAATGAGGAAGGGGCCAGGGACAAAATGTACCCTTCCAGGGAAGACCCACAGTAATCTATTTCCTCCAGTTAGTCCCCACCTCCTCACGTATCCAGCCCCTCCTAAAAATGCTATCAGCTGGGGACCAAGCTTCAACATAAGCTTTTGGAAGACATTTGAGATCCAAAAAGTAACAGCAATGGACTTCAGTATTATTTGACCAGTGTTCTAATTAGAGTTCTACCAAAACTGATATTGTGTATTTTCTAGACACATCAGACTCTTATCAGAGTCATTACAGATGGATTTTTGAATAAAATATTCATTCATGAAAAAGCAGAGACATTCTACTGTTAGCTTAAAAAAAAGAATAATTCTATGATGGTAACAGTGGTCTAAAATGTATTTTTAAAAATCTTTTCTTTCAGTCCCCAGCTACAAGGGTACTACTTTGTATTCACTTATGTGTATTTACACTTTTCTTTTGATCTGGATCTGAAGCCCATTTTTGAATAGCATCTCATTCTGTCAGAGCATTAGAAGACTTTGTGATTTGCCTTATGAAACAGCAGTCAGAAAAAAACTCTTGATCTTCATGGGGGCTCTACTATGCAAGACACTGTGCTAGAACTCTGGTCGTTAGTCATCACCTTTCATCACTGGAAGTACTACACAGGAGAGGCTTTGAAGTAGCACTTACATATCTGGGAATATTGAGACCTACCATTCATTACTTGAAAACTTATATGGAACAGATCTTGACTTCATGCTATAATCAGATTACATACTATATATTAATATGCAAAAGAGAATTTTATGGACTATCCAGCAAAGATTTTTTTAGAAATGTTTTTTTTCTTTGTATGAGATGGCTATGGTGACGTTTCATAACCCCTCAAAAAAGACAATGACAAAGCATGAAAAATCACTGCAAGTCAGGTCTCCGTTGCCCTATAATATCCCAGACCCCAATGTAAGCTATTAATTTCATAAAAGCAGCAAAAGGGAGACACACTACTTTGGATATAAACAAAAGGTTTTCATTCCAGTCACCACTTGTCAGCCTTATGACCTTGAGCAAGTTATATAACCTCTCCAAGTCTGTTTCCTCATCTCTAAAGGAGGAATAGTAAGGTACTTTGAGAGGCTCAAATGATATCTGCATAAAAGTAATTATTACAGTGCTTGGATCATTGAGTGGATTATCTGGGAATCAGAGGTAATTGACAGCGATGGCAACTATTCCTAATTTCATAACCTGAATGGAAATAGGTTTAATAAATGAGTCTGCCTCGATTTTCTAGTGTTAAACATATGAAAAAGCCAACAGGATGGATTTTAGACGAACAGATGTCTCTCAGGAACTCTCCAAGCCTAAGACAATTCATGTATTACAATATGTAAAACGTTGTGTATTTTTAAATGTGCATAGGTCTTGATGCACTGAGAGTCCTCCATATTTTTTCAGAGAGCGCAAATATTGCTATACACATGAGTGTCAGAGGCTTTCAGGCCTAGAGTGGGATCAAGAGACTCCTGAAATGCAGGGAAGATAGCATTCAAGCTCAATCCTGAAGGCTGAGAAGGCTCTGTTCTGTGAAGAGCCCAAAGGAGGGACATTTCAGACAGACGAAAACATGTGAAGTATCCTTGAGGCTAGTGAGAGCTTGGAGTATTCAGGGAACTAGGACACCGTTTTAGTTGGAGTGAAGTGAGCAAGAGGAAGAGAGGGTTGATGGGAAGTGGGGAAGGGCCACATTTGGTAAAGAATGTGGATTTTATTCTACAGAGGCCCCTGAGGGTTTTAACTAGGGAGGGACATAGTCTTTGCAATTTTTAAGAACATCACACATTGGTTGTTGTATCAAAAAGAACTAAAGGTATAATAGATAATGTGAAATAGAAAAGGTGCCAAGGGGAAGGGGAAGTGGGAGAGGTAGGGCAAAGAAAGATGGAATGGAATTAACATGAGAAAAAGGAAAAAAATGGAAACAAAGTCTTTGTAGTAGGGAGGGGTGGAGAGGTTATCAGGAGGGCAGGGGAATGGGGAAAAATAAGAACCAAGATGGATTGTGTAAAGGTGCAAATTTCCAATGATGAATGTCATTACATTGCATACTTTCCATGTACCAATAAAATTAATTTAAAAAGGAACTAAAGGGTAGGAGGTCAGTGGGACCATTCAGGAAGACCCCTTTTGACATGTGGCAGTTTCTTGGGCTGCACAGTGGCAGTGGAGAGAGAGAAGTGGTTGGGTTGAAACTGTTCTGGAGGAAGAACCCATGGACTGGATGTAGATAGTGAGAGAACGGAGGAGTCCAGGAGGGCTCTGTGGTTATTTGCTCAAGCTTCCAGGTGGAATATGATACTGAAATAGGAAGACTGCAGAAGGAAGTCTTCAGGAGGAAATCAGTGGGAGGTACCTGTTATTGCAAATTTTGAATGAAAATGTCCAAGCGAGGTTTCCTGGTGTCACAGGAAATCTCTGGGATGAAGATACACTTGGATGTGCCCAACATATAATTGTTATTCGAAGCTATAAGACAGGATGAGATAAGTACTTCTCAAATTTCACTTCCTATGCAAATTACGTGGGAAGTTTAAAAAATCTTGATGATTAGGTTTCCCTACACTTTAACTAAATCAGACTTCCTGAAGGTGATGCCTAATTACCTTGTATTCATGCTTTTAAAAGTCTCTCACGTGATTTCAGTGTGCAGTCATATTTGGGAAACAACACACTTGAAAATAAAGGAAAACAGAGACAATAAGAGAGAAACATTTTCCCTTCCTCTGAGTCCTTCAGGATTGGTTGCTTACCCATAATCGTTTCCAAGTATGAGTGGTTAGCGTTGTTCTTTTAATCTATTTCCTTCCAGCTACAGGAAAAGGTGCAATTATATAATAAATTATCATTGATTGAAACATTTCTAGTGATAATTATTAGTCTTCCTGAGTTTATCTAATGCTGTTTGGTGCACTATGAGTCAAATAACTCTTAAGTGTCTCTTAAGTAACTACATTAGAACAGTCAGTCAAGGGAATAAGAGAACACCTCCACTGAATTTCACCTCACTTGTGACATGTTAATATGTTCACATTGCTTTATCAACTTACAAAGAAGCATGCAAGATCGATCACTTGTAACAGATGATTGCTTCCATCTGAATGAGAAGGGCCATACTTCAAATTCAAGTTAAACTCCATTTTCAACTAACAGCAACGCAAGTTTCTTGCATTCGTTACCAGTAAGGAGGATTCCCACTTGGTGAGAGGAGGGCATTTCAGGAGTCTTATTCTGCTTTCTTCAAAAGGTAATGAGTTCTGTTTTCCTAGTAAGATCTCTGAGGGAATCTAGCCTTTAAAAAAAAATGTGTTGATTCTCAGGGATCTTTCAAATGTTTAAAAAAAAAATGAGAGGAGTAAAATTTTCAAGAGTGCTTCCTTTTCTCAATACAATATGTATATCCAGTTCCAGGGGAGGATAATACTTGGATTTTTCAAGCACATTTAGAGACTTCTGAAAAGTGTTTGTAAGTGCTCCCTTGGAATGAAAGTTGAGGCTCTGGCTTTAGTTGATACTGTTACTGGTGAAAAGCAAGAAATGGCTTGGATTTGTGCCTTCAGTAAAGAGAAGCCAGAAAATGTGCCGGGCAAAACTGCAAAATCAGATGGCTTCAACATACAGCTCCTGAGCAGAAAAAGAAGCCTCAGAGTATGCGTGGTTGCCAGGAAAGATGACTGCTTTATTGAGAGGTTAATTTTCAGATTAGTTTTGGGAAATTTGAGATAAATAAATGAGATCAGACAAAAAAACATAAGGCCTGGATCCTTTTTCCTGGGGTTTACAGAAAATAGGCATTGCTTCCAATAAAATGTTTTGACATTTTTAGTAGGGAGAAAATGTTAATTGTAATGTTATGTGTACGTGTCCTTAAAAACACTTGCAAACAAATCTCTTATTTGTTTTAATAGTAATCAGTGTGAAAACACTATTAAAATGCTAGCTGTGTTCTAACTTCAGTGCTTTCTAGGATATTGCAAGTCATTTTCCAGGTTCAAACATACCAATTGGAGAGCATTCCCTTACTTGTCTTATAGTTCAGTTACAGTTTTCTGGGAGTTTTATTACTAACCATCCACATGGAGCTGCTTGGGTTTCTTCTCTCATTTTAATTCATCTTCTTATTCTCTAACTTGGTGGCCCTTTTACTACGTATATGAAATGGCATCTGTCAAAGACTGTACCATCTGACTTTGTTCATTTAATATACCTGCTTTTCAGCTTTATTTGGCGGCACAATGTTTTCTTTATAGCCATCTGTGTAGCTACCACTTCTCTGCTTTGTACTAAACAGACACCCCATAGTTTGTTGAATAGCTGCAATGCCCTCCTTTCTCCTTATGTTCCTGCCACAAAATTCTATGTTGCAATTCATGACTGGAGCTACATATCCAAAGCCTTTGCTTTGGCTTATTGTAAAATATCACATTATTTCATTATCTGTGGTCCCTCGGGAGAAAAGTACCAGAGTCACATAGTCATGGACCAGCAAGGACCCAAATGTAAACTTCACTACCAGTGGCCCAGCCCAGAGGTCTGCCAGAAAAAGAGAAGAAACCCTTGGTTAACAGAAAGCAGCTTCACTCTTATTTATCTCATAATCTGGGACACATGCGTACGCATGGACACACACACACACACACACACACACACACATACACACACACATGTGGGGGTCACCCTCCACGTAGAGAAAACACCTCTTAGCAAGCATGTATTGTCTAACTGGATATTTGTTAACTTCATGATGAAACCATAGAGTGATTCTTAAAATAGCTTTCCTACTTAGGTCACTATCTTTAGATGCCAAGTGTATTAACACTACACAAAGCACATAAAAACTTGAAAATAATATCAAAAGCAGGTCTGAATGGAAACAAATCAAGTATACAAAATATTCCACATACTATACTGATCAGAGTGTTCTTAAGAACAAACAGAATAAGGCAACTGCTATCATATAAGGTTACTCCTCATACAGGTGCATTGGCACACACTCAAAGACTTAATTACCTTATAAACTGCACAAAGACAGTTCATTTAAATTTTAGCTCTCACATAGATTAGTGCTAATGATGTAGAAAATTATCAAGTTCAAGGAACAGAACAGAATGCACAGTTTCAAATGTGGCCTTCCTTGGTATGATTTAAAAACCGGTGGGACCCATGTGTCATGAGAAGGTGTTCAGACCCTGCTATCCTAAGAGCCAACTGGTAACATTCAACAATAGATTCAAGCACTAATGTTTGTATAAATAGATTAATGCTTTGGAGTCAGTCGTTACTACTCATTACTACTGGATTTTCTCTGATTTGTGCTCATAAACCAGAGTATTGATTTTAGGATTGTCTGTGTGTCTGAGGATATTCCCTAAGATGTCTTTATAATGTTTCATGCTTAAGTTGTCAGCCATCTGACATAACAATGAGTAATCATTTTCTAATCATGTTGAAAGGGGTTCACAACCGCATATAAAATGAATCTTCCCAGCTTCAACGTGACAGAAACATTGTTGCTGTCATTCCAACCTGTCCACCGTCTTCCCCAGGCATTAGCTGCATGCACAGCTTAAGACCTTTCTAGTCATAAATCTTCTTTCCAATATGTTTGAATGGCAGGAGAGCTGAAAAGACACCTCCGTCTAAACAGGGTTTAGCACACCAGGTAAGGCAGGCTGGGTTGCTGTGTTGGTGGTGTTTATTCATCTTCCCTTCTCCTTTCATGGGTATGTATGTGTGCTTCTCGGCGTATATGCCTGGCTCTCGGGGTGTAGGGGCTGGTGAGTGCGTGCGTAGAGTGTGTGGATATGTAAAGTAGAAACAAGGATAACGAAATGAACTACTGTATGCAAGAAATATATGAAGTGCACCCAGCTGCCAGCAGTAACTGCTTCATGCAATCCACTGGTTATTACACGTATTTTGAAGATAGTCTGGGTTCCAGCGGTTGTGATGTTCAGGCTGTGCCCAGTAACAGCATATATATGGAACAGGCCTGGGCAGTGAATCAGCCTTATACCAGTAGTTACCCTGGAAACATGTTTAAAAGCAAGGACTCTGACTTGGACATGGCCCTGAATCAATACAGCCAACCTGAATATTTCACTGAAGAAAAACCTACTTTTTCTCAAGTGCAGTCACCATCGTACTCTCCAAAAAAAGGTAGGGACCATTTTGCTTAAATGTATTCAAAGTTTCAGCATTTGTTTCTATTGCATTTTAAAGTGAGTTTGCATCTGCTTCTTCACGTCTGTGAATTTGAACACTGAATATTTGAAATTAAAAACTGCAGTGATAGAGGTTGCTAGGTGATTGAAGTACTCTGTGAACATGAAGATTTCCAAGCATTTCTTTTCTTCATGTGTGAAAGCTGGATACTTGCTTTGCCAGACTGTATTGGCACATGTGGGGAGACATAGATATAGATGATGTAGATATAAATGGAGATGTGGTTACAGATAACCTAGAGTGAGTATTATTGGTTTCTTTGCTACAGAGAACATGCAGAAAGTTTCTCCTTTGCAAATTGGTGTACTAGCATTTAAAGTGGGATAAATTCTCCCCGGTTCAAGTTTAGATCAAAAATGTGTTTGACCTTTTCTTGGCATTCAATATAAAAAGTTTATTTTAACCAAATAGTAAAATAATGTATTGGCTTATTTAACATTACAATGATGTTGATGCATTAGAATTTAAAATATGCATTTCAATATACTTACTTATATTTACCTATCCACATAAACTGTAAAGAATATTTGTACCTGCACAAACTGTGTGTACAACTCAAATTGATACTGATTATGTAATTTACCTGCTATCGTGTCCTTAAAGTTTAACATGTCTGCAGTCATATTAAATGAACACCCTATGCAAAAGCAAATGAAATAGCTTTCAAAATATCCAGTACTACAAGCAATATCCATTTATCTTAATAGATATAATACTTAATTTTCTATCAATAGAACATTGTATTACCAAAAGAAAACAAGGCAGATGGGTAGTATGAAGGGAACTTAGTAGCAACTATCAGATAGAAACCTGTATGAGAGAAGTTTAAGTTCTAGTGAAGATATGACAGAAACTTGGTTTTTCTGAACATGATCTACAGGATTTTGCAGAGGGAACAAATTTACAGTACTGTAATTTGCAAGAGCAAATTGTCCTTTGGTCTTCAAAGGTACAAATTTCTCTATGCAATTAATTTTTTTAAAATAATGTGACTCATTTAATTGTGTCCCTATATAAAATTATCATTTGCTTTTCCTAATATGACTATATTTAAAATTAGCCTGCTATGAAAACAAATGTTTTTTAAAAAACTAAAACTAAAATCAGTTTTCCCATATATGATGGAATTCTGTAACTTCCAAATATGCACTATGAAAGGGATCACAACATTAAACACACTCAGAGTTGTTCATCTATATTGTCATTTATTTTCATGCCTCTTAAAGGGCATCAAGGTTTCCTATTTATTGTAAGGAGCACACCGTGTAGCTTCCCTAATAGAGACAGCTGAGATAGGTTGAATGTGGGCCTTCTGTTTCATTTAATATTATAAGTCATTTAGCTTTGAGAAGAATTTAACTCTGTCTCATTAAACTACCCTGGATATGACTTTTATACTGTTGCAGCATCACAAGAAAATATGAATGTCTGTCTGTCTGTTCTATTCTTTAAAATTCTTACAAACTTTTCAGGCTCTTTTCCCTTTTGTCTTTTTACTGTTTTCTTCAACCAGCATTGAGGAACATTTGCTTATAAAACATGAAACCAGGGATTTTTTAGTAATTAATTTGATGCATGAACTAGAGGAAAAGACACTGTATTCATATATTGATGTAATTTCTCTACACCATGTTCCATTGAAAGGCCACTGCCACCTGCCAAACTCACTAAATCAGAGACAAATATTCTTAAATGCACCATTATTTACTGTTACAAGTCTTCTAGTAAATCCCAGTAAAACTAAACCCAGCCATTAACTGCCTCTCAGAACAAAAGGTTGTACCCAACATGTTTATCCATATTGATCCAGTATTGATTTTTCTTGTTGTGGGAAGACATCAGTGTCTCATTAAGGCAAAATTAAGACAATAAACAGATGTTCAGTGGGATGGACCTCATTTCCAATTGGGTTTTTATCTGTTTTCTTGAAATTCATAAGTGCTCTTTGTTATTGTCTATTAATCTTCATTTATGAAGCTGACTTTTTTGTAAGGATGAATTATTCTGTAGCCTTTAATTAGAATTTTCTAATATTAAAGAGTTGCCATGATCTTATTTTTTTTTAAGGGTAGTATAGGTACACAATGATGAAGGTACAAGAACGGCTAACTTACCAGCCCTGAGGGAATATTTGCTTATAAAAAATGAAACCATGGATTACTTAACTGGTAGACTTTAGAATGACTTAGCTTCCTTTGTGTGGTTTATGGTTTTGCATTTGTAGCCAAGAAGGAATAAAGTTATTGAACTCCTAAAGCTTTGAGAACATGAACCAATTCAAACCAGTTCATTGAATTACTTTTCAAAGAAAACTTCAAGAACAGGGAGGGAGGCGTCAATATAATTTTCACATTGAAGACAGAGGAAATGCAGGATATAGTATCCCTTTTTGTATGGAACATGAGAGGACAAATGTTTGATTTTTTTAAATTTAGGGACAAATAAAAACAAACCTGGCACTTACAAGGCATAGCTCCTTCTTCATGGTCTTTCAAGTGTCATAATTATGATTTTATGTTCCAGTCAATCCTCATAGCCAGTTCTAATTGCACCCTTCTGTCCTCCACCACTTAGGAAGAAAAGAGAAAGACTTAAGTTTCCAAATCAGACAAAGGACAATTGGCAGCCAGGATGTTGTGCCGTCCTCTTTGTGGCTGGAATTTAGCATAGTTAAAAGTTAACGTCTTGTCTTTTTATTTTCTTCCTTTTTCCCTCTGTTTTGGCTGGCTATTTCCACCAGAAATTCCAATTACATTCCATAGTTCTCAAACAGCTTGCATCCAGCTGCCTTACCACTTATCAGGAAGGCTCTGGATCCCTTTAAACAGAAGCCTCCCAAGTCAGCCCTGGGCAGCTCTCCCCTACATAGGAGTCTTTCCACGCCTTCTATATACCATCTTTATAGAGGCTGTGGGTTCAAAAAGTCACTAGTGTGTTTGTATCTGAGTTCGTTATTTGTCCAAGAGAACAAAAATTTCATGATCTTGAGCCAGGGTTGAAGAACAAGGTGTGTTTGTCCTATGTAGTTTTGCTATTGACCGCACATGTTCTTGCTCTAGTCACATTTTTTTATTTTCTAAAAAGAAAAATACTAATAACTGAAGCAGAAATTTCATATGGAATCATACTTTCTGAATCTGCTTTTATTGCCCCTCTTTTATTGCCCTGTCCAAGACAGGACTCAGTTCTCTTTTTTCTTTCTTTCTTTCATATTGCGTTGTCTCCATTTGACATTACAAATGGAAACTAAATGGCAAGTTGGGGGATGTTTGAAGCGACCCACATCAAGAGAACTGGATTAAAAAGGGCAGTTAAGCCCCAGAGAAATGGGGCCTCTAATTACAATTTCTTTGGCCTCTTCATGTTAAAAAAAGGACTGCTATACAGTAGAGTTGGGGATAGACATGCAACAAGGTCCGCCCCCCACACACACCAAAAAAATGTTACATGGAAAACAAGTGCTGTTAAACCTTAGAATCATACCCAGTCCAGAGAAAACAGATGAAAGAAACTCAAACAGGGAAGATTTATGAATCCCACTGCCAGTAACTCCCCCAAAACAAACCTAAATATAACACGATCACAGGTTTAGTTTGTCTTCCTCGAAATTTCCCTCCCTGTCTTCTTCCTTTCCCTTTCTCCCCTACTTCCCTTCCATTACTCTTCCTGTCTTTCTTTTCTCTCTCTCTCTCTCTCTCATTTTTCCTCTCCTCACCTAGTTGAATTTGTTTACACATAGATGTGATCAGTCCGCCCAGTCATCTCTTTAAAATGTGATACTTGAATTGTTAATATGATTGCAGGTATTTCTATAATAGGTTTAAAGTATTGAGGAACTGACTATTTTTATTTTATTATTATCAGTTTAAGTTAGGCACTGTCACTCATATACTATTGAGGCAAAACTACTCCAGAAAACAATGCCACTGTTAAAAAATACGTAACACGTTTATTCTTCAAAAGGTTAAATGAAAGTGCCTCTTAGCACCTTGAAATGGAAGCAAAGTAAGGAGCAGTCACTGTTTCCAAATCAACTTCAAGGGCAGGCAGAAGAATGAGTTCTCTTTCCCTTTTCTTTTCGAAGAATTAGGTATCTGTCTTGTCAAAGGCACATCCCTCAGAGATCTTGCTGGGTGCCCTAACCTCATCCTAAATCGTGCACTGACACTTCTGACAGAGCTAATGATTGGAGTCCAAGGCATTAGAAGCAGGCTTGGGGAGGAACGGTGGTGCTGTTCATTTCCCACATTCAGGGTTCATGTCATCGCCTTGCATCCCTTCGTGAATGCTCTCCAAACCCAAGAACAAAACTTTCACCTCAGCTGCCAGCCCTCAAAGTGCATTTGGTCTGAGGTCAAGCTGCCTCCCAGCCTACTGCCCTGCTGGCCCACCTCCTAAGATCCCATCTTCTCCCTGGCCCTCCTAGGCCTTCTTTCCAGAGCCTCCACACTGCTGAGCTGCCATGCACTGTCCATGGTCCCACCCTCTTCGCAGTGCTCATGGTACCAGCTGCCTCCGCATTCCCTGGCTTCCCCAGGAGACTCAGAATGGACTTTCCAGTCATCACCTCCCCTCGGTCCCCTTCCTGGTCTGCAGACAGCACCCACTGTGTTACCCTGTCCTCCTCTCCACGGCCCCTGTCCTCCCCATCAAAGGCTTCTGTTTCCAGCCACTCAGTATTAGTGCATCTGCACCTCCTTGGCTTCAGGTCCTTCCCCAGGACCTCTTAAACCCAAATGCCCACAACTCTGACATTCCTTTTTAATTCTGCTTTTGTGCTTCTGCCTACACCCGCTGTTCCCAAAATCTTGGCCAGTGTCTCCATAAGCCCGCCTCTGTGCCACCCCAACACCATCACTGAAGCAGTGTGGTTTTCTTCCAGCTAGAACCCACTACCAGCACTCTCCGGTGCTGCTCTGACATCCCCAGCCTGCATCACCGTAGGTCACTAACTCAGCTCACATCCTGGCGGCCTCTGCTGTGCCACCAGCATCATATTCTACCACCCTTGCTCATAGCAGACCTTCCTCCCAAGGATGGTAACTCTCTTCTGTACAGCACTTCTCAATCATTTATATAAATCACCTCTTTAGGTTTTTTATGTTTATTGGTACATTTTAGGCATACATAATGATAACCCTCATCATAGGGAATTTGCCCCTGTACACGATATATCCCACCTCTTTTTTTTTCATTCCCCTCTCCTCTCCCTATGTACAAAAGATTTATTTCTATTTTTTCCATTTTCACTTCTTTTCTTGTCCCTTCTTCCTTTCTCCCTCCCCCTCCCTTGTTCCCCTTCCCATTTGAACATTTTCTTCTCATTTCCCAATATCTGTTATACATTTTAGTCCTCATTTACACTTTCTGTTTCTTACACCAGAGAAACAGTGTGGTATTTAAACATGTGTGACTTATTTCACTTAACAGCATGGTCTCAAGGTCCATCCACTTAGTTATAAATGTCTGAAGTTCAGCCAGAGCAGTACTCCACTGAATTTAAAAAAAAAAAAAATCTACTTTCTCCATTCATTGGTTGAGGGCATCTGGACTGTTTCTGAGACTTAGCTACTACAAACTGTGCCACTGTAAAGATGGGAGTGTATATTTAGCTGTGGTATGATTCTTTTAATTATTCCATGAAGATACCCACAGGGGAAGAGCTGAATCAAATGGAATCTCTAGTTTTAGATTTTTGAGTAATCCCCACACTGATTTCTGCAGTGGTTGCTCCAGTCTGCTCTCCCACCAACAGTGGAGAAGGGTTCCTTTTTCCCCACAGCCCCTCCGGCGTTTGTTACTGGTTGATATCTTGATAGCAGCCATTCTTTCTGGAGATGGAATCTCAACATTGCTTTAATTTATATTTCTCAAATGACCAGTGATAAATCTCCTTATTAAAAATCATACATAAAGTGTATCAGATGAGAGTTTCTCAGTCCTATCCCTGTGGATATTTGGGACCAGACAAATCTGTCGTGGTCTCTGTCTGTCCATCAGAGGAAGTTTAGTACCAGCCCTGGAGTCTGAGCACTGGATGCCAGGATCACACATGTGTAGGTACTCACACAGACGCATACACACCCCTTAATACCAACCAATATACCCCTTCAGACACTGCAAAGTGTTTTCTGGGGGACAAAATTAACCCCAGTTGAGAACCACTGCCATTAGTGAAGAACTTAATATTTAGAAAAGAGCTGAAGTAAAAGACGTTTATGACAGCTCATAACTGCTAAACTATACAAAATGACTTCTATGTTGGATTCTGAAGTCCCCTGGACCTTCTCCTTATCCTCTGTGGGCTATATTCATAGCAATCCTGCTGACCTCATAATTTGGCCCATGCATTCTTAACTGTTTCTTTGGCTTTGTCTCCTCCAGACTTAAAAGCTTTGCAGCTACCAAGATGACAATGCCAGGCACCTACTGAAGGCCTTCAGATAGAACCTCTGTAGAGTAACTCTAACTGCTGATCACAACTATGACCCTCTTCAGCTGGAAGTAGCCAGAGCTGTCTTTGTCCCCTCACAGCAGTTAGGGGTACTTCTTCAGAGGGGAGAATATTCAGGTAGGTAAGTTAATTAGGTATCTTTTAGGCAGTTAGACAGGGCTGCCCTCAAGGAGCCAACACTGCAAGGAACCAACATGGAGGATAATCAAGACACATTCACTGAAGGCCAGAATTGTAAAAGGAGAGAAATTACTATACCTTTATGCTTCCCTAGGAATAAATAGCAGCGATTGATATTCTAAATGGGTATCAGTCACCTGGGTAGGGGGCCAAGGTCTCAGCCCAGCCTTTCCAGGAAATATCTCTGACCCCCACCCTTATTGAAAATCCTTGTATGCTTGCTATGTGACCCCCATTTAATCAATACTACCTGGGTGACTGTACTTGTAGTCTTCCTGGTTGGTCATGGTTTTGCCCCACCTCATGCCCACCTTGTAATTTTCCATTGGGTCTTACAGTTTTGTCCCATTTTTACCCACCTCACCACATTGCTTCACTGTTTAAAACATCTTTGAAAATTAGGGTGAGTTGGCAACCCACTTTCCGGCCCCCCTTCTATCTCTCTTAGAAGCTTTCTTTCCCTCAATAAATTTTTCCTACTCTTAAAAGAAAAAAGACATTTATGAAGGATTTTTTATAATGCGAATATCCATCCTCAGTTTCCAAATGACAAGTTTAGATTGCTGTATATGGAGTTCCATCAAAGTGGAATATGCCCAAACATGTATACAGTTTTATAGCCTGGATTTGAGGTTGCCCCATCATGAGTGCTTGTTTATGTCAAATCCATTTAGATCTTGAGCCCATGAGGGCACTAACCCGGCTTAATTTATGGTCTGTAAAGTATGCAGCTACTGCAGCTGCAGGATACACCTGGAGGGAGCTCAGGACAGCTTATGGCAACAACCATGTCATCCTGATGACAAATGCAACAGCTTCTCCCACTTCAGGCAGTACGCAGCTGAAGAACTGTTAGCTATCGAATTTTTATAGCTACAATCCTGAGTCCCATTCTGAACAGATTTTTCAGATTAAAAGGAAACCAGTTTTTCTCAAGTATGCAGGACATGAAATAATTATGGGTGCAACCATGTGAACCCAAAGCCATAAACTGACACCCAAGGCAAAATCAGAGGCAACTATGGACCACTTTCTATGACCTTTCTCCTCTCCTCCTCTTCTCTGCTCTTCTGATACATTTAGCCTTGTTGCTTCCTAACCCAAACCTTCTTTCACAACAGGAAATGACCTCAATACCAAGCTTCTAAAATGTCAACAGCCACAAGTACCAGAGAGCTGATATTAATGGAGAGAAACAATGTTATTTCATGATGGCAGCTTATTTTTAAATTTTCTATCCAGACATACAGTGTTAAGTGTTATATGACAAAAACATTCTCACTTTCATCAAGAATTATGATCTCTTTCATTTTTCATGGACTTCTGTCTTCCTACCCTTTATGAAGATAAACATTCTGTGAAATACTACCTATAAAGCAACATAATACAAGGACAAAGATAAGTGGCAGCTGACATTTAGCACATGAGCTGGGGCACAATAAAGAGCAGCGCTGACTACAGAGACCTAGAAAGGATCTCTTTCTTGGGGTTCACAGCTGTTTGTTCAGTTAATTGTTGCCTTTAGAAAATTTGGTTTTAAAACGTGGCTAAGATTTTGTAAATTACTTGATGAAGTAAACACCACAGACCACCAGTGCATGTATCCTCTTGATTAAAATTCATTATACCAATCTATTTCCTTTCTTAGTGATTTGCATCTTCAAATGTGCTCCCTCTAATCATGGACTGAAAGGTAGCGTGGGCTAAGGCGACAGAGAAAAGGAAATAGAGGAAGAACTTCATGTGCATGATGCCATATTACCCCCAAGACTCGCTCTAAGATTAACAAGTATGCTTTAGTTTTAGGAATTCTTGTCAGAAGAAATAATCCAAAACTGCTTTGCCCCTTGTTCTGCCCTAAGACCTCCGATGGGAATCGAGAGTCCCTTGTCCCTGTGTCCTCATCCCATTTTTCTGGGTTAATCTCTCATTTGGTCCTACTTCTGCTTCCTTCCTCTACTCTATTCCCAGGGCGTGGGCATCTGAAGCCTTGGGGCTCTGTGTCTGCTATCTCCCAGCACCCAAGGCCCCGCCAGCAGGAGGGTAAAATGTGAAGAAAAATGTTCTCAGTGGCTGTAACGGGACTAGCGAGGGCAGGACTACCACAGCTATGAAAGATTTTGTGAAGCAGATGCCACTGGGATAGCTCTGCTAACAATTCACAGGCAGCAACGAAACTAAAACCCCAGTGATTTACACACAGCAGGTTCATACATGTTTGTTAAATAAATAAATGGATGGATGGATGGTTTCATTATTTGATAGAGTGTCAAAGGGTGGGGTTAAAGATTAACATGATGCAAAGCTTTGTTCCTAATAACAAGAATTAAATGTAAAAGGAATCAGGATTAGTATGTTGGGAAAGAACTAAAGGATAAGCCATTCAAGGTTTCTAAGTCTATGAAGCAAAGGCATAGAGTAGAAGTTACCAATAAGGAAAAAGCTTAAATCAGAAGGGTCTGAGCTCTTGCATGAATTGAGGAAGTTCAAGATCAAATTAGAAGAGTGAGCTGGACATGTTGGTGCGTGTTCATAATTCCAGCACTCTGAGACTGAAGCAGGAGGATCACAAGTTAAAGCCAAGCCCAGGCAACCTAGGTACTTAGCGAGACTATCTTAAAAATAAAAAATAAAAGGGCTGGGGGTGTAGCTCCATGCAAAGTCTCTGTGTTCAATCCCCAGTACTGAGGGTGGGGGGAATGGAAGAATGACTAATCATGCTAATAATTTGGTGGCTTCTTCGGGAGTATTAAAATACAAACTCATCCTGAATCCTAAGCTACCCAAGGTTTTTGCTGGCTCTGAGTTGATAGTTCTAAAGAAGGTCAGAATTCATTGTGACTATTTTGGGGGGTGGGGGAGTTATTCATCAGGCTTCTTTACTAGTTACCTGGGAAGACTTACAGATGCGGCTCTTCAAAGGAACAGTGTAGCCCACAATTTCTTCACTTTTTCAGCTGCCCAGGGTATTTGCCACTAACATGGATAACAGCTGCTGCCTGAAAACTCCAGAATTGGTTCTGCTAGGCAAGTGGTCTCATTTGAAGATAAGATGCATCAGATAGAAGGTCTCCAAATTCAGTTCCTCTTTCCTCCTTCCTAGGCACCACCTTCTATTTTAGATCCACCACCACAATTAATCTGCTTTACATTTATTTCCTAAGGGCCATGTGTCTGTCAAGAAGTTCCGTAATATTTCCTCCTAGGACCTGCCATGCTGTTATAATTCACTCAAAAGAATTAAACTCGCCATCTTTCTAATTTACCCATGTAGGGGAAAGCACTGAATCTAGTACAAGCCAAGAAGACAACCTCATTATCTGTTAGTTTGTAGTACGAATCTACAAGTTTCCCCTCCCACATCCCAAATCTGAGTATCCCATTTTTTTTCAAATTGCCATTAGCTACAAATGGATAAACCTTAAAAACATTCTCCTAAGTGAAAAGCCACAAATTTTATGGTCCCATTTGTATGAAATGTACAGAGTAGAGAAATCTGTAGAAAATGAAAATTCCTGGTTGCCCAGGGCAAAAAGGGTGGAGGAGAAAGGGGAAAGGAGGGGTCACTCTTAAAGCTGTGAGGTTTCTTCTTGGGATGATAAAATGTCCTGAGATTGACAGTGATGACAGTTTGCAGCTCTGTGAACATAAGCCATTGCATTTTATGTGAATTACATCTTAATAAAGTTGTGAGCAAAAGATGATTTTTTAAAAAGGTAATATTTTATCATGCCAGCCTATTTTATGTGCCAGATCCTCAGCAATTTATCAGACGTTACCAAATAAGACAACTAAAAGGAAATCTCCGAGTCCTTTGTTGCACAAACAGATGGCGTTTGCTTTCATTAAAATATATTTGATAAAGTGGCAGTATGGTTTATTATTCTCAAAAATACTGTGTGTGAGCAAATATGAACTGGGGAAAATGTATCATCCTTAACTATCACACCCTATCATGGGTCTTAATTGTTTTCGGCGGGGGCGGGGGTGTAACCAGGCTTCCTCAGCCATTACGGGGCAACAGGCAGGTGCAGCTCTTCGGATGAACAGTGCAGCACAGACACTGGCACACCTTCACGTCCAGGCACGGTAACCGAACTAGTGCTGTATGTGAATTTCCCTCATTAGGGCATGTGGGCCAGCTTGTTACTCATTTAGTGAGTATGAAAAAACAGAAAAGATGCAGACACTGAAATTAAATGGCAGGAAATTGGTTCTTTAGGAGGATCAATGAGCATGTGATAGTGTCAGGTGTACCCAGTAGCCCGGAGGGAAGCCCTACCTACCTACTCATTACGTGTGGGATGTTATTCCCTGGTGGAAGTTACTTAATGATGAATAATGGCCTTAGACATAATGATTGATGTATCATTACTTGTGACTGACTGCTTTAGATAAATAAGATGGTTCAAAGCTAATACTGTAAAGAAAAGAAAGCAACGATTAGGGTGGACCGGTATGAGCATGTAAGCGGCTGCTGTTAACTTTTAAGTAGACATTTCTGTTTGGTGATTTAAGACATTGAGTCTCTTCCTCCCACCAAGAAAATAATCTAGGAGAAATAAGAGAGTAAAGCAAACCCCCTCTCAGAGCAGTCAGAATAAGAAAGGAGCCCACTCCACTGTCTGAAATAGTGTTGGATGGCAAGACTTACAAGAACCTTTTAAGGTCAGTTTCACTGCCTAAATAAATGAGTTACAGAAAAGAGGAAATCTTCAAGGCCCTGCTGTCAGTGCTAGAAGATGAAAGCCTTGGGTATAGTGAGGTAGGATGAGGTATGGGGAGATGAGGGTGAATCACCCCCATCTTCCCAACTATGAGTAACAGCTGCCATATTGTGGCATGTCCCATAAAGGACACAGTGCCCAGCTGTGTTACAGTTGATTCCTCCCCAAGACATCAAAGGGAAATGACCTGGACCTCTTTGTCCTGACAACATCAATACGTAATCCATCTGTCTTTTCCAGGAAGATTAATGTTTTAATGTACCACATTGTTTTAGATGGCCTTTATCATTCTAGTTAAATTCTGTATTCTTAGAAAAAGACCAGCATAACTTATCCTGGTCTTAATCTCTGCTGGTAAAGTCCGGGGCGACCTAGAAGAAGGGCTAGACTCAAAGATCAGTTTCTTTACTTCGGAAGTACCTAGAGATCTCTCAGGACCTTCCCAGCTATGAAGGTTTCTGAAATCAATAGTGTCTTGGCCCCAAAATATATCAAGTCTTTCAAGAACAAGTTCTAAAATAAGCCTTGTATATGAAATTGTGTTATCCAGAATTCAGTGCTCCGAGTAGTCTAAATCCTGGCCTCTCTACTTGATTCATGGCCTCCCTCAACCTTCCTGACTGATCTTGTCCACACAGCAGCCAGGATCTCATCAGCATTCAGACTGATGTTTATTCTCCCAATGTAAGATACTTGCTGCTGGTTTCATTCAGTGTCCTGTCACCACCTTCCCTTGGCAAGTCAATTCTGTCACTGGTCCGATACCCTTAGCCCTGATATATCTTGGACTTGCACATGATATCATTTGTTCACCTCCCTCCTTTTGCCTCCTTCACAGGATACATCCCCAGCTATCTAGACAAGGATGAGCTCTGCGTAGTATGTGGTGACAAAGCCACCGGGTACCACTATCGCTGTATCACATGTGAAGGCTGCAAGGTAAGAGCCCTGACGGCCCCAGTGTGCTACAGGAACTCAACATTTGAGTCTGAATTAAAACCAAATTTCAACATTGCTGTCCTGTGACCATCCTTTAAGATTATGGTTGTTTTTTTTTTTTTTTTTTTTTTTTGTACTGGGGAATGAACTTGGGTCCTTGCGCTTGCAAGGCAGGCACAGAAACCATTGTGCTAAATCCCCATCCCCAAGTGCTCATTTTTAACATGGTCAGGAACTGCATTTGCCAGTGTGTGAGGTCTGGTTTCTTCAGCAAATGTTTTTCAAAAAGGAAGAGGATCACTAAAATCAAAAGAAATTAATAAATCTTTTACTTTGATTTTTTTAAGAAGCATAAATTTTCAGTACATTATCATCCCAAGAAATTAACAAGCTAAAAGCACACTAATGTTTCTCCTGTTTTATCTCCAAAATTGGAGATAGGGCTTGCTCTGTCACAGGCTGCTTCTACTGTTAATCTGCATGAATGTGCCCATTAAATGTTCCATTAGGAAATATCTTTGAGACTACTTAGGTTCAATTATGTTCTGAAGTTTAACCAAAGTGGCTTTCTGCACAGCCTGCTGTAAGGAGATTCAGGTCATCCATCAGGTAATTGTATTTTCTGCAGACCTTTCTTCAAGAGATACTTAAGAAGAACATACCAGTGAATAGTACATTCACTTCCAAAAGTGAGTCTAAATTTGCCTAGTTACAGTCTTCATCAACAAAATTAACATGAGCTTTACAGAAAATATCTTTTGGACGAACAACCTAGCCTAGAAAATAAGGTCTATCATAAACATGAAGAAAGCTGAACCCAGTGCCATATTTAGCATTCAGCTAATGCTTTATAAATGACACAGTGTGTAAAACCAGAGAAGGACTTTCAAAATTATTTTCCTGTTAAATATTTTATATTTAAAACTTACCAAAGAAGTAAACTCTATAGCAAAAGTTGTACTAAAATTTGAAGAAGAAAAAAAAAATTCCATCTTCCTCCTCTACCTACCTACCTCCCTCTCCACTTCTACTCTTTCTCTCATACCCCCTTTTCTTCCTGCCCTTCCCCGTAAACCCCCGAAGGTAGCATGTTATATTATTTTATACCAAGAAGTGTTCCATTTCCCTAGTAGAAAAATTTCCATCCATATACCCTATTTTTTGTACATGAAATCAAGAAATGCTTAGGAGAAGCCTGCTAAGAATGTTGCAATTATACATGCACTGGAAAGAGGTAATTTCCAAGGTCCCAAGGCCTTTTATCTGCAAAACTGTTATTTAGGATGCGGTGTAATATACTCTCATTCATCCAGACCCCTTTGATCTACATTTTGTAGTACTTTAACAAAGACTAGGCTAAAGAGTGTCATTACAGCTATGAAAATAATGTCTTAACAAGTTTCATGAAGGTAATTACAAGTCCTGGCTATTATTAATTAGAAGACCTGCAACCCCTCTCTTGAAAGCACAGTTTTATTGGTTTGAACTGAAAGTAATAAAACTATATAACTCTAGATACATTTTCTAATTCCACAAGCTCAGTGATTGAAACTGGACTTTGTTTTTTTTCTGTATTAGTCTTAATTTAAAAGGCTTTACCTGCCTGATAATGCAGCATTGAAATTCTTTTAAATCGGCTTCTCATGATACATTTTGAATTCTGGGAGAGAATCAAATGAAAACTGCATTTACTATTTAACTCTACTAAGGGCTAAATGTGCCCTGTAGAGGGCTTCATGCAGCAGATGCAATTGCCCCTAAACAAAGGGAGAATTGAGCCTATTCACTTAAGTTCCTATCTCACTAAAATCAGCTTGCCTTTTCCCCAGGATCCTGGACCTTTGAAGCCTGATTCAGCCGAGGTTTTCTGAAAAGAAAAATCATATAGCAAAGGCTAGGTTTCTCAACCTCTATGTCTGTATCTCAGATGAGAAAAGTACTGTTTCTAGGATTGCCTTCCTCATAAAACCAAAAAGGAGCCTTCCTCGGGTGCTGGAGTGGGAGTCACAGATCATTTACTATGACAAACCATCTTAAAAAAAGACAAGAATTTTTTTTCTAGTGGTGAAAGATGAAAAGGGTTATATTCTATATTATTAACTCAAATCTGCAATTTAAAAATACATCTGCCACAAACAACATGCGCACAATCATTTTTTGCCCATTTTTGCCTTGACAAAAGTGAAATCTTTTGGACAGGTTTTCTCTGTTGTGATGTGCCACTTTTTATACATCTGTTCTAGAAAGAATGTTGATGCTTCCCCACAATAAATTATTTTCTAAGAAAGACCCAAAGCTACCCAATTACCGAACCAGGGAGGTGAATCCTTATCTCACTGATTAGTATATCATCTTGAACCACCAAGAAAAGGATCTAATTATCAGAATGCACAAAAACAAGCCTAGTATTGATTTATAAAGTAGTATTTCTGCTCACCAACAAATCAAAGGAATACATATCCTTATTTATTCCCAAAGATATCTGAATGCACAAAAACAAGCCTAGTATTGATTTATAAAGTAGTATTTCTGCTCACCAACAAATCAATGGAATACATACCCTTATTTATTCCCAAAGATATCTCTTTTTTATTGAGTTTATTGGTACAATCTAGGTCTACAGTACAGTTACATTCATTAATGGGATCCTGTACCTTCACATGACAGGTCTTGGTTCTCATTTTTTCCCCTTGTCCCGCCCTCCCTTCACCCCCTCTTTCCCTCCCCATTTACAAACTTTTTATTTCCATTTTTATCCTTCACATGACAGGTCTTGGTTCTCATTTTTTCCCCTTGTCCCTGCCCTCCCTTCAACCCCTCTTTCCCTCCCCATTTGCAAACTTTTTATTTCCATTTTTACATTTTCTCATATTTTTTCTTTTCCCTTATTATCTTTCCCCTACCCTTCCCACTTTCCCTACACCTTTAGCCCCTATCTTCCTATTTCACACTATCAATTATCTCATTAGGATCTTATGTACTATTACAGTTTTTCACACCAGAGAAACTATTCAGTATTTACACATGTGCGCCTTATTTATTTCACTTAGGAGTATGGCCTCAATATGTATCCATTTTCCTATGAATGACTCTAATTTCTCATTCTTTATGGCTGAGTAGTACTCCATTTTATAGAAAAACCACATCTTCTTTATCTAGTTTCCAACAGATGGGCAGATGGGCTGTTTCCATGTTTTAGCTATTACAAACTGTGACGCTATAAACATTGGTGTGCATATATGTCTGTGGTATGGTTCTTTTAAATCTTTTGGAAAGATACCCAGCAGAGGGATGGCTGGGTCAAACGGAACCTCTAGTCCCAGCTCTTTGAGGTATCTCCACATTGATTTCCATAGTGATTGCACCAGTCTGCACTCCCACCAACAGTGGAGAAGGGTTCCGTTCTCCCCACAACCCCGCCATTTGTTATTGCGTGATTTCTTGATAGCAGCCATTCTTTGTGGGGTGAGGTGGAATCTCATTGTTGTTGTCATCTGCATCTCTCGAATGACCAGTGATGTGGAACATTTTTTCAAATATTTACTTGCTGCTTTTACTTCTTTGTCTCAGAAATGTCTCTTCATTTCAGATACCCATTTTTGAATTGGGTCTTTATATCTGGGGGGGCTGATTATTTTGAGTTCTTTATATATTTTAGATAATAGTCCTTTGTCTGAGGAGCAGCTGGTAAAAATTTTTTCCCACATTGTAGGTTGTCTCTTAGTTCTATTGATGGTTTCTTTTGCAGTGCAGAAGCTTTTCAATAAGATGAGATCCTAATTGTTGATTCTTTCTGCTAGTTCCCATGCTACTAAGGATTTGTTCATAAAGTCTTTTTCTATGCCAATGTCTTCAAGAGTTCTGCCTAAGTTATCTTCCAGCAAGTTTAGTGTTTCTGTTTTAATATTTAGATCTTTAATCATCTTGGATTTTAATTTAGTGCATGGTGAGAGATAAGGGTCTAGTTTTAATCTTTGGCATGTTGAGATCCAGTTTTTCCAACACCATTTATTAAGCTATCTTTCCTCCAGTGGGGATTGTCAGCTCCTTTGTCAAAATTGAGGTAGCTGAGTACATCTGGAGTTGTTTTGTGTCTTCCAGTCTGTTCCACTGATCCTCAGGTCTGTTTCTTTGCCAGTACCATGCTGTTTTTATCACAGTGGCTTTGTACTATAGTTTCAGATTGGGACTTGTTATACCCACTGCCATGTGTCTGTTGCCTAGGATGGCTTTTGCTATTCTAGGTCTCTTGTGTTTCCAAATGAATTTTTGGATTCTCCTTTCTAGTTCTGTGAAATACAGTGTTGGAATTTCCATTGGTATTGCATTGAAACTGTATAGCAGTTTTGGTAGTATGGCCATTTTTACTATGTTGATTCTTCCTACCCAGGAGCAGGGGATATCTTTCCATTTTCTTGTATCCTCTTCAATCTCTTTTTTCAGAGTGCTGTAGTTTTCAGTGTAGAGGTCTTTTGCTTCTTTTGTTAGATTGATTCCCAGATACTATTGTACTATTGTGCTATTGTGAAAGGTGCTATTGTGAAAGGAATTGTTTCCCTAATTTCTCGTTCAGTGAGTCTGTTATTTGTGTACAAGAAAGCTATTGATTTTTAGGTGTTGACCATGTATCCAGCTACTCTGCTAAAAGTGTCAATTAAGTCAAGAAGTCTTTTGGTGGAGTTTTTTGGGTCTTCGATGTAGAGTATCATATCATCAGCAAATAATGATAGTTTAACTTCTTCCTTTCCTATCTTTATTGCTTTAATTTCTTTCTCTTGTCTAATTGCTATGGCTAATGCTTCCAGAACTATATCAAAGAGGAGTGGTGATAGTGGGCATCCTTGTCTTGTTCCCGATTTTAACGTGAAGGTTTTCAGGTTTTGGCCATTTAATATGATGTTGGCTGTTGGTTTTTCATAGATAGCCTTTATTAAGTTCAGATATAGACCATCTATTCCAATTTTTTGCAGGGTTTTTACCATGAATGGGTGTTGAATTTTGTCAAATGCTATGTCTGCATCTATTGAGAGGATCATGTGGTTTTTGTCCTTGACTTTGTTAACATTTATTGACTTATGCATGTTGAACCATCCTTGCATCTCTGGAATAAAAATGGTCAGGATGTATGATCTTCTTGATGATCCTCTGTATTCTGTTTGCTAGTATCTTATTGAGGATTTTTGCATCTATATTCATTAAGGAGATTGGCCTGTAGATCTCTTTTTTCCAAAGACATCTCTTGTCAGCTTTTTTTTGGCATGGGGGTGGGGAGTAGAAATGGTCTGCTGATTGAACTCAGCACCTCACAAATGTTAAGTGTGTGTTTTACTGCTGAGCTAAAATGATTTCTTTTAAATAAGTAAACTATTACAAATGTCTTGTACCAAGTTTACTTCTAGGAGTTAACTTTTGCCATTTGTGAAATTTAAGGGATGTAGCATTTTTACATTTACTCATATGAAATAGACCCTCATTGTATGTATATGTTTAACTATACTTAAGAGAGGCAACAGTATAAAAGGGACGGGGCCCATGAAGCATCCAAGAAAAGTCATCAGAGGTAAGCTACAGAAAAGACAGCACCATGAGTAGTCCAGCAATCCACCACAACCCCTTTATCAAAGTAAGCCCAGTATAAATGACTTCATCACTCTGTTAAAGAGTACACAGAGTAGCCTTTGGGGAGAAAGAGGTGCTACCCTCCTTCTGGCGTATCACACCTTACCTACTCCTCGGTGCTCTCTCACTTTTCAGGAGGCCCTGGTCCCCCATTCCCCTATCACAAGCAGGCATCAGAATGTGCAGAAGAAAATGTCTCTGCAGTTTCTGACAGACAAACCCTTCTCCTGTCCTTATAGCAGCACTCAGCCCTCTCTTTTGCTTGCTGCCTTGGATTGTGGTGTTTCCCTCCCTGGAGAAAGGTGGCCCCCTCCAGGAGGGGAGTAATGGCCTGCCCCTCCCCGATGTTTTCGCTGCCAGGAATCTGGGTTTCTTTTGCCCTCCTCTACTCTCCTTGGACAGAGAGGGGCACCCAAAGGAGAGCAATGCACAGAAAGGCATATTTTCAGTCATGTGATACATTCTGACATTGATGTTTTGGCGGGATTTACCCACACTGAAGACCCAGGGAAACACTGCCAACATCCCATATGGATGCCACACAGGATTCCATAATCCTGTAACTGTGTGTCTATAGGCTCACACACTCAAGTGTTTCACGATGCAGAATACAAATATAATATGATAGTTTTTCTCTTAGTTCTTGAACAGTGGAAATGATAAAGGATTTATACACATGTCCCCAAATAAATTTACAAGTCTCAGCTTTACCTGGTGCTTTCACAGTTTGTTTTGTTTGGGGCCTTTTTATTATAAGGAAGAGCTTCTCTGTGCAAGTGGGCATATACATATATACATAACCTAAGTTTAAAAAAAATGAGATAATGAAAATGTGGGCTAGGCTGAAGGGAGGGCAGGGGCATGGGGAAAAAATAAGAACCAAGACATATGATGTAAAGGTACAAGATCCCAGTGACAAGTGTAACTGTATTGTTTGCTTTAAATGTACCATTAAACTTAAGGGAGGAAAATGTGGGCTAAAGCAAGACCAGTTGATATTTCAAGTCCACCATCTATACAGCAGAGAGGCCTCCTTCACATTTTAGCAGAGAATTGCTTAAAACCTTGCTAATCTACCAAAACAAATAAATTGGAGGTTGTTGATATTTCAAGTCCACCATCTATACAGCAGAGAGGCCTCCTTCACATTTTAGCAGAGAATTCCTTAAAACCTTGCTAATCTACCAAAACAAATAAATTGGAGGTTTTTTGAGTGTTGGCTGGGAGAGGTCTGTTTATAATCTGTTCATGTAAATCATACAGTAAACTCACTTCATTTTACGTTACATAAACAGTTAAGCAGTGAGAACTGGAATTCGTGTCTTGTGCGGCTAGCCAAGTTCCAGCATGCAGTTAGCATGACTTGAAGCAAGTGATTTAACCTAAGGTTTCACTTTCTCATCTCTACAATGTAGATATTAAGAGTACTTCCCTTATAAATTAGATTGTGAGAAAGAGAGGAGGATTTGGAATGCATCCAACAGCCCTTTGCAGTATACTCACAGTGAGTGCTCACTGCCCTTACTAATTCTGCAATTCAGAATATAGTTGCTAAGCCATAGCGATCACGTGCACAAAAGCTCTAATAGGACCACCTGGAGAATGTCAAATAGGTCACCACCCAAACCTAGAACTAAATAGTATTCTTCAGAAAGGAAGAAACATACTGAATTTATAGGTATATGTCTAAAGATACCAGAGTAAAAGAGGATGTGAAAACAAAAACTTTGGTGCAATCGGTTTGGGGAAACATGTGATGGTAAATCTGGAGAGTGTTTGAAAGACTGAAGGCCATCTCAAAAGCCCAAACAGACAGGCACGGTACTACTGAGCTACATCTCTAGTCCAATGATTATATTATTAATTCATAAGTTATCACAAGTATCCAGCTCTTTCTTTTCCTAGTATAACTTAGTAAGACTCCTCATAGCTTATTTTAGCAGCATAATTATAACATGCTATGAAAAATAATATATATTATTCAATGCATAGAAAATAAAACCAAGCACTAGATTTTTCCATTGGCTTCATTTCCCTGAATAAAATCCAAAAAGGTCTTGACTCTGCAGTCCTGTGATGTCTCCTTCAGCTCGTTAGAGTCTCTTTAGGCCTACTGTCCCATATTAGAGGAAGGAGATAAAACAAGAGGCCCACATATATATTAAGGCCCAAAACAGTGCATCTCATAATTATGTGGTCTCACAATTCCAGCATCATTTATTTTTCAGAAAATATGAAACTGCTTTTTTGGATCTTTCTTTCTCATGTAGGGTTTCTTTAGAAGAACCATTCAGAAAAATCTCCATCCATCCTATTCCTGTAAATATGAAGGAAAATGTGTCATAGACAAAGTCACACGAAATCAGTGCCAGGAATGTCGCTTCAAGAAATGCATCTATGTTGGCATGGCAACAGATTGTAAGTAGATCATCTTCATTGGATTCATATTCAAGGAGTGTTCATTGGGGAAGAATTTGGTTCACGCTCCACCAGGAAGAAAGACAGAGAAGGGAATAGATGGTGTCCCCAACCCACATCCAGGCTTGCCATCCAGAGGAGTGGGAGCCATTGCCATTTGGGTTTTGTCCTACTCCTGTCTTAGCAACTTTTGTGTTTGTTTGTCTGTTTTGTACCAGGAATCAAATGCAGGAAGGCAGGTGCAGTGCCACTGAGCTAAATCCCTGGCCCTATCAACTCTTAACTTTCGAAGCATGCAGATGATGAGGGCAGTGAAGTGATCAAATGACCTCTGTAGTATTTTTAGGGTGGGCTGTTGGAACCACTGCAACATGTTATAAATGAGAGGTCTCGACCCCTTCAACTTGGTAAGGTAATTCTCATACACAGGGTTCATGTGGTAAGAGCCTCATGGTCTAGTTCTCATATTTTTAAAGCAAAGCCATGAATTATTTTACAGACATTTTTAGAGAAAGGGCAATGGCAGAAAATGTTCAGGACATTTCTGAAGAATTCAGAGTTGAATGCTATTACATGAAGCATCCTTCACCTGGTTGCTTTTTATACCTCTAGCCATAAAGACACTGGAGCTGAAGTTGTCCTGCTGCAATGCCACAGTATATGGTAGCGAGATTAGCCCTTGGAGTCTCTCCTTCCCTCTGTGTGAGGGACTGACACCAGTCTCCTTAATCATACCACGGAGAATCATGTTCCTCACAAGGCTGCCCTTTTGTCAGGCACTGCTATTAATGATTTCTACTGCCATAAACTTTTGCACTTCAGTGAGAGGGATCCCAACTGTTAGCTAAAAATTAAAAAGGAAAGAAAGAGAAAATGCAAGGAGAATTTTTTTCTGATATGAGGAAATAATCACGCTTATATGATAAATAGAATTCTCTCTCAGAAAATAAAAATCTATGGAATAACCTGTTTTGCATGATGGGGGAGACAGAATGGAGACTCATTCAAAAGGAAAAGGCTTGTGTCATGGTGTGAGGGAGAAAATCCTGAGTTAATCTCCACCTCTAGCTGTGTCTGTTCCTTATCTTTTAAAGGCTTTAGCCTTGCCAACAATGTGCCTGATAAGGACATGTGGCTACGATTAACTCAGACCAAATGCTTAGATATGTTACTATAATGAACCATTGTGATTGATCATCTATTTACTTAAGAACTTTAAGATATGAGCATTTATGAGATTAAGAAACTCTGATAATCCAGATTGTGTGGAGAAAAAAAAAACCGAGGTGTTCCTGACTTGTTTGGGAGGCATTTAAAGAGCCCAGGGATTATAATAAAAAGAATAATCTGAGTCTCAGCACTGCCAGTTACTAGCTGTGTGGCCTCCAGTATTAACCCTTAGGAAGGTTGTGTCCAGGATTCTATCAGATATTAATGTCAAGTGTAACAGACTCTGACACACTAGAAGCACTTAAGCAACGTGGCTCTGTCTGTTTTTACCCTTTGCTAAAAGAACCACAGTGACTTAACAGGCCTTGTTAATACATCTTACAGCTATAATGCTCATTTTGACAATCCAATCCAGTCTACATTACTGGGGTTTAGTATTCTGTTTGTGGGTTATCTGGGTACCTTGATTTTCTTCCTCCTGCTACGTCTGCCTCCCCCCAGGGCCAGGGATTTAGCTCAGTGGCACCTCGCCTGCCTTTCAAACACAAGGCCCTGAGTTCAATCCCTGGTACAAAAGAAAAAGAAAAAAAAAAGTAGAAAGAAATGTTCCCAGAACATGATGTTATAGAATTGGAGTCAGGAGGCCTGGGTCTGGCTCTGCCATGAACTTGCTCTCTGACTTCAGACAAGTTATCGCCTCTCTGGTTCAATTTCCTCCTCTGTGAAAGGAGGAAGTTGGATGACATCTAAAGTCCCTTTTGGTTCTAAAACACTGTGATTTTGCAACTTCCTATTCCAATGATAGTAACTTTACAAGAGACTAGTAAAATGGTTTTAAAAATTAACCATGGAAGTACATGTTTCTTATTACCAGCTCTTATTTCCCTTTTGCACAAGTAATAAAAGTTATGGTTATTTTTACCGAGCCCTTACAGTGCATTATAACATTTAGTGCCTTACGCAGAGTATGACTGATCTCATTTCACTTAGGAAAAAATGAAAGAAAGCTCAGAGCGTCTAAGTACCTTTCCAGAGGTCACAAAGCCTGAAATATTCAAATCCACATCTTCCTAGAGTCTGAAACCTGGGCTCCTTAATTACCATTGCGAGTTGACCAAGTAAGAAGTAGTGTGAAATGAGTATCTGAAGCCCAAGACCAGCCCAGCATGTTCTAATTAGCCCTAAAGGGAACCAGGGAAGAGTTGGGGTCCTTTTCCCCTGAGAAGGGAACCAGGAGCCTCCCCTTACAACTTCACCATTTCTCTTTCACCCAAAGTCTCCTTACAAAGAGCCACTTTAAGAAAGGAAAGGAGAACAGTGGCCATGAGCGTGAGTTCGATGACTGATTGGACAGATTTACCTGTGACCCTGCAGGCAGGACAGAGTTCACTTCCCTCTGCCTCACTCTTTTCTAGGGCTCCCTTCTGTGGAGTTGGAGTTCCCAGTGCCCAAGTTCCCCAGAGCTTTATTTTAGAAAGCTGACTGGGCACTGGGAATTGGGTACAAGGCCTCATGTTCCACAATGGCTGACCAGTAGCAAAGGCCCCAATGGGACCTAACCTCCCCCCTAAGAAACCCACTGGGCCACTTGTGCCTCAGCGGCCCCCACCCCAGAGGCTCCAGGATGTGCGGTCTGCCACATGTTGGGAATATCCATGTGTATCCTCACCTTTCTCCCTCCCAGTGGTGCTGGATGACAGCAAGAGGCTGGCCAAGAGGAAGCTGATTGAGGAGAACCGGGAAAAGAGGCGGCGGGAAGAGCTGCAGAAATCCATAGGGCACAAGCCAGAGCCCACAGATGAGGAATGGGAGCTCATCAAAACTGTCACTGAAGCTCACGTGGCCACCAATGCCCAGGGCAGCCACTGGAAGCAAAAACGGAAATTCCTGGTAAGGTGTCCTTGTAGGTGCTTTCTTCCTGGACTCAGTGAGTCCACAAAATCCTGGGCTGCTCAAAATCCTGTGAGTCCTCATCATGCTGGGTGATGCCAGGTTTCACTGATAGAGGAACTGCAACTCTGATGGGACAAGGACATTGAAGTAATGAGTTCTAAGGCCAGTTTTGAACAAACTAGTGAAATTTGCTGTCTACTAGCTTTCCCTTTTTTATTTTCTTCTCTCAGATGCCCAGTAGGTACATGCTTAGTCCACTTAAGATTCCTCCAAAATACCATTCTCCTTTAGAATAACTTTTAGGGTAAGGTGTCCCATACCTCAAATGTGTTTTTATGTCAACAGAGCTCCAAATTTTTAGCTTGAATTAATGAGATTGAGTCCAGAAAGACCGTGGAAATGAAGAAATGGGGATTCGGAGAGGGTGTGCAGAGAAGACAACCCTTTCCAGACCCTTAGAAATATTGGTGTTTCATAGTTTTGTACAAACTTGCACTTGTGAAAGCCTTTCCCATTCACTTCTCACCTAGTCTTCAGAATGTTTGGAAGGAGGTGGGAATTTCTATCCTCATTTCACAGAAAATGCAAACTGAGCCAAGTTCACACCGGTAAAAATTGACTCAGCTGGGTCCAAAAGCCATCTCAGCTCTTTTGGTTCCAAATCAGGCTCTGCGTGAACCTCATTAGGTGGACTACCCACCTCCGCCCACGTCTGCCCCCCTCAGAGACTAACCCTGCTCCTAGGTAGTGACCGGAAGCCCTTTATGAGGATGTTGCTGAGTTCCGATATCGGGTGTCCTGCAGGGCCACTTGCATCCCCAGGGAGTAGCAGAGGACCTCCTCACCTGGAATCCTGTTTGGGTTTTTTTGTTTTTCTTTTGGTGTGTTTGTTATCTGGGATCAAACTGGGCACCTTGCCCTTGTGAGGCAGGCAGGGGCACCACTGAGCTAAATCTCCAGCCTAGGACCTCCTCATCTGAACACAGAGATACAGCAATAGAGTTATCCTCGTACCTCAACATGAGTGTTACAATGAAATAAGTCTTTTGTTGATATCACAACTTTATATATAATCCACCTGCCCTGAAGTAATTTCTCTTGGTCTCAATGAGATGATAATGCCAGCACTTTGTTAATGGCCTTCACTAATAACAGTGTTATCAAATCCTTAGATGATAGTCTTAAGTGTTTTGCATACATTGACTTCCTGTACCAACCCTAGAGGTAGATAATGTTGGTATCTCCACTTTACAGCAGAAAGCTAAGAGAGATGTTTAGGAAACCCATCCAACCTCCCCCAGGTAGTACATGGCGGCAACAGGTGCAACCAGCCCCGGGCTCTTCACTCTTGTCACTATGCCATGCAACTTGCCATCTGCACAAACCCCAAAAGCCTCTGAAAAAAACAAGCACCTTGCAAGGGCAGCCTCATGGTACATTCACCTTGCATCCCCAGCCTCCCCCACTGTATCTTCCTGGAAATTAAAATGACACTCATTCTCAATCAATAGATCAGCATTACCCAGTATATTCAGGACAGAGGAAGACAAGAGTCCTGACTGACCACAAGCTTAGGTCTCTCATTTCCCTCATTGTGTCAGCCACAAATGGTTCACCATTTCCAAGCCTGGTGTTACTTTCTTATTTCAACTAGTGCACAAGTAGTGAAATTCAAGCTGAATTCAAGTCCAGGGTAAGACATGGAACCAATTTTAGACTTCCCCTAGAGAATTTTACATTTTTTGTTTTTTTTTACTTCTGAAAAACAATGGTTACTAGTCCCAGTAGTCACTAACGGTAGTCATTAAACCAACTTCAGTGGCAATTAAGGTGCTTCTTTTCCGATTCTCAACATTTATTATTTTATTTAAGAAACATTTATTGAACATCTAATACATGCCAGAAAGTAAGTCAGCCACATTGCAGTGGAGGGAATAGACAATAAGGCCTAAACAAGATAAATACAGGTAGTGAGAAGGCAAGGAAAACAATAAACCACATGACAGAACAGAGTGTTTGTGAACTGGAAATGGAGAAGAACTTCATTTGTCTAGACAGGAATGTGCAGACAGAAAAGGGCTCTCCAAGGAGGTAACATTTGAGCTGTGACTGAAAGCTGAGAAAATTAACCTCTAAGAAAACATTATCACATCTCCCCATACCTCCTGATCCCCTTAGCAAAGATAGCATTGAGGTCTGTACCTGCCTGTGACTTATAAGCTCCAGATAGTCTTCACTGATCTGATGGAACCAAAAGAGTGTGGCACAGAACGATTTTTCTTTAAGAAACTTATAATTTAGAGCAAGTGTTTTATATACCAGTCTCCCTCCCCATGGAGCTGTCATACTTTTGTAGATCCTTGATCTGTTCAAGAAATTGTCACTCTTGATCCAAATATAAATAATTTCCTCTCCAAGCCAAGTATTTCTAGAGTAGTCCTGGGGAGAGACGAGAACTCCTCCACTCTCCCACCGGTCTCTACAATGCATTTTATGTGCAGCAGCCAATTGCCTCCTACTCTGTGTCACTCCTGCACCTCCTGTGTGCAGAAACCACCTTCCCCTCAGTATTAATACTTCACTGCCAGCTCCATATGTGGCTGGAACTCGTGGCTGGAACTGCCCTTCAAGATGGCTGCCATTCCCACACTCTTCCCTGTATACACAGCCAGTTCGATGTCTTCCTTCTGTCCTGGAATCTGAGCTATTCTGTGATTCCTTTAAACGATGGATTTTGGCAGAAGAGATGCTTGAGTGAATGACTTCTAAGTCTTGGCCATAATAAGATTTGTAGTTCCCATTTGGGTCCTTTGGAGGTGGAAACCAACTCTTACTTAAAAATGGCCAAGTATTCTAAGATAACCATGTTGTGAGGAAGCCCAAGCTAGCTACATGAGATAGACAAGATTCTTAACCAACCCAGGCACCAGAAAAGAGAGGAAAGAAGCTTCCAGTGACACCAGACTATACAGCCATTTGATGTCAATGGTATGAGGGACAACAAGTAAGACACCCTTGAGCCCCAAGTTGTGCTATCAACCCCTAGAACACCAAAAGATCATTTGGAAATTGTTGTTTTAAGCCATTGTGTTGTGGAGTAGTTTGTTACACAACAATACATAACTAGAATAGAACTGTGTGTGTTTGTGTGTGTGTGTGTGTGTGAGTTAGGTTGAACATACAATTCCGCTGGCCTGTCCTCGGAGACAGTACAGTTAAGCTCTTGGTCCCAGTGAGTTTATATATTTAAGATACTACATGTAGAGGGATAACTTTATTCTTCTGTTTGCAATAACATTAAGAATCCTTACTTGAAGACAGCCTTGCTAAATGCTGTCCATGTCTGAAAGGTCCAGGGATAGATGGGCTTTTACATTTAGAATTTGTATCTCGTGTATGGTTAGATGGCCCTTTTTGGGCTCGCAACACTGCTACACTTATTATTTCATTGATTTTTGTGTGTTGCTATGCCATCTTGTTTTGAAGAATAATATGCAAATATCTATTATGTTAATAATGGTATAGTGATACGCCATGAGAGATTAAAAAGTACACCTTGTCATAAAAGCTAGAAGTATTCATTTTGCTGGAATATGTTAGTTTATTCCCCCAAAGGAACTACTTCATCTCTTTCCACATGAGGACTAGAAAAATGGACTGGTGGTTGGACTTTGGTTTTAAATCTTCACTACAGTCTTTGGCAAGTGAGGAACTTTGGCAAAATCATGCAGATTTTCATAGAGCCATGCATTAAAATGACTTCAAAACACATTTAAATCATGTAATTTTCTAGTTCTCACCAATCTACTCAAATATGAGGCTACATAAATGCCAAGTTTTACCACCAACGATTTATATGATGGTGATGATAGAAAGGCAATGTGGGCTGAGAAGGAACAAGCAGCATCCAATGTCAAACAAGGGAAAGCCGGTCTCTCCATCAAGGGTAGCTCACTGCTATACCTCCCCGTGTGGAAAGTCATTTGCTTTGGCATAAACTGCATGGCAGCAACAGTCTTGCTCTTCACCACTGTTAAAATGTGTTGACACGGTCTCATTATTCTCGGCTTGGTTCATATGCAAAGGAGTGGCTTTGTGTGGACTTTCTACCAAATGTTAAATGTGACCATTACAATCAGGCCAAGCCTGCCCAATTTTCCCTGGCAGACTCACTCTCTGATCTCCCATATTCTCAAGTGGGGCAGCCTCAGAGAGAGGGCATCAACAGATAAGGTAAGGTGAGTGATCAGACCTTGTTTGAACAGGTCATAGGCCAAGGGCAATCAAGTCAGGAAGGCATGTATCACCCACAATGGTCATTGCTGCAGGAGAAGACTGGGGAGCTCTGTAGTCAATGGACAATGGAACCAAACAGCTTGGGCCTGGCTCTTGCCTTACTGCTTTCTACTTGTGTGACCTTGAACAGGTAATCTCACTTCTGTGAAGCTCAAGTGCCTTGGGTCTTTAACCAAATAACCAAAGCAGAAGTTACACAGGATCTAACAGTGCCTGGCTTATTGTTAACAACCACACATGCAGTTACTGTATGCATCATCCCTACCTATCACCTTTGCTATCTTTCTGGCTATGCCAGGAAAAGCGTGAGTCTGATGTCACATCACAAGGCCCCAGAACCTTGAATCACCACATCCTCTTGCCTAGCCTTGCAAAGGGGCAAGAAGACTGGAGAACAAGCAGAGGAAGAGTCCCATCTGACCCCACCCTACTTTGCATGTGCCAAAGAGCTACCAGGTCAAGCCAAGACATCCTTGGCTCTAAGCCAGTCACCTTAGAAGAGGTCAACTGGCCATATTTCCTACTTACCTTGAACAGCACCCATGCAACAGTCAAAGGAGACCCAGCTAGTCAACACTCAACGCAGCTTCCCTGAGTGCTGAGCAAGGGCCAATGCCACACCTACACACACCCTTCACTCTTTTTCACACCTATCCCCCTGCCTGGGTGAGTCACTCTGCATCCCTCACCCACATCCAGAGCATCTTCAGTCCCCAAGACATGTCTCAAATTCTTCTGCTTCTGTCCACCCTGCCACCCACATCAACCAGCCTATTTCAGCCCTACTGATATTGCCAGCCACTGTTTTCCTGTGCTGCATCCCGTACACACATGACCATAAATCCCACCATGCTTCTGTCCTGTTCACAGCCTTTTAGTGGATGCCCCCTCTGCATTTAGAATAAGCCCAGGTCCTCTCCCTGTCCACAGGATCTGGCATGATGGGACCCTGCCTCCTTCTCTTCTTCAACTCAGGTCTTTGCTGTGCTCTTGCCACATGGGTCTCTGCAGACTTGGCATTGGCTTTTCCCTCTGCTGTAGATGTTCTTTCTCTGTCTTTTTGGAAGACTACCTCCTTGACTTGATTTAGGTCAAGCCCACACACTGTTTCTCAGTGGGGCCTTCGCTGACCACCCTATCTCTGTGCAGTACCTCCAGTCTTATCACAAAGTGAAATTCTTTGATGGATGTCTTTTGTCACTACAATGCAAGTTCCTTGATGACCCATTGTTCATTGCTATAATCTCGGTATCTAATATATAGTCTAGAACTAGATCTGGCTTATAGTACTTGGTTGGATACATGTATGAATGATCATTTATTCATTCACTCAATCATTAAACGTTCTACCCTCACCATCTGCCCAACATCTTGTACATAGCAGACAAAGATAGAGAAGGCTCGTCCCCCAACTCTTTGAAAAATTTGTATCACTAATATGTACCTATATATAATAACAACAATAAAAATGATATAATAAATGCCTAATGCCATAGGAGTGATAATATGTGAGCCACCATGCACGTCCAGGAGAGGTATGTATCATTTCCAACTGAGGTCACCTAGAAAGAAGTCGAGAAGACAGGATTTTGACTTGGGTCTTGAACAATGGATAAGACTTGGAATGGACAAAGATGAAAGACAGAAGTGGAGACATCAGCAAAACAGAAAAGTGTAAAGCAAGTTGTCGGGGAGACATAAAGTCCACTGGGCTGGACGCATAGGTCCACTTAGGGCAAAGAGGAGTCATGGTGAGAGTTGGAAGGCCCCCGTGAGCTAGCAGTTGGGCCCACAGAGGCACAGTCAGGCCTTCCCCACAGTTTTGCACTGGTGAGTCTACACTCCAGAGACGTATCATCAGTACCCGGGTTGATCAAGCACATAAGGACATACTGTATAGAAGAGCAAATGTGTTTTATGTGGTGGTATACAAGGCTATAATCAGATATCTACAGAATCAGATATCTAACATGGTCAAACGATGTTGAATTGTGTGTTGTCCTTATCAGGAAAAAATCTGCAGGAAAGTCACAAACAGGGTTGCATTACTCTGCCTTAATTTCTCATACCTGATACAAACTTGTGTTGATTCATAGATTGTACAGCTGTATAATTTTTTCTACCCTATTATATATTTTTCAAGAGAAAAGTTCCTGAAGTTATATCTCAGGGGTTAATTGCAATTAAAGTTGCTATATTTCTTTACATAATTTCACTTATTTTTTTTTCAAATCTTTGGAGAAGTTACAGGTAGTGAGTCAATTACCCTATATACCCAAAGAATAAATGGAATTAACTAACATCAGCATTAACTCACTGATATTTCAGATAATATGGAATTTTTCATTTAAATATAAACAGATTATAGCCATCCATATTCTTGCGTTCAGCTGGGCCAAAACCACATTATTAAATATTTTTATTTCTAAGAAATGTTCCTGCATATATAAAATGTATATCACACATTAATTCTCTATTAACAAGCTATTTATTTTGAATGTGTACCCACATTCCTTTTATCAGTTGGTCTTGCTAAAGGACTTGTGAAGTAGACAGGAAACATGGGATGAGCCTCAAGTTCAAAGTCAAGAAGGAATGATAAAGACCAGCAACAGGTCTGAAGGATGCAGGGAAGAGCAGCAGCCAAGGGGAAAAAAAAAAGGATGGAGAGAGGTGTAGCTATGCATTATTCCATCCATTCTCTGTACATCTAGAAAGGCTGAAAATTAGGAGCCTTTCATGGGTTTGTCATGTCTGCAGTGACCCAAAATGTTGTCATTCACCCTGAAAACACAACAGCAACCAGATTTCACCCACTTACCCACTGCACCAGAACAAACTAAACTCTGAAGAACCTGTAGATAAAGAGGTAACTGCTACCAGCAAGTACCATGTCATGTGACAAGTTTACAAGTCCTGCCTGAGGCTGGACGCATGGGGCCTACTGTTTCTGTTTTCCCTGGTTGGAGTCACCCTACAAGAAAGAGGCTCCTATGCTGCTTTTTCTCTACTAGAAGTGAGGTGTGAGCAGCACCGGGATATGTGGGAAGAGCCATGGCCATTGGGCTTCTCCAAGCTGGCTTTAGTTGCTGCCATCCCAGGGTTCCTAGAGTGTGACCCAAGACTACCAGTGCCAGCATACCCTAGAGACACTCATTAGAAATGCAGGTTCTCTGGCTCTACCTCTGCCCCACTGCATCAGCAGTACTGGGAGTGGGACCCAAATATCAGGGGCTCATGATGCACAGTAAAATGTGGGGACTGAGATATCAATCAGATTCTTGACATAGTGAGTGTCCTCACTACTCTGCTAGGGAGGGGTTGGGTCCTGCTCACCTCTCTCCCAGTGTCAGTTCCTCTTCCCTTTCACTCCTGCCCACCCTCCCCAGCTTCATCTTCTGGGTGCCTAAAAGGGACCAGGCCTTGTTCAGGTCTATTCCCAGTAGCTTCTAGGCAATGGTGACCACCATCTAACAGGCCTCAGGTCTGTGCTCTCCTCTTGACAGTTATACTTCCTGATCAAGGCTGGAGGGGCTTTCAGGGGAGTAATAGGAGTACAGGGTCTACTTCCTTTTTTAGAACCTGTTCAGGGAGTGTAAGCCTTGCTGTGGAGCTGGGAGATGGGACACACAGAAAGGGTACTAGACAGACTCATAGCCACCCACCTCCCAGCCCAGGGCTCATCCAGACATTATTACTCTGCCTGACCTCTGCCTTGCTGATCCGTAAACCAGGTCTTGTGTGAGGATTACCTGACATAGAGTAGTGTGTGCAGGAGCTGACTCACTTGTAGGCCACAAAATAAATGGTTAACAGTATCACGAAGATGAGAGGGCATTAGACAGAACTGCTCCCGAAAGCAAGCGCAAGGTGACAGGATGGCTCCTGTGGACCTGGGGAGCCCAAGGTGCACACAAGTCCCATGGGGCCCTGGCTAAAATGCCAACTCTGCAACATCAGGTCTGGGGAGGGGCCTGTGTCCCTGGATGACACCCGTGCTGCCACTTGCCTCTTGAGCAGCAAGGCCATGGATGGTTCCTGAGCAAGTAAACAGCAGAGCAGTGCCCCAAAGACAGCATTAGTATATTTCCACTCTGCCCTAAGGTTGGCCACATCCACCCAGCTCAGCTCCCTACAGGAAGCCTCAAGATCAGCCCCCATAGTGCTCAGCTGAGACCACCTTAAACTGGAGTCTGAGGGCAAGGAGGAAGCAACTTGGGTCCCAGCCAGAAGGAATCCCGAGGTGCTGTTTACTAGGTGTCCCTGACCCTGCCTCTGCCTGCACTGTGCCCACCTCGTCCACTCTCACCAGAATGCTCTGAAAATGCCCTACCACAGCCGGCACGACGATGTCACCATACACCTTCAGGTGCACAGAAGCAGAACACAAATTCCTTCTTCCTCCTCCCCCCACCTGGACATTATCCTTGGGGGCCAATTAAAGCAATGACCAAGACATACATTTCTGCGCAAGGAAATAAATGATGTAAATGAGGTGAACACCATATAATTTGTGAATAAAGAAGGTGGAAATGAAAAACTTCAACAAATGTCAGTTCAGAAGAAATTCTCTGCCACGGGTGAATGAGAATAAATCAAGCTCCCTTCAGCTTCTGCCCTTAAATCTTTGTTTCTCCTCCTTAGCCAGAAGATATTGGACAAGCACCGATAGTCAACGCCCCAGAAGGTGGCAAGGTCGACTTGGAAGCCTTCAGCCATTTTACAAAAATCATCACACCAGCAATCACCAGAGTAGTGGATTTTGCCAAAAAGTTGCCTATGTTTTGTGAGGTGAGTACACTGTTTTTCCTTCTGTGTTATTTCTCATTAGAGTTCTATGAATTTCCAGGAGTACTGGGAATTGTTTATAATTTACTATTAACTAGCAGGATTTCGTCATCCGAAAGCAGCGTCAGTGCAGTGCAAACACACTTTATCTCATGCACATGTCCCCACCTGCTCTCCTCTGCCACCACTCATTAGCCTGTCCATGGAAGGGCCCTTTAGATCCTTCTATGCCCGACTCCAGGCCTCAGGGAATAAAATCCTAATAAGATATTTGACTTTGCTAGCACTAATCCCAATCCTTATGACAGACTTACAGGGCAGATTTTTTAGATCCCACTTTACAGATGGGCCAAATTACAATCAAAGAGATTAAGCTGATTTACCTAAATGTACCATGGTTTGAACCTAGGTCTATATTCTTTCTACAACATATCCCAGCAAAAAAGCTGCATGGTGTTCTTAATCTTCAAGAATAAAATCCAGTAATCCTGACGAGAGCAAGGCTATGATATCACCTTGAGTCTCATCTTTCTCTATAAACTCGCTGTTTCTTGCCCCATCTCCAGTGCAGTGCACAGGGCTCACCCACCAGAGCACACAGAGACTCTCCCTCGGGGACATTTCCTCCCACACTCAGCTGTCCTGTTGTGTGGCAGCTGAGGGCACGGGCTTTGCAGTTGGCTGTGTGGATGAGAATCCTAAACGAGATACTTAATGTCTGTGATCCTCAGTGATCTTGTCTTTAAAATGGGAATTGTAATAGTGTCTTGAGCTGTTCAAAGTTCAAACGGGATCATCTATAAACAGTGCTAAAACAGCGCCTGGGTCTAGTGTTCCATGAATTTTAGCTGCCCGTACTGCTGTTATTTCAGCTATGACATTCCCAGCCTGCCTTTAACTTTTTTTTTTTAATCAAGAGGGGTTGTGTTTTCAAAAGACTCCATCAGGTGACAGTCTGTTGCTCTTCACACCTTCCAGGGGACCCAGAAAGATGCCATGTTAGAGATCACACACTGCTGTGACCTCTCCATAAGCTACCTGAGTGACGCGTGACGCAGTCTCAGCTAGGGAAAGGCTGAGTTTCCCCACCTGAAATGGCTCCACGCTGCCCCGGCCTCCAGCTCATCAGTTCTCTTGTGTTTGCAGTAACGGGAACACAGCTGAATTCAGAGCAGCCTCAGACACTGAAGGGAACACTTCCCACTGCCTACATCTGCGCCTCCTCCAAAGCCATACCCACAAGGACAGGACTGTGCCTTTAGGACATTAGTGTCTGAGACCTTTGCCTAGCTCAGAGAGACAGAGACAGAGACAGAGACACAGAGACGGTGCGCATGAGAGAGAACACATTTGCCTCCCCCTGGTCCCAGCTTCACCGCCCTGGGAGTTAGGTATCTGAGTCAGTTCAGGCTGCCATAACAAAATGCCACAGAGTGGGTGGCTCATAAACCACAGAACGTTATAATTCTACAAGTACAAGATCAAGATGCCCGAAGATTCTGTGTCTGCTGAGGGCCTACCTCCTTGTTCTCTGACTCTTCATACTGTGTGCTCTCTTGGTGAGAGGCACCAAGGAGCTCTCTAGGGTCTCTTTTATAAAGACACAAATTGTCTACATGCCTTATGACCCTATGCCCTGCCCTAGGACATTGTCACTTCCCAGTGCCCACAGCTCCAGGGTTATCACATCAGGGATGAGGCTGCAACACAGGGATTTTGGAGCAGCAAAACATGTAGCCCACAGTGCTACCCACAACCTGCAGTCGGGGTGGCTCATACCCAGGTGGAGGAGTCCGTGAATTCTGAAACAGGCATTCTGACTAATCTCTTTATTCAGTGTGGAGGTTTGTATGCCTCTGGCATCTTTTTTTAAAGTTATTATTTATAAAAATTTTGGAAGATATTACAAAAACAACACATATTCACTGAGACTTTACACAACATAGTAAAATAAAGGTAATGATTCATTATAACACCGCCAGCAATCTGGAACTTACCTTGGTCTTTTTTCAGAGAGATGAGGTGTGAGCAAAAAGGACAGTGAATACTTAATTTTTTAAAGTGTATTACAGCAAAAGACACATCGTCATTAATCCCCCTCAGAATATTTCTTGTCACTTAGAACACACTTACCTATGATGACTGCCACTTTCTGAGGCAGTTTTGGAAGTCCTCTTTCCTGAATATCTTTAGCTGTTCCATCCTGGCTGCCTCAAGTGTCCTGAACTAACTCAAAATGTTTACCTTGCATGGTCATTTTGAATTTGGCAAAGAGCCAGAAATCACATGGTGCGAGAGCCAGGGAAGGAGATGGTTGAGGATGAATGAACTGTGACGCTTCACGAGCTGCCGTCCCGTTACGTGCACTCTGCTGCAATGTTCACCACATTTTTATGACACCTCAGAAGGGTATCTGCGAGAGGACTTGCAGAATTGCTTCAGAAAGTGGCAAGGGGATAAGTGTATTCAAAGTGAGGGAGACTATTTGAGGGAATTAATGGTAATGCGTCTTTTATTGTAATGATTTTTCATTTAAATAGTTACAGTATATTTGATCACCTCTATCATAAGTGTGCAGTACATAAACTCACCCCTGTAATCAGTATCAAGATCCAGAAGCAGAATACTGCCCACAGCCCATTGCACCTGACTTTACGCTCCATGGTGGGATCTATCACCTAAGTGTTCTTTCAAAAATGACTTTTAGGGACCATATAGTGTTCAAAAAAGTGGGGCTACCATAATTCTTCTCACTGGGTCAGTAATTCATTTCCAACCTACAAGCTCCAATGACCATACTAGCAACTGTGCTCTGCTAGTATAACTAATCCCTAAGGGTAAATCCTAGACACTGAATTTAAGGACCAGGATGGGTGGGTGGAGGGGTAGGTAGACAGGTAGACAGACAGATAGACAGACAGATCAATCTTTTCTGGCCTTTAATATGTGTTGCCAAATTACCCCCAGGAGAGAGAGTGTGCTCCCACACCTCCACATGGGTTCTTGTTTCCTCTTTTGCCGACTCTGAGTGTTTATTTTTTGTTGGGTCGGCTCTGTGTACTGGGTCTCCCCAGGTCCTATCTCTCTCTGTCTCCCTGGCTGTGTCCCTCTGATCCCAGCCTTGGTATCCGAGGATGAGCTCTACTGAGTTCACTGCCTCAAGTTAGCCTCACAGTCACACAGCAAGCATGCATCCACTGCCCACCAGATACGTCTTTTAAAATGCAAAACTCGTGTAAACCAGCCACTAGAGAGTATTTATTTCAGCTAAAGAAAAAGGGGAGAGAAGAAGCTGTCTCCATCCCCAGTAATCAGCACACTGTCTCCTCACGACTGCACCATGATGAGGGGTCAACATGGAACTTTCCAAGCATAGATTGTGGCGAGCTGCTCTCTCCAAGTTCCCCTTAGAAATGGAAGCCTGCTCTCTTGGGCCAGATTCTATCTGTCTTTCAAACATGGTATTTTGTTTACAAAAAAGAGGAAGGTGGCACTTTTAAGGCAGAGATGCGTAAGTTTCCAGTGTTGAAGGCCACCGGGCACCTGTCACATTCTCCTCAAAACCCACAAAGGGTAAGGGACAGAACAGGGCCCTGCACTAGCTGTTCAAGGCGTGGCCTGCAGGTCCCAGGTGGTCCTGGAGCCTGGACTCTCTCGCAGAGGCAGCTTGACCTGTCTGCTGTTCAGTGTGTCACGGTAATTCTTCTTCTAAGATCCCTGCCAACCAGAACCAAGCTGGTGTGACACCAACTCCGCAAGATCTAAAATCATTGCCAGCAAAGCTGCCAAAACCAAACATAAGAACCACTCCTGGAACGTTCCACTGTCGTTGCCAGTCAACCTGAGCAGTGCTGTCCTAGGGAGACACAAAAACTCTGTGGGAGACCCCTGCTTCTCTGCCTGTCAGGCCCTCTTGGAACATTCTCACAAGGAGAGCCTTGTGGCAGGGGCCTAAGAGATTATGTATCCACATGTTAAATCTCACCAAGATCCTATAAACCTGTCTCAAAGGAAATGGCATCTGGTCAGGTTTTTAAGTATTGATGATCCTTTGTAAACACTGACTCAGCTTTCATTTAAGTTTGAACTAATCATCAACAGTAGGTTTTAAAAAGGAATCTATTACTTCATTTATAAGAAGACTTAACTTCAGAGATGGGGCCTGCCCCAATTTGCATACTTTGTGACAGATGTAAAATATAGTGGTTTTATCTGATTAGGAATTTCCATGGCTGTTCTTTGTCAGTGATTCCCAAGAGTAGGGTTCTTGAGCATTATTACCTGGGAACTTGTGAGGAAACCAGAAATTGGGGCCAGCAATCTATGTTTAACATGCCTTCCGGTGACCTGAGGGTGAAAAGGGGAACTGCTACCTTTGGCATCTGAGCCAGCCTGTGCCCTCTCCTGCCAGTCCATCCTCTCACCCGCAGGGTCTCTCAAGCCCCAGCTTTGTCCTTTCTCCAATGCCTTGGGCCAGGATCCGAAGGCTGTAAGTGAGGGTTACAGCTCAGACCCTAAATGAAAGCAAATCACAGTGGTTTTTAAGTGTACAGAAGGAAAAGATTCATATGTATAGATCCCAGAACCAAATATTAAATGAACTGTATTCTGTAGAAAAAAGCTAAGCAGTTTGAAATGCAACGGTAAGATGACTAGGCTGAGCTAGTGAAAAATATGAAATACTATGGATTTTAAATGTAATTCAGTCGTATTACTTTCACTTTTACATAATAACCTGTAATGGATTAATGAGCCAAGAGCATGTCCCAAAAAGAACATGTAGTGGTAGATATTATGTATAATTTACACGTTAAATGTTTATGGAAACTTGGTCATATCCATGTTACTTCAAAAGAGTGTGTTCTCTTCTTATCTTGGCCCTGGATTTTGACAGATCTAGCTTCAAATCCTAGCCTCACCCCCGAAATATTCCTGTGACCCTTGGCATTTACTCCCCTTTCAGTTCCTCGGTTTTCACACTTCTGAATAAAATAAGATATAAAATATTTACCTCACTGAATTACTGTTAATATTAAACAAGGTAATGAATGTAAATCTTGGCGTGATGCCTAATTCATCAAAAACTCTTAGTAACTCAGAGCTGGTCAAATAAGCATTTAAACTTTCTCCCCACCCCAGAAAACATTAAAGTTTATTATGAATGTTACCCCGTCATCACAAATCCTAAGTAACAGGGTAACCAAATGAGCTTAAAATGAAATTGCACACTAGCAAAAAGATACAGTGTGTTGAGTAATTCTGGTATCTGAGTTACTGAGCAGAACATAACCTTAGGAACCACAAAGTCTGATTTGTGGCTCACCTCTGTGCTTGGGCAAAGCTTTTCTATCCATGGGCCTTGTAGGTAAACATAGTCTGTCGGCAACTTTCTAATTCTCTGCCTTTGGTGAGACTCCAGGAGTAAATTGTAAAAGAGGCCCAGCTGGCAGCTAAACAGTGGTCTGCTGCTAACTAGCGGAGCTACAAGACACACACCCCACACACAAAATGGTGAGTTTAGCATAAACTCTGCTCTCAGGTAATTAGGTAGAATTATAATTTTAAAACCCCAACCTAAAGAGTTATTAATAAAGTTACACATTGACTAGGATACCAGTTGAAGACCTATATTTGTCATAAAAGAAATGCAGACTACTGAGATGAAAGTTGATGAAGATTACAACCAACTTGGTATATAAAAACATAAAAACTAATTGTAGAAGGTCTGCCACCATCTAAGGAAAAATAACCTTGAGGTTAAAGAATCAAGATGAACATTGGTCGCAGAGGTCCTGTTGCTTTTAAGGTACTGCCTGTTGTCCTGACTGGCGTTTTCCCTCTTGTTCTTTGCTGATGTGAGCTGCTTCTTTCCAGCTGCCATGTGAAGACCAGATAATCCTCCTCAAAGGCTGCTGCATGGAGATCATGTCCCTTCGAGCTGCTGTGCGATATGACCCAGAAAGTGAGACTTTAACCTTGAATGGGGAAATGGCAGTGACACGGGGCCAACTGAAAAATGGGGGTCTTGGGGTTGTGTCAGACGCCATCTTTGACCTGGGCATGTCTCTGTCGTCTTTCAACCTGGATGACACGGAAGTAGCCCTCCTTCAGGCTGTCTTGCTAATGTCTTCAGGTGAGTGGGCCAAGACTCATTATGGATGTGAAAAGAGCTTTTTGGTTGTCTAGTGCTAATTCAACTTTTCAGGCTCCCTTTAGCTTAACTCTCCTTCAGTGAGAAATTTTCAGTTCACCAATGGCCTGGGAAATGAAGAGTGATGCTTTCTCCAGTTTCCCAAGGTGGTAGAAAGAAACCAAAGGAGACGTCTGAAAGATACTATGAAATGATAACACCTTCATTAGGAATTACCCAGCCTGTTTCAAAGTATTTGGCCAATCCTGCTTCCCCCTACTTTTATGTATACACAAAATATGGATGTGAGTGACCACACCTTTCTGATAAGTTCTGTGTGTGGAACCATGCATGAGAGCCAGAATTTGCTCATGGTTCAGCTACGTCTTGAGTTTCCCGGTATCTAATGCCTATGTAGCACAACAAAGCAAAACGTACAGGCTTAAAACATCCAAGATGGCTGAGACATCAAACAAAGCTCCAGACCTTTCTTTTTGCAGACTTCCCTCATGCAGGGTAGTTAGACATCTTACATGACTGTTGGACCCCAAGAGGGAGAGTCCCACGCACACAAAAGCAGAAGCTGCAGGTCCTATTCTGTAGTCACACATTATCATACCAGCCTAGAGCCAGCCCCAACCCAAGGGCTGACCTCCAGAGAGGAATACTGTAATGGCGAAGAAGACCCAGCCATCTTTAACCCACCATAGCTCACTCTCAGAACTGATGGCTCCTGTATGTGAAGGGGAAACAGTGCTGATGGTTTTCTTCAGCGATCTTGAGCCTTTAAGGGGAGTGTGGTTTCAGAGCCGTCCTTTGCATTCTCAGAGTACCTTGAATTTAGCTGGGCTCCAGCCCTTGTCTATAACTCTGGATGTTGCTTATCCATATCTCCCTCTGCACTGAGGGAAGACAGAGATGTATCTAACTGTACACCTAGCACCTGGGCCACTGTTCAGTAGAATTCAAGAAATGTTTATTGGATGAATGACCAAACATGTGGTTAAAATGTCAGTCATGAGTACGCTGGGAATCCTTTATATAGTTGATGATTTGTAGTTAACTCAGTAGAATTCCTTTTTTTATTTTTAGGTTGACTTAGAAATTTACTTCCTATAGGAAGTTTAGATATGGCAAATTTTTGAAAGAGGAATTATTTTTATTATGGAAGATTTCAAAAATATCAATAAATAGAATAACATAATGAGCCCTCTTGTAGCCTGTGGCAGAGAGACTCTAGGGACCCCCCTCCAGGTTCACGCCATTGTGTAATACCCTCCCCGTATGCGTTTACAGAACCTGAGATTTGCTTTTAGCCAGTAGAATACAGCAAATGTGATGCCACCTCTGGTGACTGGCTATGTTATGCAACACAGGATTCTTGCTAGCAGACTTGCTCCTCAGGCCTCTTTGGCTCCACGAGGCAGGTGGCCATGTGAGGAAAGTCACATGACTTTCCTATCACATGACAGGAAAGTGCAGCAGCCTGGAGAGCTGAGGGGGCCTGCTGTACAGCCAGTGAGCAGCCACAGCCTCAGCCCTTCAGGGAATTATGCTGTTCTCGAAGAAATAAGACTTAGAGCCCATCTTAAGACTCCCTAAAAGACCTAACCTCTATATGCTTCAGTGACCTTTAAAATAAAGGAACTGAACTACATATGTGGGAATTATATTCATGGGAGTGCTCAAGGTAACTTTTTAGCTGAGACTTTAATGGACAAAAACAGTTTTAAGGGCTGGGATTTAGCTCAGCAGCACACTGCCCGCCTGGCAAGCACAAGGTCCTGAGTTCGATCCTGGGTACCAAAAAGAACCAGTTTTAAATAACATTAAATCACACAGAGAAGAAAGCTATTTCTTTTGCAACCTGTCTCCTAAATAAGGCAAGGAGAGAGTCTGTGTGCTACTAGGCTGACTTTTACACCTCCACTATACATGCCACCTTCCTTTTTGAATAGTAAGATAGTGATCTCAGGAACAAAATCTTTGCAAGAACCTTTAGTTTTAATAAAAGGGGTTTTATTATTTAATAAGGGTTTTGTAATGCATCCACTTTTGTGGTTATCTTCTGTTTATGACAAATGGATTTTTGTTTCTGAATACATTTCCTCTGCAGTGACTCAAGATGATTAAATAAATGATTTAAGTAAGGTTACATAAAGAAGGAAGCAGGCAGTGGTGGCAAAAACACCACCAAGCAACTAGTGAATTACTCTTCCCAAGTCTGCCTTAGTGAGGTTGTTGCTGCCTGAGTCAGGTGACATATCTTATAATTTTAAAACATCCCCCATCCTAGTAACATGGGTCCTTTTCAAAGATACTGCCATATAAAAGAAGCTCCCTGTTCTGCCATGTTGCTTTCTCTCCTTTGTTTGGAAACAGCCTGGCAGATCCTCCCCGTGATAAAGGCTTGTTATGGTCCTGGTCTGGTCCTGGTTTTTGGCTCTTTCTACCTAACACATGCATATCAGAGTTCCTATGCTCCAATCCCTCCTCAGCTTTGTCTTCTAAGCCCCAGAGTATGTTTGGCATTTCAATTGCACAAAGGCCTTTACCAGAGTGCTATTGCTGGGCTCCATGATCCTGCAGAGATACACAGAGGGCAAAAATGGGAATGATCCCAAAGACATTTCTCTGAGAACTTTTGCCTTATGGACTTAAAAAAAGGCTTTGGGGTTTTTTTTGCTTTTTTTTTTTTTTTTTTTTTTTTTTGGTACCGGGGATTGAACTCAGGTCCTTGCGCTTGCTAAGCAGGCCACCAAACCGCTGAGCTAAATCCCCGGCCTGGCTTTGGTTTTTAAAATCCTTCCCTCTTCCTAACTTTTTTAGTATGAATTGAGCATCATTAAAATGTCATTTCTTTCTATTTCTTTTATATGAAAATCTTATTTTTCTCTCTCATCAAAGAACAGAGTTTCAATGCCACAAAACCCGAGCTGTATTTTCTCTTTGAGGAGAGACATCCATTCTTTAGGGTTTAAAAAAAAGTTTTGGGGTTTTTTTTTCTTTTTTTTTTTTTTTTTTCTTTTTTTGGTACCGGGGATTGAACTCAGGTCCTTGCGCTTGCTAAGCAGGCCACCAAACCGCTGAGCTAAATCCCCGGCCTGGCTTTGGTTTTTAAAATCCTTCCCTCTTCCTAACTTTTTTAGTATGAATTGAGCATCATTAAAATGTCATTTCTTTCTATTTCTTTTATATGAAAATCTTATTTTTCTCTCTCATCAAAGAACAGAGTTTCAATGCCACAAAACCCGAGCTGTATTTTCTCTTTGAGGAGAGACATCCAAAGCAATATTTTGTTGATTTTCTTTTATGATCAAAAGTTGCAGGATTCTTCTGACACATTCAAAGGAAAAAAAGAAAGAGATGGAGACAGAGAGAGCAGATCCACTGAGCAGCATTACCACATATGAAAGGAAACAAAATTAAAATGCACAGCTTGCCATTTGAACCAGAGGATTCCAGAAACCCATATAGTTTGTTTAGTCTTAGAGTAAGGATTGAGATTTAGCTTTATCCCTTCCTTTCAGATGAAGCAGAACTCTGTAGCAACTGGTCTCTGGGGTGTGGATTCATTTGACCAGAGCTACAAAGAGCAAACTGAAGAGAACTGAGGAGGAGAATGATTGAGATGCCTGGATGTTTGAGGAATTCACCCAGACTGATAGATTATTTTGCTGCCCGGGTACTTGCAGCCTGGATATTCCCCAGTCATTCAGCCTTTTTGTAGCATCCATTCAATAATCTTACTGAAACTGGTCAGAGTCCCTTCCCACATACTGTAGGAGGACCAGTAATCTCTCCAGCCCAAGGAAGTTTTAGGGATACACATGGTCATGGTCTCTCCTGCTCGGGCTGCCCACTGTGACTAGTCTCTTCTCTGTAGAGGGTAACTCCAGCACAGCTCAAGTCTCCCTTTCTCTTCATTGTAGTTGTCAAAATCACCGCCAACACAAGGCTACTACAGGTAGCAATTTTACTACAGCTACAGTGGTCTCTCTTTATCTGAGGTTGCACTTCCCACAGTTTAAGCTTCCTGCAGTCAAGCATGGTCCAAAATTACTTATTAGAAAATTCTAAAAATAAAAAATGTGTTTTAAATTGTGTGCCATCATGATTAGTATGATGAAATATTGTACCATCCTACTCCTTACCTGGGATATGAATCATCCTTTTATTCAGCACATCCATGCTATATATCCTACCCTCCTGTTAGTCACCTAGTAGTCACCTCAGTTTTCAGATCAGTTGTATCACCACGCATGTGTTCAGGTTACCCTCAATTTATCTCATAATGGCCTTGTTTTAGTTGTTTTCCTCATCATTGGCACAAAATACCTGACAATCAAAACCTTAAAGGAAGAGTGGGTTTTGGGGGTTTTGTTTTTTTTGGTTTTTTGGCTCACACTTCAGACGTTTCAGTCCTTGTATGGTTGGCAGCATGGTGGAAGGGCCTGAACTGAGGAAAGCTGCTCACTTCATGGCAGCCCGGAAGCAGAGAGAGAAGCAAGAAACCAAGAAGGGAGATACACCTTTCCAGGCTGTGTCCTCAGTGACCCACAGCTACCGTGCACTGTGACTCATCACCTTCCTAAAGCCCCATCTATGAGTGCATGAGGATCTTGGGGACATCTAGATATAAACCATAACAGCCCCAAAGCACAAGAGTAGCAATGCAGACAACTTGGATATGCCAAAAGGAAACAAAAAGTGCTTGCTTTACACGAAAAGGTGAAAATACAAGAAGATATTTTGAAAGGAAGAAAGAAAGCACATTCACATAGCTTTTATTACAGTGCATTGTTATAATTGTCCTCTAATCTCTTATTGTGCCCAATTTATAAATCTAAATTTCTTAGAGGTGTGTATGCATATCCTCAGGTTCTGTGTTTGCAGATTCCACCACCCCAGATTGAAAATATGGAGGGAAGAAGTGTCCGTACTGAACACTTACACACTTTTTTCTTGTCATTAACCCCCAGACAACAGAGTATAACAACTATTTACATGGCATTCACATTGCATTAGGGTATCATAATCTCAGGAGACTAAAGGATATGGGTAGATATGCCTAAGTTATGTGTAAAAACTATGCCATTTTATAATGAGGAACTTGAAAAGCCTCCAAATTTTGTACCCACGAGGGTCGTAGGACCAATCTTCCCCATGGACAGAGCAACTGTAGATCCAGGGTTCAGTACTACCTGCAGCCCCAGGCATCCAGGGGAAGTCTTATCTGCCATGGACAGGAGGAGGCTACTGAACAAAGGAAGGGAGGGAGTATTGCTGCAGCCCAGCAAACAATGTAGTTGGACATCGTGCTGCTTTGTCGAGGAAATCCCTTCCTGTCCAACTTTCCCCCTTTGCCTGATCTCTTCTCATACCCCCCGCCGAGTGTTTCTGTCTCTCCTCTCCTCTCCTTTCTTTTCCCTCTCCGTCCTTCCTCTCCTCTCCCAGACAGAGGAAATTCATCATTTTTCCCTTATCAGCTATGCTACCCTAGAAAGTAGACATTCCTTCTCATATCCACAGAGGTGATTTGCCCAAATTATAAGTATTTATCTGATCAAAACACTGTTGCTCCCCTGTCTCTTGGCCCCTGGTACCCCAGGATTCACACCCATGCATGCTCATTCCTAGGAGATGCACAGGCCACATCTGCCCACCTCCCACGGAAGGACTGCATGGGACCCGGCAAGCTGCCTCCTTTTCCACCTCGGCATTAATATCCATCCTCTTCCTTCCTCCCAGATCGCCCAGGGCTTGCCTGTGTTGAGAGAATAGAGAAATACCAAGATAGTTTCCTGCTGGCTTTTGAACACTATATCAATTACCGAAAACATCACGTGACACACTTTTGGCCAAAACTCCTGATGAAGGTGACGGACCTGAGGATGATCGGAGCCTGCCACGCCAGCCGCTTCCTGCACATGAAGGTGGAATGCCCCACAGAACTCTTCCCCCCTTTGTTCTTGGAAGTGTTTGAGGATTAGACTGACTGGATTCATTCTCATAATTCCTACAGCACTACTGGGTGTCATTTCATTCCATTGCCTAGCTCTTTATTGTTCGTTTCTTTGTCTCTTTGTGTTGGGAAGGCTCGTTTGGGGGTAAAGGGAGGTGTCCTTGGCAAAGACATGGATGAAATTGCCCCTCGAATGTGGGTACTTGTAACTATTGCATTTCGTCCTCTGGTCCTTTGATGTGAATGCTTTGAAGGGTTTTGCAGTTGCGGAGGTGGGGTGAGGGACAATCATTATTTCACCAGCATCAAGCCATCACCAGCTCCCACCTGTCCCTGGTCAAGACTCGAGCAAGCCAGAAGGCACACAAAAGACTAAGGAAGCCTTACAGCCAAGATAATACAGTCATCTTGATCCAATCTGATTTGTTCAGGGCTCAAGTTAGCAAAGCACAGACCACCTTTGGCAAGACATAGTTTTCAGCTTTTGGGGGAAAGATTCAAACAAATTTTCATCTAGTTATCTGTATTTAGCCCTCATTCTCTCCTAGCAGGTTCACTTGGAATGTGCAGGAATATTTGTGCCCTAACAAATCAGCTATCCATTCAATATCATTTTTGTGACTTTTTTATTTAATTCTAGTTATACAAACACAACTGAAAGATGTGCAGGTATATGACTGACTGAGGCTACAAGGAAAATAATTTTCTTGAGTCAGCCCAAAGAAATTAGATTCAACAGTGTTAGTGACTGCAGTTTGCAAAAATTCATATAGTATTACCTCGGGGTAAAAAGGCTTCTTTACAGTTTTGGCCCACAGAAACATTCCCACCGAAATCAAACCTATTTACAGGGTGTCATCACTTTTCAATGGCATCTGATCTGTCATCTCCAAGCTCCTGAACTTATTTCTCCTGACTGCATCTTTGCTGAGCTGACAAGAGATTTCCCTACGGATCATATCTTCTAATCGAGGAGAGAGAAACAAGCTGAAATTTGAGTCTTATTTGGAGGAACTGTGAAGCAAGATTAGTGTGGTTTCACTCTCAGTTGAAACACAGTATTTGTGTACTGATTGCTTGAGGATGCTTTCGTCTGGTCTTAGATCCTCAAGTTCTTTGCTTGATTCACATATACTTTCTGGTTCCCCTTTCCCTCTGACTCTGAGGCACTACATAGCTTGACTTTCTCTAACCACCACCAATCCCACCACTGATCCTCCTGTCCTCTCTCCAGCTTTACCCTGAGTCACTCAGCAGAAAACCTCTGCAGTCCACGTTAGGGAACACACTCTTGCCTTCACTGCCCAACCCATCATCCTACTGCCCTACCAACCAAGATGGAGTAACTGTCCCGGAAAATCAGTGGTGACACCTCAGCACTTCAGCATCAGAAAATGGGCAAGAAATGTGCCCATGCAATTGAATGTACCTCATTCCTCACTGGCATGGTAGATGTAAACTATTCCTTTGCCTGCCTTTTACTGCCTTATCCTAAAAATATTGGGGAAGATAAGCCATATCACTGAGATTTACCTAAAAACAAAAGAAGGAAAGTCACTGTGAAAACCAAGTTGACTAATTTCATTTTAGGTTTGGGGAGCACAATTGGCCTAGAAGTCAGGGCACCTTGGTTCCAGTGTGTACTCTGTTGGCTGGTACATTCAGAACCTTGAACCTTGGTTTTCTTATGTGATAAGCAAATCAAGATCTCCAAAATCCGTCTCACCCTCCACATTGTGTGAACTGGAGGGAAGGGTGAGTTCTTTGGGGGTGGTTTCTTTCACATTCAAATTTCTAGCTTTATTACAAATATAGCCCATGAGCAGTTAAGGAACGTATACCTGACACTGATTCAAAATAAAAACTGTATACAATACTAGTCAACCATTCAGAGAAAGCACTGTGCCCTTGGGAAAAGGAGGGGAATAGCATTCAAAATACCAAAAATGATTGACAATAGTTGAGGTGGGGGGGGTGATGTTCTAAAGCGGTTTTACTGGCTTCTAGGGAAAGGAAACAATATTGCTATGGAACACTATTAATGACAGAGAGGAAGTGGGTGAAGAGTATAAAAGTATGACCATGAAATTCCTAAGCATCTCACCTGCTTGGCACTGTCTACAGACAGCTGTTCTGGATTTTGTCTTTTCCACACAGCCCCCAGCTGGTCTCCTTACTTACCTGCTGTTAGCACCTTAGCCCCTCTGCTGACTCACCTCCAAAGATAAACACTTGGCCATCTCTAGCTCAAGGGGATTTGAGGAGTTTGTTGTGTGGGGCAAAGGAGTGAGAGGAAGACATGCAGGTTGGGTGCTGGACAGGCTCACAGATGCAGGGGTGTCCAGCTCTCCAGGGAGTGTCCTTATTTTGTGTCATGGATTCCCCAGAACAAACTCCAGTATCAGTGCAGAGCCCACCCCCAAGCTCAGAACACTTTGCGGGATTGACCACAACTGGGCATTGGCCGTATGGTGACGTATTTATGGCCATCAGGCCCTCCCCAGGCAAAGGAATGTTTGATCCTCACCTCCTTAAATGATTGCCTTACCTAGGCAAAGCCCCGTCCTAGAAGTGTGTTGAAGGCTGAACACCTTATGCTGATAGAAGTCAGTTTCTGGTTCAAAGGAAAAGCTTTAAGGACTCAAAGATTGGTGCCCCTGGTGATGACAGCAACTAACCTCATTCCGCGCAAAACTGACGGGGGTGCTTAGTGTATCTCAAGACCCCATCTCATAAAACGTAACTGTAAGGATTTGCTCCTGATTTTCTTTTTAAACCTTTTTTCTTATACTGTCCAGACATCTAAATCATGTGAATGTGAACCTGAAAGTTTTCCCTCCTGCCCCACCCGTGGGGAGGCACTCCAGTAGAGAACACACCCACACCACTGGGGTCCTTATTTATAACTGTCCTCCTCCAGAATCGGAAGGGGTGGGCACACACCATGCACTCTTCTGTACCTATCTGTGTGTACTCTGCTCATCGGTTTAGACGTGCAGTTCTCCAGAAACAGTGAAAACGGTGAGAGATTTCCTTCTCTATGAGTCTGCCCAAAACACTACGTGCCGCCTCAGAGCCTCTTCCAGTCCCGTGAGCTTCCGTCCTCAGTGACGCTGGACGTGTTAATGCTCAGCCCAGCCACGCCCTCATTTGTGTCCGGATGGAGACCGCCTCAGCCTGCAGTGCAAGCATCGGGAGGAATGCCAGGCCCGGCTCTGCTCCAGCAACGCCATTCTCCGTCCTAGCTGCTCCTTGCAAACAGGTGTACAAGCCTTGATCTCCCAACACTAAGCACCCCCGTCCCGACGCAGCCTCCTTGGAACTGCTGAGGACCCGCAGAGCATGTCACTGTCGGTGATGCATTTTTATTCTAGGGAACTCTAACCCATCCGTGTCATATTGACCTTTTGCTGCATGAGTCCTAAATTATGAAGTCGGTCATGGTTTTTGAGATGTAGCCAGCGTTTATAAGGCTAAACCTTTTTCATGAACTTTTTAAGTGACTAACCAAGCCACAGTCCTCCTCAAAAGGAGAGTAATGACAGATATTTAAATCCCTGTGCCCTCTCCAACGGCCATGGCATCAGGTTCTAAAATAAGCTCGTAATTTTTCCTGTTATTTTAATAATATGGAAATATTAGCATAGTGTTTCTTTTGATAGTGATATACTGTAATCCATATTTAAATTTTATAGAGAAATTTTATTGTACTGTGATGTAGATATTTATTATCCAGGTAAGGATTTGCCCAGTGTGTATTTTTTACAATGAAACATTTTACTTTAATCTTTAAAAAAAAATACATTAAAATACATACACAAAAAAAAACAGACTAGGGAGAAAAAAAAAAGGTTTGGCCTTATCACAGAAATTTTACTGTGCTGTATAAATGTTTGCAAATGCAAAAAGTGTGCATTTCTAGTGTGTTTCACATTAATTAATGCCGCCTTCAAGAGCAATATCATGCAGGTAAAACGCTGTTTGTGGCTTTCTGTTGCACAGTTAAAGCTGACCCACCTTTATGCACAAGACAATCAAATATCAGTCTGTCCTCAGGATGCAGATAGTGCTCATGTAAATCATGGAGCACAGTGTGAGACAGAAGACATTTTACACAGGCGTTGATATGGATGATCAGGGCATGAATCAGCTGATGTGACTTTCTACCATTTCTTTCTTTTGGTTCTTCCTTATGGACTTGACATCTTTAATTTGCTAAGAGCCAAATTAGTTCTCCATGCTTTCCACAGAGAAAACACTTTTCTTTCATTCTATACTATTTTCATGCCCTGAAGACTGGAAAAATGCTACAGAATTGAAGATTTACAGTCATTGGAAGATTTATGTTTTGCAAACAGTGTTGTGATATTGCTACATTGGTAATATTTTTTTCAGCCTAAAACTCTGTTGAAATCTGTGATCAAAATGTTTTAAACTATCCAAAAAGAAAATTTGTATATTTGGGAAAAATGAATTTTTACATAGCTTTTGTATGCAGATATCAAATTGTAATTATGAATATAGTGGGCGTAGATAAACTCATAAGCTTAAATTCTAAAAAAGAGGAAAAAAAAGAAAAAGCTTATAATGGATATATTTTCCTGTCTCTTTCTTTAAATAGTATTACTTTTAAATAGCACAGAGTTGCCTGCTCTTGTCGCCTCTGCTGTCGCAAGGTGAGGTGCGGTGACAGGGATGCTACGTTTCATAATGAACATATTTACATGGGAGAGGAGGAGAGGAGAGGACTAAAAGGTCTATGAGGGTCACTTCTTTGTAAGGAGCTTCGGTGATGGCAGAAGGAGAAAAGAGGCTTCTGTAATTCCAGGAACACAGTCCTTTTCTTATCTCAAAATTTTCCATAATGTTATTAATGGAATTATACTAACAGTAGCTACCAAAATTTATCACACTCTCCGCTACCATCAACACACATTGATGGACTCCTTGTGACAAGTGACAAAAGCTAAGTCAAACTGGCTCGAGCATAATGGTTTTGCCTTTAAAACCTGGAAAATCTGAGGCTATGACACTTCACACATGGCTGGGTCTGGGTGCTCAGTATTATCAAAAAGTCCTGGCTCTGCCTTTTACTTCACATAGACTTCATGTTCCGTTAGCCTTTCACCTTCCAGCAAGCACCAGTAGCTCCAGGATTAGCGTTATAGCTCCAAATATAGTGGAAAGACTGTTTCTTTTCCCCAAAAGTGTCCAACAAAAACCCTAGGACTAAGTCTCATAATACACCCAGATTGAGTCATGGCCCATTCCTGCATCAAAAACTGGGGTGAGGAGAACTGATATGCTAATGAGCTGAAGGACTCCTGGAACTGGGCAACTGGATGGATAGATAATAAGCCCCATCTGAAATACAGACAGATTTGAAACAGGAATGATTACTCAAAGAAAATTCTAAGTCCTGCTGCCCTAGTAAATGGGTAATAATGGTAGGCAATCAAAAGCAAAAAAAAAAAAAAAAAAAAAAAATTTTTTTTGAGGAAAAAAAAAAAAAAAAAAAAAAAAAAAAAAAAAAAAAGGCCACACCAAAGTTAGTCTAAAAGCATGCCCAGGTTCAGCACAGCTGTGGCATCACCCTAACACAGAGGAGGCTCGGTGTGATTTGGCTGGGACATGAAGCAAATCAACACTTTCCAAAAGAAGTGCTTGATAACATTTTCCCTTGACTCATGAAGAAAGTCAGTCCAGGTAAGATGGAGCAAGCGTTTCTTATTTCCCTAGACTAGATCAGTACAGATGAATTTTTTCTAATTTCTGAGTTCTTCCACTCTCTGTTCAGAATGCTTTTTTTTTTTTTTTTAACGGTTCCAGGGATTGAACTCAGAACCTTGCACTTGAGAGGGAGGTGGCAAAACCACTGAGCTAAATCCCCGGCCCCAGAATGCTTTTATATTTATCTATTTTTTTTATATTGTGTACCTCCCAATAAGTGGAATTGTCATTAGTTTCACCAACATGCACAACTTCTGTTGTTCAAAGCAAAGAAAAACAGTATAACTACTGAAAATGTAGGGTGCTACAGATCTCAAGAGAAAGCACAGGCTACTTGATAAAAATGTACCACATTATACTCTACAGACAGAGTTCACTAACATCAGACACTAATGAACTCATAAATGAAGTGTGAATGAGCTCAGAAAATGATACATATTGGAAATTATGTGAAAACGAGAAGAGAACTGTCTTAGGTTGGGTTCCCCTAAAGCAGAGCCCCAAGGAAGCAGAAATGGAGGGAAAAGGCAATGAGGCATAGAAGGAAAGAGAGCAAACATAAGAGGCATTGCTGAGTCGCCACACTTAGTACCAAGCATAACTGAATACTCAATTGTGCAAGACCCTCTCCCAAAGGGCCATATCAACTCTTGCTTCTCAACATAGTCAACCCCATTACCAAAATGGAGTCTGAGGTTCCTCCACTTCTAGAGTGTAAATACTTGGCCACAGATCAGGTCTAGCAGTGGCTCATGATTCAGAAGCAAGAGCAGTCTCCCAGTTGGAGGAAGCTGTCCCACTCCTCCAAATGGATGGCAGATGAGACGGCAAGAAGGGGAAGCCAGTGGCCCTCAGGCCACAGGTAAATGGAAATTTAAAAATTTACAGGGATTTGATACAAGGGCTCCTCAAGCCAATGAGTTCTTCCCCTTATCTGAAGAAAGGGCATGTGCTCTCAAGTGCCAAAGAGAATCGCACAGCTCAACAACAAACCTGTATTCATGGACTGGTCTACAGAGGGGCTTAATTTAATGCAAACTGACCAGGTAAGTTGATTGTCTACTTAGTTACATTTTTCTTCTAGTAGTTCTGAAAAACTGAACACATATAAACTAATCATTTAATTATACATTGTTAGGTTTGTTTTGTTTTGTTTTGTTTTTATACTGTGGATCGAACTCAGGACCTTTGCTTGCAAGGCAGGCAGCGGAACCACTGAGTTAAATCCCCAGCCCTATTAGTTTTTCTTATGGGTAGCTCATTCATGGGCAAAATTTTTCTAGGTAAATATATACAGTATTGAAATTTTCATAAAAGTCAATGGACATTTTTGTTTGTTTTTCCCACAAAACGTCATTTGGTGCAAACTTTTTTAGTCTAGAAAGTAACAAGATATCTGTTAGGACAGACTGATAATAGCCTCTTTATTTTAATTTTCTTTTACACAACACCAAAGGCAGTAAAGGAGGCAAACACATATAGGAAAAAAAAAAAAACACCTTCAAATTAACAAATCAGAAAACTCCTGAGCCCATAAAAAAATGCAGAGATATGAATAAACACTCCTTAGTTTTACCCTTAGTGCTAGAAAGATGCCACAGTCCTTATTTGTGGCAGATATAAAAGTACATGTCCATTCTAACTTTTCTAATGGGCATTTTTATCCCTGAAGAATTTTTTTAGGATGTCTTTCCACTATCTAAAATCAAAGACAGACAGAACTTTTGTGAAAATGAACTACATTAAAAGACAAAGAATATGAGGTCACCAAAGATAGCTCTTTGGTAAGTAAACTGCCATGTGAGAATCCAGTTAAACATTTTAGAATATTCATCCCCATTTCCCCCTAGTACTTTGACCAAAGATAAAACCCCACGTATCAGTTACTGAAGAGTCCGCTGAGCCTGCCCACCCAGGACGTGCTGGGTGTCTGTGCTGCCTCCCAAAGTCCTTCACTACTATGTTGGAGTAAGCAAGAAGGGCCCACCATGCAATGAACACATGCTCTATGCCAGGAGGCATGCTAGACCCTTTCAGTTACCTGTACTCCTCCAGACAAACTAGAAAACAGTGTCAGCATTTTTATACATATTTGACAATAGGGCAATAGAGGCACAGTGTAAGTACACAGCTTCTCCAGGATCTTAGAGTTGACAAGTGTCAGAGCCCATGGGGTTTCAAGACCTGTGTCCATGTCTTCTTTTTAAAATCTTCACTAGTAAGATCCAGGTAAAGCCTTATCCCCTGAAAAAAAACAGAAATGGCAACCCTGCTTTGAAAAGGTTTGCCACTGTTCTTCTTAAAAGACCTATCTACCCTAATGCAAAAAACACCCACTTTCTAAAGACAAGCCACTTCTCCTTTCATTAAATTGTTTCTATTGCAGGACCACTAACTGGTGTTACAATAAAAAGAGTAATATCTCTTTGCAGGACATATTTATAATCCAGCTGGCTGCTAGACATATCATTCTAACAAGGGGGTGCACTGGGAGTTTTTGTTTTTATTTTTGGCCACCATCAAGTTGGAGCAGAGTCAGGGCCAGGGATTTAGCTCAGAAGTTCCTCTGCCTACCTTGCAAGTGCAAGGACCCAAGCTCAGTCCCTGGTACCCCCGCCAAAAAAGGAAGTTTGAGCAGAGCCAAGTGCCTGGTCTGATAGGAGAAGAATTTACAGCAGTGCAGTGTTGGGGGTAAGAAGATGGGCAGATAAGCAAACAAGTTGATAGAAGCGCTTACGTTTCAAGGCATGCTGTAATATTCTCAACTTTAGATAGTCAAATAATTGGCAAATATATGATGCAGATGCATTTTTTTTGAGAGCAAATGAAAAGGGATATTCAGATACCATGTTGGTATAGGACAAGAGGGCCAAAGCAAAGAGGATCTTAATAGTAAGCATCCTACAAGTCATAGGATTCCAGGGATTGCTTTGTCTAGTTTCAAAAAAGTGGGAGAAAAGTTTTCAAAGCAGTTCACCAGAAAGGAGAGTTTCAGCTGACACCTGGTGGGTATACTGATTTAATACTGCACAGAGACCTAGGGATAAATGAGCAAATTGAAGGTCCTTGTGGAATTTTCCACCAGAAAGTAATAAAGAGCCTCTCTTACCAATCTTTACTCTAATTTGCAGCAAAAGCAAGACAGCAGAAGTCCTAAACAAAATAGCAAACCAAACCCAGATTAGAGTGCAATGTTTATGATTAGATACTTGCAGTATCTGCAGTCACAGGATTAATATCAGGAACATACAGTAAGTACTGAAATAACTAAGAAAAAGATATGACATCATGCTAGAATAGAATATTTACTGAAAGAGAACCCCAAATGGCCAGCAAGAATATGAAGAGATTGCCCACCTCATAAGTAATCAAAAACATAAAAGTTTACGCCACTGAACCCAGAAACTAGGCAGATAGAAAATACCAAAAATACATAGTAAGACTATAAGATGAGGGCTTAGTGAGAATGTAAACTGGTTCAGCCTCTTTCCTATGTTGCACTCTTACCAGGATTTCTATTTTGGAAGCAGACCTCAAACTCTCTGATCTATGGGTGGAGGCATCCTAGCACCACAGATTCTGCTGGATCAGGGAGTTCAGTTCTGGCTAAGGAAGCAGTGAATACATTGTAGGGAAGAGGGGGAAAATGCTGGGCAGAGGGTAACCTCCACAGAAATCTCTGCAGCATCATTGACCGTGTGAAATAGAAAGAAAAGGGCTAAAGGTGTAGGGAAAATGGGATGGGTAGGGGAAAGGTAATAAGGGAAAAGAAAAAAATATGAGAAAATGAAAAAAATGGAAATAAAGGGAGGGAAGGAGGGGGTGAAGGGAGGGCACGGACAAGGGGAAAAAATGAGAATCAAGACTTGTCATGTAAAGGTACAAGATCCCAATACTGAACGTAACTGTACTGTATACCTAAAATGTACCAATAAACTCAATAAAAGAAAAAAAAAGAAATCTCTGCACCATCAAAAGCACAGAAATAGACCTGTATACTGCAACTTGTAATAAACAAAACAAGACTTCTAAAAAAAATACTACTTATGTAAACTACACAAAAAGAACACTGTATGTTTTACATGAAATCAATCATACATAACCAAGGACACATATCAAGCACATTAGACTGGGAAACTATGTAGAAGAGATAAAGAAAACAAAGGGCCATGACAGGCTAGCAACTTTTGCTGTGATAAAATGAGGAGTATCATTATCAATTTGCTCTGTTACTTCCAAAAAGCTCAGCCAGGATTAATGGAAACTACTCTGTTTTTGTTTTGGTACCAGGGACTGAACTCGAGTCCTTGCACTTGTCAGGCAGGGCACCGAACCGCTGAGCTAAATCCCAGGCCCAGTGGGAACTACTCCAAAGTCCAGAAGAAGGAAGCAGAGGGTCACAATCACTGTCTTTATGTGTAAGTGGAGAATTCCCCATCTCTCAGTGTGCTCAAGCAAACACTAAGCTCTCACCTGACAATGACATTGTTAGAAGGCTAAGATCTTCAAAGAAATGACCTCTCCGACCTGCTCCAGCCCCAGGTCACATGGTGCTCTGTCCCCAGGGACCTGCTCCTGGCATTTGCCATTCCTGCGGCTAAATCTTAGGCTCTCAACAAGGAAATACATGAGAGGAACCTCAGTAGGATTCAACTTCTGGTGCCACTTACTTCAGATACATAATTATTCCCTGAAAAAGCAGAGAAGCCAGAAAAATAAATCTACCATCTGTCTCTCTGGGTTTTTTTTTAAATAACCATCCTACCAGCTCCTACAAAGCCCTTCTCTGTGCAGCCATGAATCAGACCAGCTGATTTGAAATCATTACTGGGGATAACGATGTGCCAGAATCAAAGAGCAACTCTAAAGTGAGAAAAAATATGGCAAATAAATTCTAGAATAGTCTGACACACTGGGGACATTATAGTGCCGTTGATTTATCAGAATGATATTGAATATCACAGGAGTTATTAAGAGTCAACCATACAATGAATCTCTACTTAATTGCCCTTGGTTAAGACTCACATTGGTTGTTTGCCCAGGCACGACACTATTTTGACCAAAATTAGTCTTAATTGGCTTGGCTGAGTAAAAATGTAGCCAGCAGGCAGTTTGAGATGCCTCTCTAACAATTCACAGTTTAGAGAAGAACAAAACTTTTTTTCAAAAAATGGTCTGCAGTGAATTAATCCTCCCACGTTTCAGTGCATTTTTTATTTGATGCTGCCATCATTCACTACAGAAGAGTACCCAGAGACTAAAGAGTACACGATGGATACACCAATGCCTTAAAATAGCCAGAGCCTGGGTAGTATTGTGAAATTCTGCGGTGAACTACTTCTGTGTAGGTATCTCATAAGGCGTTAGAGCTAAGAAGACAGTTTATTTTGACCATCTATCAAAAGTAGGCACAATTGGACTCTGACCATTCTAAATTACTGTGGATTACAAGAAAGACTAAAAATGTGCTGGTGCAACTTTTACCACCAAAGTAGTGATTACAAGTCACGTATTTACAAGAATTGATGCCATCCAGCTTGCCATAAAAAAAAAAAAAAAAAAAAAAAATTCAAGTGTAATCAGTCTCCAGGAATCCCTTACATCCAAGTGTAAGCTTTCTTCTTTCCCAAAATAAAAGCAGTTTCTCTCTCTGTCTCTGTGTCTGGGTGCACACTCTCACTCGTGCTAACTGTCTCTCTCTCTCTGTCTCAGAAAAAAAATGTACAAATACATCTCATATAAACAGATACTGGGACAGGGGTAGCAGAGAGCAAGAAGCACCATGATTCCTTGAAGTATGGTGTCCGAATAAAACTACTAACCCCATAGATTCAAAGAAACTTAAATTCAAGTATCTCTAGTATTCTGAGAACTTATTCTCAGAAGTCAACTACATAATTATTACTTATTTTTTTATTTCAAGTCTCTCTCCAAAGATAATTTTAATTTACTATAAAACATTATTATTCATACAGATCAGTTCAAAACTAAACATAGAATTTCTCTCAGGGTGAAGTTTAAAAGATAGTCAAATAGAACTATCACTTCTCCCTCTAAAAAGGGATCACAGCAAAGAAAAAACAACTATGTTCTGACGGAAGTGCCTGATGTACTGCAAGTATCCCAAGTATTTAAAAATCAAAAACAAACCAAACTCAGAAAAGGGGGAGAAAAGATGAGGCAGAAACAAATGAAAAAAAGGCTAAAATAATAAAACAGGTTTTATGAAACAAACAGCTGGTTTTCAAAGACATAAAAAGCAACCAACCTTTAGCTAGAGTAATCAAGAAAAAAAAGAGACACAGTGAGACCCAAATAAATTACAGAGTAAAAAGGAGACATTAAAACTGATATCACAGAAATACATAGGATCATGAGGGATTATTATGAAAAGCTATATGCTAACAAATGAAAAACCCAGAAGTGGACTAATTTCTGGATATATATGACCTAGCAAAATTGAACCAAGAGAACATGAAAAATCTAAATAGACCAATAACAAGTAGTGATATTAAATCAGTAAAAATAAAGTCTTCCAACAAAGAAAACCCAGGACCAAATGGCTCTACTGCTAAATTTTGAAAAAATTTTAAAGAACTAATAATAACTCTGACTATTTCAAAAATGGAAAGGGTAGGAATCCTTCCAAACTTCTTTTAGGAGGCCAGCATTACCCTGTTTCCAAAACCATGTAAGGACATAACAACAACAACAAAAAAATGGCGAATATGCCTGCTAAACATAGGTGCAACAATTCTCAACAAAATATTGGCAAATTGAATTCAACAGTACATGAGAAACATTCACGATCATCACTTCTATCATCTCAGGGATGTAAGGGTGGTTCAATGTATGCAAATCAGCAAACCTAATCCATCACATCAACAGAATGAAAAATAAAAGTCATATGCTCATCTCGATAGTTGCAGAAAAACCATTTGGACAAAATTCAATACCTCTTCATGGTGACAGCACTGAACAAATTAAATACAGAAGGATCACGCCTCGACACAATAAAAGATAGATGTGACAAACTAAGTGGAAAAAAGCTGAAAGCGTTTCCTCTAAGAGCGGTAACAGATGAGGGTATCACACACAGCTCTGATCTGTGCACAGTCAATAAATATCTAGCGTATCTGGAATGTTTTCTAATGGTAATTTAGTAAAATCTTTTTAAAGGAAAAAAAATTGTTTTAAATGAAAACAAAAAATAAGTCCCTTCCTGGCTTCAAAACCATTATGCTGTTTTTAGGAGAACGGGGCAAGGAGAAGAGGGAGGTGGGACAGTGTGGTTGTTTGAATGAATATTTAAAGTTATGGCCTGTAATTCCAGCACTTGGGAGGCTGAGGCAGGAGGATCACTGTGAGTTCAAGGCCCGCCTGAGCTACATAGTGAGCTCAAAGCCAGACTGCACTACAAAAGCAAGACCCTGTCTACAAATATATATATAAATATATATATACACACACATACACACATACCTTTCATGAGTGTCTTGATATAAAATGTAATTCAAAGAATTATTTTAATCTATTTTGTATCTCATTTTATTAATTTATAATCTAAAAATAAATTGCTCCTTAAATGAAATTATATCGGTACATTATTTTCCTAACAGAATTTTATTTTTTTTGTAATTCAGAAAAACATTTTATGTAATTCAGCAAAATCAGTACTAAGTGGAAATTTTATAGCAATAAGCACCTATGTCAAAAAAAGTAGCAGATATTACATTTTAAGTATGTAACAGTGCAACTTAAAAAGCAAGAATTAACAAAAGGCAATCTGAGAGTAGGGAAGACTTGGGTCCCCACTCAGGCTGAGTCTAGGAAGAGAGCAAGGCATCATGAGAGAAATGGTCACATGGTATATAAGTTCTCTCAAAGCAACAGAAAATTAGCAAGACAATTTCATGACGCTGAAAGAGTCCCTAACTAGCCTGAGTTTCCCACAGCCCACTCTGATACAGGAGCAATGGAATCACCATGTGCACAGCACATCTAAGAATGCCACAAAAATCAACTGACAGAGGGCAGGGCTAGAAAGAACTTGCAGTTAGGAAAGAGGAGCAAAGCTTACCATTCATGGAGCAGCACAAGACCAAGGCTCAGCTGATGCCTCTGTGGACTGGACTGATAATATCAAAGACCCATGGGGCTCACCTGGACTGGACTCCATAAGAAAGTTATTCCCAGTCTTGAATGCACATCAGAATTACCTAGAGAGCTTGCTATCACACGGACACTGGGCCCGATCCTGGAGGTCTGGAGTGCGGACTGACTGTGTATTTTAGCAGGTTTTCAGCAATGCTGATGATGCCACTCTCAGGATCACATACGGAGAATCACTGCCCTGATGCATCACAATACAGACTGATGTGAAACCCAGACCTAAGAGGGACTCCCAATGCAATGGAGCCCATACTGGGAGTACATTAATGGGACCATAAAGATTCATTAAGATTTTGGCAAATGACTTCCTAAATCTCTATTTGGTTTCTCTTCCAGAAAGCTTTACTTTCTATTCTAAAGCAGCACTGAATATAATTCTTAAATATACTCAATAGTGTATTAGCAATATATTTTTTAACAGTTCATGAAAAAGTCATTAATTGTTAGAACCCCTTGGCAAGCATTAAATATTATAAATTATAATGTAATACTTGTGTGGTCGTTACTTTCTTCCTGGGATAAAATACCCAACACTCACAAGTTAAAGGAGAAAAAGTTAATGTCAAGCTCAGTTTGCACAGGTTTCAGTCCATAGTCAGCGGGCTCCAAGGCAGGACAGCACAGAAAAGAGGCCTGGGAGAGGAGAAACAGATCACTGCATGGCAGGCAGGACGCAGCATGACTTCCTCCTTTTTCCCTTTTTACTCCATCCAGGCTGAAAGCCTTTTGGTCGGTTGGAAGATCCCAGGGTGGGTTTTCCCTCTTCAGTGAACGCATCACCCACACCCAGGCCTGTGCTCAACCGGTCAGTGGACTGATCCGGTATGGCACCCAATCTGTGAGCATATGCAGATGTGAGCGAGGAAGATGGCATCTAGAAATCAGCCATAACAACTTCTAAAACACTTCTAGTCACTTCGCTGCTCAAATCTCCCCCAGTAGTTTCCTGTCTTACTCCGGTAAAAAGTTGGTCCCAACACAGAGTGGGCTGCAAAGCTGCGTAGAGCCCGGGGCCCAGCTGCATCCTCCTGGCTACACTCTGAGGTCACTCCCACTTCCCGCTCTCCTGATCCATCTGCCGGTCCTTGAAAAGCCCAAGTGCTCTTTCCTCCACCATTTCTCTTTACTTAACCAGCCATACGTATACATATAGAACTATTGTAATACATTATGTCATTATCTATATATAGTACATATGATATACTATATTTCTTTCATATACATTGGGAGGTGACAGCGCTGGAGATCGAACCTAGGGTCTTACACACACTATGTAGATGTTCTACTACTTCGGTACACTTCCAGACCCAAGTTACATTTTAGCTGTTTTTTAATTCCTTACTAAAATGGAGACTCCCTGAAAATAAAAGGATTTGTTTTTTTATTGCTATATTCTGAATGCCCATAAAGTACCTGGCACAAAACATCACTTCGTAAATAACCAGGAAGACCAAGCAGACCTAAGGAACCAACAGCTCTACCCTTATGCACACCAAGTCATGAGGGAAAACTACCTGACCAAGAAGGCAACCCCAAACACTTCTACCTGCCCACATTCCCCTCCCTCTCTCACCACCGAACACCTACCCAACGGCACTAAGTACGAACCATATGTGCTATTTGCAAGAGTAAAAGGAGGCAGCAACTCAAGGGTGAAGCAAACTGCTCATTAGAAACCCTCACGTGAGAATGCTCCAGGAACTGCCTATGGTCGGTCCCACGGCCCGAGGACAGACGGGACATCCATTATTAACTTCTGAGTGGATCGACCTCTTTCCAGACATTTTTGTATGAATAATACATAACTGCATTAACTACTTTTTCAACTTTCAATGTAGAATTAATTCCAGGCAATGCAAGTGTTACCCCATGAACAATATAAGATCACATCAACAGAAAGAGATAGGTATGCGGCACATGGAAAGAGTTATACTAAACAATTTCCACTAGGTTTTCTAGAAGCTGAGAAGTTCTCTGCTCTAAGGGCTATAGCCATAACTGCTTTCGATAAGTAAAGTAATGTCAAAAGGATCAAAATGTTTTTCATTCTCAGCTTCTATCAGAAACAAGGAAGCGCTGCTTTTCGCTCTTAATTATCACCAGCACCTCTGGAGACACTCATGAACTTCATGAGTCTGTCCTTTTGTATGAGGAGAGTTTAACTCAAAAGGGTTCCTCCAGTGAATCACAATGAAATGCATTCCAAATGTTCTTTTTAACTTTTGGACCTTAATAAAACATATTGAGCTTCTCTGAATCAAAATGTATCTTCTTTCTCAATGCAATGATAAATTCCCTACATTATACTCCAGGGAAGCCAAAGATCCAGAGGAACCACAGAAGAGAAATGGAAATGACTTCCAATTTAAAGTCATTAGATGTGGTTTTTCTATAAAATGGAGTACTACTCAGCCATAATGAATGAGAAATTAAAGTCATTCATAGGGAAATGGATACATATTGAGGATATACTCCTAAGTGAAATGAATAAGTCACACATGTGTGAATACCAAATAGTTTCTCTGGTGTGAAAAACTATAATAGTACATAAGATCCTAATGATGTAACTGACAATGTGAAATAGGAAGAAAAGGGCTAAAGGTGTAGGGGAAGTGGGAAGAGTAGGGGAAAGATAATAAGGGGGAAAAAAAGAAAACATGAGAAAATGAAAAACTGGAAATAAAGTATTTGTAAATAGGGAAGGAAGGAGGAGATGAAGGGAGGGCAGGGATAAGGGGAAAAATGAGAACCGAGACCTGTCATGTAAAAGTACAAGGTTCCAATGATGAATGTAGCTGTACTGTATACCTAGAATGTACCAATAAACTCAATGAGAAAATAAATAAATAAAGTGATTAGGAATTCAGGAAAAGTGTCCTTTCTGAATGTCAAAGCTCTACGAACTCTCAAGTCTTGAGTTTGGAAATTCAAAGCATTGTTGTGTTAAGTGCTACTGAGACATTCCATTTACTGGCACATTCTTAATTTTTCTCCTCTCTCTTTGTGTTCTTGATCCATTCCTACCTCTGAGTCAAATACATAGAATTTTTCCTGGTAATATTGTACATAGGCATTGGAAAATTGCAAATTAAAATCACAGAAAGATACCACTATACACTTAATAATAGAGTGCATAATGTTTAAAAATACTGACGGCACCAAATACCAAGCAGACGCACAGCAATTCAAATGCTCATATGGTAAAGACAGGATGCAAAACAGTAAAGATACTTCAGGAAACAGCATGACAGTTTCTCATAAACAGATTTAATATATGCCTTACTACTTTCACTCCTAAGTATCCACTGAGAAATGAAAATTAAATTCACCCAAAAAATCTATACATTGGTGTTCACAGCACCAGTAGTTACAATATCCAAAACCTGGACCCAAACAGATATCCAATGCTGATGGCAAAAATGGAATATATCAAGAAACAGTGATATATTCATAAAGTAAAAAACTAGACAGAAGGAATAATCTACAACTACATGTAATGATACAGAGGACTCTCTCCAAGGTGATAGTAAGAAAAAGAAGCCAGACACTACAAGGTACAGCCTGCTTGATTTTTATACGAAGCAAGAAACAGGGACCCTTGAGGGAATGTTGGCTAGGAGTATGTACAAGCCAAGTGCTAGTAACATTTTGTTGCTTCATGTTGGTGCTGATTATTTGGGTATGTTCAGTTGTAAACATGTATCAGATTATACACTTGCATTATTATATACCTGCATCAGTTCTCCAAAAGAAACATCTCAATTCTATATTGCAGACATACAGTAGCAAATTTGATGAATAAAAATAAACCACACTAATAGGTTTTTTTAAAGCCATAAAATTTATTTACTTCCCTGTTTGCTTCTAAAATTGACTATTCTCATGTTTGCTTATCCATTCATTTGTTAAATATTTTATTGTCCTTTCCTCATTTACTTATTCCAAAGTATCAAAATATTCTTCCTGTCAATTTGCTTAACCTTTCATAGAATAAACATAGTATTTGTCAAATATTTCTATACAAATATGGTTTCCAGAATAATGTTTTAATATAAATTCAAGAGGATCAGTGCCCTCTAAAATAATGAAAATATTTGTGATGGTAATGTTGAAATATAAATTTTTAAAATACAATAAAATTCTTTTTCAGTGATAAACATTCATAACAAAAAAAATTGAAGAAAAATGTATAACCATTAACATATCATGATCAAATAATATTTAGGAAAATATAAAATAATGATGACATCATTTTTACCCAGTAGGGTGATAAATCATAAATATCAAAAACACAATTTATTTAAGAAGTACATGGATGGGCTGGGGATTTAGCTCAGGGGTGCTGCCCCTGACTCTCCTGAGTTAAATCCTGGCACAGCAGCAAAAAAAAAAAAAAAAAAAAAAAAAAGTCCATGAAAAACATATACGGTCACATACTGTTATTTAGACCAATGGGCTCAGACTTCTTGAAGAGCACAGGGGTGGTAACTTAGGTGTACGCACCATTTCACCACCCACTCTTCTTTTGAAAAGAGGGACATATAGGCTTATCCATTTCATGATTTGTAACAGCAGGAAATTGGAAAACATGAAAACTTCTGATTCCAGAACTTCTGGTTCCAAACTTCTGGTTGACTTTTAGGATAGTTTTTTCTACTTCTGTAAAGATGTTTTGGCATTTTTACTGAGCCTGGATTACATCTGTGTGTCAGTTTGGGAAGCATGGCCATTTTGACAGTGTTGATTCTGCTTACCAAGGAACAGGGGAGTGTCCTTCCATTTTCTGATGTCCTCCTCGATCTCCTTTTTCAGAATACTAAAGTTCAGAGTACTTCGTTAATTAATAAGTATTTAACTTTTTTGTGTGTGCTACTGTGAATGGTATTTTTTCTGACTTCCTTCTCAGTGAGTTCATTATGAGTATTGGAATGTTATTTTTTGTTTTGACTTTGTTTCCTATTGTGTCACTGAATCTGGCTATCAATTGTAAGACCTTTTTTTTTTTTTTTTTTTTTCTTGGTACTAGGGACCAACTCAGATCGCTTGCATTTGCAAGGCAGGCAGCAGAACCACTGAGCTAAATCCTCAGTCTCTAGGAGACTTTTCATTGAATTTGTGGGGTCTTCTCTGTAAAGTATCACGTCATCTGCAAATAATGATAATTTGAACTTTTCCTATGTATCTCTTTTATTTCTTTACCTTGCTTAATTGCTCTGGTATTGAATTGTATTTGGAATATTTTTAATATTATATTGAACAAGAGTAGTGTGAGTGAACATCTTTGTCTTGTTCCTGATTTTAAAGGAAAAGCTTTCAGCTTTTCCCCATTTCATATGATCATGGCAGTAGGTTTGTCATAAAAGGCTTTCATTGGATTGAGATAAAGTCCTTCCTACACCATTTTCTTTAGGGTTTTTATCATGAAAGGATGTTGGATCTTCTCAAAAATCTTTTTTACATCTATATAAATGATCATGTTATTTTTGTTCTTGTATCTGTTTATGGGTTGTGTTACATTTATTGATTTATGTATGTTGACTCTTTGATCTTTCGGGTGACACCTGCTTGGCCGTAAAGCATCATTTTTTGATGATTTGTTGCACTATATTGGCTGGATCTTCTTGAGGATTTTGTATCTGTGGTCATTAAAGAGATTGACCTAAGGTTACTTTTTCATTTTATTACTTTTCTGTTTTTTTAATCAGAGTAATGCTAGCTTCTATGAATAAATTTGGAAGCGCTCCTTCACTTTCAATTTCATTAAAAAGTTTGAGGAATATTACCATTGTACTTCTCTGAATGTTTCATAAAATTGAGTAGTGAATCCAACAAGTTCTGGGCCTTTCTTCACTGACAGGTATTTTTATCACTGCCTCAATTTTGTTGTCTGTTATTATAAAGTTCAGAGTTTTTGTGTCTTTCTTGGTTCAGTTGGTAGTTCATGCATCTAGGAATCTGTCCATTTCATCAAGATCCTCCAATTTGCTAGAGTACAATTTTTCATAGTGGTTGCTAATGTTGTTCTGAATTTTGGCAGTGTTCATTGTGATTTTGCCTTTTTTAATTCTAATTACATTGGTTGGATCTTTTCTTTACTTCTCGTAAGTTTGGCTAAGGATTTATCTATTTTGTTTATTCTTTCAAAGAACTAGCTCTTTTGCTGGCAAATATAATGCAGAAGATCATACACTCTGACCAAGTGGGATTCACCCCAGAGATGCAAGGATGGTTCAACTTAGGAAATTCAATAAATGTCGTACACTATATTAATAGAGTCAGGGACAAAAACCAAATGATCATCTCAATAGATGCAGAAAAAGCTTTTGACAAAATTTAACACATATTTATGATAAAAGCCCTCCAAAAATTGGAGTCTGTACCTCAATCTGATAAAAGCCATGTAAGAAAAACCAACAGCCAATATCATACTAAATGGTCAAAACTGAAATCCTTCACACTAAAATGAGGGACAAGACAAGGATGTGTACTATCACCACTCCTGCTGAAAATAGTTTTGGAAACATTAGCCACAGCAATTAAACAAGAGAAAGAAATGAAAAGAATAAAAATAGGAAAGAAGTCAAAATGTCATTATTTGCAGATGACATGATACTGTATTTAGAAGACCCCCCAAGAACTCCACCAAAAGTCATCTAGAATTAATAACCCAATTCAGCAAAGCAGCTGGAAACAAGGTCAACAGACAAAAATCAATAGCTTTTCTATACACAAAAAATAGACTCACCAAGAGAGAAATGGGTCAATGCCTTTCACAGCAGCGTCCAAAAATTGAAATACCTAGGAATCAACCTAATGAAAGAAATCAAAGAACTCTACCCTGAAAACTACAGCACTCTGAAAAACTATATTAAGAGGATACAGAAAATGGAAAGACATTCCTTGCTCCTGAGTAGGAAGAATTGACATAGTGAAAATGGCCATACTTCCAAAATTGCTACATAGATTCACTGCAATTCCAATAGAAATCCCAGCAGCATACTTCACAAACCTTGAGAAAACAATCTAAATATTCACTTGGAAATAGAAGAGACCTAGAATAGCAAAATCAATTCTAGGCAATAAAGACAAGGTAGGGGGTATCACTATCCCCAACTTGAAATTATACTACAAAGCTAATGTGATAAAAACAGCATGGTACTAGCAAAGAAACAGACCTGAGGACCAGTAGAACAGATTAGAAGAAGCAGAAACAACTCCAGACACACTCAGCCACCTCATCTCCAACAAAGAAGCCAACCATCCTCAGTGGAGGAAAGATAGCCTGTTTAATAAATGGTGCTAAAAAACTGGGTTTCAACTTGCCAAAGATTAAAACTAGACCTCTGTCTCTCACCATGCACTAAACTAAAATCAAAATGGATTAAAGATCTAAATATTAAAACAGAAACACTATGCTGGCTGGAAGAGAGGTTAGGTAGAACTCTTGAAGATACTGATGTAGGAAAAGATTTTATGAATAAAACCCCAATTGCCCATGAACTAAGTGTGATCTCTTCTTATTAAAAAGCTTCTGCACAGCAAGAGAAACCACCAATAGTGTGAAGAGACAACCCACAATGTGGGAAAAATTCCACCTGCTGTTCCTCAGACAAAGGTGTACTATCTAGAATATATAAAGAACTTTTAAAAATCAGACCCCCCCAAATTTAAAGGCTCAATCCAAAATGGGCATCTGAAATGAACAGACATTTCTCAAAGAAGTAGAAATAGCAAATAAACATATGAAAAAATGTTCAACATCATTCGAGAGATACAAATGAAAATAAGACTGAGATTCCACCTCATCTCAGAACAAAGGGCTGCTATCAAGAAATCAACCAATAACAAATGCTGTCAAGGCTGAGGGGAAAGAGGAACCCTGCTCCACTGCTGGTGGGAATGTAGACTGGTGCAACCACTGTGGAAATCAGTATGGAGATACCTCAAACAACTAGGATTGGAGGTCCCATTTGACCCAGCTATCCCCCTGCTGGATATATTCCCAAAATAATTGAAAGAATCATGCCATAGTAATATATGTGCACCCACGTTCATAGCAGCACTGTTTGTGATAGCTAAAACTTGGAAGCAGCACAAATTCCCATTAACAGGAGACTGGAAAAAGAAAATATGGGGTTTTTATAAAATGGAGTACTACTCAGCGATAAAGAATGAGAAACTGGAGACATTTATAGATAAATGGATACACACTGAGGTGATACTCAAGTGAAATAAATAGGACACGTGTAAATACTGAATAGTTTCTCTAGTGTGAGAAACACAGTATAAATAAGGACTTAATGGTATAACAGATAATGTGAAATAGGAAGAAAAGTGCAAAGAAGAAGGGGAAGCAGGAGGGGTAGGGGGAAAAAAAGAAGGTAATGGAGTTAATACAAGAAAAAGAAAAAAATGGAAACAAAGTCTTTGCAGATAGGGAGGGGAGGCGGGCTTGAAGACAGGGCAGGGGAATGGGGAAAAAATAAGACCCAAGATGGATCATGTAAAGGTGCAAATGTCCAATGATGAATGTCATTATACCGTGTACCTTAAATGTACCAATAAAATTAATTTTTAAAAAGAACCAGCTCTTTGATTCATTCTTTAGTTTTAATTTCATTAATTTTTGCTCTGAGCTTTATGATTTCATTCCTTGTACTAGGTTTTGGTTTGGACTGGTTTTTCTCTACTTTCAAGAGGTACATAATTAATTTTTGTTTGCTGTGTTTTTTAGAGTATGGCCATTTCACCATATTGGTTCTTCCTACCCAAGAACAAAGTACATCTTTCTATTTTCTGATATCCTCTGATATCTTTTTCATGGTACTGTAGTTTCAATGAAAAGGTCTTTTACTTCCTTCATTAGACTGATTCCTAAGTATTTCATTTGGGGGGATGCTAATGTGAAAGATATGGTTTCCCTAATTTCTGTCTTGGTGAGCTTATTTGTGTACAGGAAGGCTATTGATTTTTGAATGTTGACTTTGTACCCAGCTACACCACTGATTTGGGTTATTAAATCTAGAAGTCTTTTGGTGAAGTTTTTGGGGTCCTCTATATAGAGTATCATGTCTTCCACAAATAATGATAATTTAACTTCTTTCTTTCCTATCCTTACTCCTTTTATTTCTTTCTTTTGTCTAATTGCTCTGGCTAAAATTTTCAGAACTTTGTTGAATAAAAGTGGTGATAGAGCTAAGCCCTTCAAGTTATTTACTGATCTGGTTTTTTTTTTTCAGCTTTAATTGAGTTTATTGGTACATTTTAGGGATACAGTACAGTTACATTCATTGTTGGGATCTTGTACCTCTACATGACAAGTCTTGGTTCTCATTTTTCCCCCTTGTCCCTGCCCTCCCTTCACCCCCTCCTCCCCGCCCCATCTACAAACACTTTATTTCCATCTTTTCATTATCTCACATTTTTTTTCTTTTCCCTTATTACCCTTCCCCTACCCATCCCACCTTCCCTACACCTTTAGCTCCTTTCTTCCCATTTCTAAATGTCAGTAATCTTATTAGAATCTTATGCATTGTTGCAGATTATTCACACCAGGGAAACTATTCGGTATTTACACATGTGGGACTTATTTATTTCACTTAGGAGTATATCTTCAATATGTATCCATTTTCCTATGAATGAATCTATTTTCTCATTCTTTATGGCTGAGTAATATTCCATTTTATAGAAAAACCACATCTTCTTTATCCAGTTTCCAACGGATGGGCAAATGGGCTGTTTCCAAGTTTTAGCTATTACAAACTGTGCCGTTATAAACATGGGTGTGCATACTTCTCTGTGATATGATTCTTTTAGTTCTCTTGGAAAGATACCCAACAGAGAGATGGCTGGGTCAAATGGAACCTCCAGTCCAAGCTCTTTGAGGTATCTCCATATTGGTTTCCATAGTGGTTGCCCCAGTCTGCACTCCCACTAACAGTGGAGAAGGGTTCCTTTCTCCCCACAACCCTGCCAACATTTGTTATTATGTGATGTCTTGATAGCAGCCATTCTTTGTGGGGTGAGGTAGAATCTCAGTGTTGTTTTCATCTGCATCTCTCGAATGATCAGTGATGTGGAACATTTTTTCATATATTTACTTGCTGCTTTTACTTCTTTGTCTGAGAAATGTCTGTTCATTTCGGATGCCCATTTTTTAATTGGGTCTTTATATTTGGGGGGCTGATTGCTTTGAGTTCTTTATATATTCTTGATAATAGTCCTTTGTCTGAGGAACAGCTGGCCAAAATTTTTTCCCACATTGTAGATTGTCTACTTCTGCTTATGGTTTCTCACTGATCTGTTTTTTAATCTCCACTGTCATCCTTTCAAAAAAGAAGGGAAACTTTTATTAGATTAAGGGAAGAGAATAGGGGCAGGAATTACAGAGGAAAGCAACAGGGAGATGATGATAAATCAAAATATGGTATATGCATGTATCAAAAAATCATACTGAAACCCAGTATTTTACAAAATTAATAAGTAATAATAAAATATATTTTAAAGTAGATATATGAAAAGAAAAGGAATTGCAGAGCTGACAAATAGCTTTAATCAGAGAGACAATGGAAAGATGCTAAGGTAGAACATGATACACTTTATTTCTAAGAAAACAAGCTAGGCATGGTGGTGTAGGTGGGTAATTCTAGCACTCAGAAGGCTGAGGGAGTAGGACTTCCATGAGTTCAAGGCTAATCTGAAGTACATAGTGAAACCTGTCTCTCCCCTCCCACACACACACACACACTCAAAAGGAAAAAGAAATGAAAAATCTCCACACCTGAAATCCAGCTATGTGGGAGTCAGGAAAATTGTAAGCCCAGCCTGGGGAACACAGTAAAGTCCTTTATATAAAGGTGGGGCAAAGGGGTGTCTCAGAAAAGATCATCTTATAAAGATAAAAGAAGCCAGAATATCTAATATTCCATAATATTAAAAAGCCATCAAGGTATAATCAGAATTTATGTGTGCTTTATAGTAGCCAAACATTGAAACCAACTCTGACTAGTGAATTAATAAGCAAAATGTGGTCCATACACACAGTAGAATGCTACTCAACAATTTAAGAAAATAATACATTGATACTCACAACATTTGGATAAATCTAAGAAGTATTATTCTGAGCAAAAGAAGCCAAACACAAATGACTACACACTGTCTGATTGCATTTATATGCCATTTCATAAATGACAAAATTACAGGAACAGAAGACAGTTCAGTAGTTGCCAGGAACCAGGAGGAGGATTAGAATAATGACTGTAAAAGGGCCCAGGGAATTGCATGAAAAGATGTTCTGCACCCTGATTGTGATAGTTGTCACTTATTCATGTATATTTGCCAAAGCTCACTAAACTCTGGGGTTAAAGGGATAAATTTTCTTTTGCAGTAAATCAGAGTTTTTAAATGCTTTAAGAATTTAAAAGCTACATGTCAAACAAAAAATTGTTTCAATACTTCCTATTTCAAGAAAAAAAAATTGCTACACAAAATCTGAATATTTTCAAATATTGGCCCTATGTTAAAAAATTGATGGAGTTCTCCCCAAGTGATGCTTAGAAAATTTTATTTTTCTAGATTAGTAAGAAAGAAAAGAAAAACACAAAAGCAACCCCTTTACCTATTAATATACCAGAGTAAAAAGCCAAAAGAAAATGATAAAACCAAAGTATAAACAAACAAATGAAAAGACTTTAAATTGACTCTTTAAAATTAATAGAGCTCATGCCATGTCCCAATTAACAAAAAAATGAAGAATCAGCAAATTTATTAAAAACAGAAATACATGGATGAGGGAAAAAGATACTGACAATGTATAGAAACTCTTATTTTAAAGAAGAAATGCTTTTTCAAAGTATATATTAATAATTATTATATCAGTACTATGGATAGCCACTGAAGTATGAAATAGAGTCAGTACAAAACACAAAATGTGCCCAGATCATTGAAATAATCATAGAAGAAAAAGAAACAGTTATAAAATTTTTATGTCCCTAAAAATCAATGATACTAATAGAGTAACTACAGTGTTTTCTTACATTTCTAAAAATACAATTTCCTCTTTTATCATTACCAAATCATTATGCAATAAAGAGAATAGCATGTAACTCAATTTGTTTTTATGAGGTCAATGTAGATTTGATCATAAAATCTAAAGGCACAAACAAAAAAATTAAATAAAACCTCGATCTCGACTTTAAAGTTAAATCCAAATATTGAAAATAAAATCTGAGACACACAGTGCGAGCTGTGAAGACTCGGCCCAGTAAGGGGGCAAGGCACACTCGCGAGGCATAGCCACCCACCGAGACCCTTCAGCAGATATCACGGACCCACCACCCTGTGCCAGACCTGCTACCACAAAACCACAGGTCCCCAGCACCACGGCACTTATTCAACAGACATTTTTTTAAAGAAAAGTGGTCCACAGTTTGGAAAAAAAGCATAAACCTACCTACACGTCTTTTCAGCGTCATACAGAAGTTTTCTCTAACAGCCCCTGTCCCCCACCCAATGGGTTGCTTCACTAACAGAATGCACCATTGTTTATTTTCTGTTGATTAGGGCAGAGCCTCTGTGAAGTTCATTTGTAGACTGTGTCTAATAGAGATACCAACGATTTTTGTCTAGTACAAAAGACCACCACAAAGATCATAGTTTCTTCCCTATAGAATTCCCACCTAGTTACTTTCTTCAGCATACCTCCTGCACTCACAAAAGCTCTATGAGTTCACCCACTCTTGCTTTAGTGTCGGAGTTAGACAAACCTTTGGAAAGTACGCGATATACATTTGGACAAAAATCCTATTTTTAACTTTTTGAAAATGATACCTTTTCACATATATCATTTATACTACTTGCAATTGTAATAAGAACTATGAAAGAAAAGGGGGCTAGAAAACCTATTCTGTAGGTTCCTAAAGAAAATGGAATTTGGGTTTTTTTTCAGCTGCCTGCCTGCCTGCCTGTCTGCGATCACCCGGCGGCGTGCGCGCGAGCTCCCGGCCTGCCCGGGAGC
>NW_022900940.1:29246503-29269003 GCF_012274545.1 Fukomys damarensis
AATAGTTTCCCTGGTGTGAATATTCTGCAACAATGCATAAGATTCTAATAAGATTACTGACATTTAGAAATGGGAGGAAAGGAGCTAAAGGTGTAGGGAAGGTGTGATACGTAGGGGAAGAACAAAAAGGGAAAAGAAAAAAATGTGAGAGAATGAAAAGATGAAAATAAAGTGTTTGTAGATGGGGAGGGGAGGAGGGGGTGAAGGGAGGGCAGAGGTAAGGGGAAAAAAATGAGAATCAAGACTTGCCATGTAAAGGTACATGATCCCAACAATGAATGTAACTGTACTGTATCCCTAAATGTACCAATAAACTCAATTAAAAAAAAAAGAAAATGGAATTTAATTCCAAAATATCGGGGCACTTAAATGAGGCACCTGGGCAGGAGAGAGCCCATCATGACTGACTCCTTCCTGGGAAGATGTTCCAGCTCTATTGACAGATTCCCTAAGTAACAGAGTAAAAGAAACAATAATTATTCTCTACATTGTTAAAGCAAAGTTATCTTGTATTTCTACACCAAAGTAGACTTTAAAATAAAAATAATAAGCACATGCCCAGCATGCAAGAGGCTCTGAGTTCTATTTCCAAAACCACACTAAAAAAAATTTAAGAAAATAAAAATAATAGCAGCATCTGTCTACCATTTCTTTACAATGTTCTAGGTCATACTAAATACTTGAAGTGAATCATACTTTTTAACACTCATGACAACCCATTCCTATCTCATGACATCTCCATTTCACAGGTGACAAGACAGAGGCTCAGAAAGGTTAAGTTACATGCCCTGCCTCATTTTAAAGCTTGCCTTTGCTACCCTGTCTCTCTATAAAAGATGTTTCTTCCCATTTGTGCTAATTTATAATGTAGATGAGGTATATTATCTTAGTTTTTTAAACATATCCCTTGTAAATTAAAACATCATGGTACATAGCAAGGTGTGCCAGTGCACACCTGCAGGAGGCTGAGAAAAAGGATCTCAAGTTCAAGGCCAGCCTGGGCAACTTAGTGAGATATTGTCTCAAAACATAATTTTTTAAAAGGTTGAGGATACAGCTCAATGATCTAGCACTACAGTAGCATATGCAAGGCCCTGGGTTCAATCCCCGTACCACAACACAAACAAAACAAAACCATGGCAGAAGGGGAACAAGTAAGCCACATCCACGGTCAGCTCATTGTTAATATCTGCTGGTCCTACTCATTTCCTGAAGCTCTCTGATGCAGTGATTTGGAAGTGAAAAGCGAGCTCTTCTCAGAGTGGTTCTGCAACAATACACAGAATCTTCTTGAAAACCTGTTAACTCCTTGCCCTGGCTTTTAACTTCTCCCCAGCACAGCTCCCTTCCTGTTGTCTTGTCTTCTCCACAAGCTCTGGAGCACTTGTCCAAAGGGTTTTAGCCCAGTGCTCAAGTGGGCAAAAAGCCTCCTCCACATTTACCTTTCTGGTCTGAGCATCTCAAGTGTTCTACAATTTAGCTGAGGACAGAGAGACCCTTTGTAAAGAGAGAAACCACTTGCCCTGATTGCTTGTAAGTTTTCCAGACTCCACGGACTGGTTTTCTACTCCCTTTCTTTACCAGCTGCTACTCCCCATCCTTAAACCAAGGAATCCATTAAAAATGGCATTATTCAGCTACCTTCCTTAACCTTTTACTCACAGAGACTACATGTGCCATCTACATTTACAGAAATATTTTCTAAGTGACCTAAAGTCATGCTGAATGCTATCCTGGCTAACTTCTAATGCTTCTTTCCCCGTCCAACACTAGCTGTGGTTTCTAGTGGCTTGTTTTTTTTCAGTCTTGAACTGCCTACAACAAAATCACAGAATTCAAAAACATGCCAACTAAGACCTCTGGGAAACCATCTAGTCCAACTTCTATGGTTTATTCAGTATCAAATGAAGGGCTGGTGAAGACCCAGTACCCCATAGAGTTTGCTCATATTGAATTTATATTATATATTTTTGCCTTCCTGATTATATGCTTGCTCTTTTCGTTAATTTTTATGTTCATCAGTACATGTTCTCAGTACGTAATAATTGCGTTCCTTGTGGGGAGCTGGCACATGTATGCACCACATCTTAATTCCTTTTTCATACCCTTCCTCTCCCCTCCCTTCCTGCTCCCTCCATCCAACCATATGCTCTTTGAGAACACAGAGCCTCCTGATAAACCTTTGTACCTCATTTGCTGTTTTGATCTCCATACATGAGAGACAGTTAGAAGGAATGGATACATGGATGTTTCACAGGACCTTCCACCTAAGAACCTTCGCTCTAAACTGAAGGGGATTGGATGTGACCCAGAGGAAGAACAAGGTTTAAATTAAGCAGAGACCTAGGGACAGTTCATCCTAGCACAATGGGTTGTTTTGGGTTGTTTTGTTTTGTTTTGTTTTGGGTGGGGTAGATTTCAAATTTTTTGTTAGGTCTGCTTTTATTATGTAAGTAGTACATGAACATATCTGTGAAAACAAATCAGATAATATATAACTAAGCAGGGTAAAATATGAAGGACCTTCAAATGTCTATTTCTTCTTTCTCTGCTAGTGGCCACTATTTATACTTTAAAGTGAATTATTCCAGTCCCTTTTAATTTTTTTTGTGTTTCCTCACATATGCAGGATTATTTTCTTTTTTATTTCCTATGCATACAGGAGACCATGCTTTATTCACAGTTTTGCAACTTGCTTTCTCACTGTAAAACACATATTGGAGACCTTTTCATTTCAGTACTATGCATAATGGTCCCTCCAATGGATGCACCATAAATTATTTCTCCTACTGATAAACTCTGAAGCTAATTGTAATATTTTTCTATCATGAACAGTGCCACATGTATGTATTAATTCAGAAAAGAGTGTTAGAATGGCCTGAGTGGGCTGATGTATATTTCCTCTCAGTGGATACATCAAAGGCAGCAAGCGTAATCCAAACCAAGCATCCCAACAGACTGCCTGCCTACCTACCAGTGGCAGCAAACCTGTGTGCTGCAGTGGGCTGCTTCTATCGTTGAAAACTAAGTTTCACCATCACTGCCCTAGACAAATCACTCTCCCTCCTGTGACCCCAAATTCCTTAGTTTCTAGCCTAATTCGGGGAACCAGATAGGTTTAAATGAGAAATGGATATGAAAAGTCTCTGAAAACTATGGCATCACAGCTCTGGCTTCTGAGCCACAGACTCAATTCCTCAGGACTTGGTTGCTTCTAAGTGTTTTCTTCCTTGGGTTTAAATAGTTTGAGTTGGGCACAATAAACTATAATTCCATTTCTACCCATGGTCTTTCTCTTGACACCATTATTCCACCCACCTGCCAGGAACCAGAAAGGTTGTTCTTAGTGGAAGGATGTTTTAATTTGCTTACTTTTCTCGGGTGCACACATGTCCTCTAACAGTGTTTTGACAGGAAAAGCATGAGGCCTCCCTTGATACGGCGGCTTCTGTTTCAAATTTCTGATCCTGTACCATAGCCTAACTCTAAGACACATAAGAGGGAAGGTGACATAGGGAGAACACCCATCCTTTGTACTGTACATGATTGCTACTAGAATCAAAATGAAAATTCCTTCTCAAATGTGAAAAATTACTACTAACAGCTAATAATATTTAGCATTTATGGAACATATAACATGCTCCAGGCATTGTGCTGATAAATTAAAACAGGACATTCATAGAATTTCACTAATCATCACAATAACCATGTGAGTTGAACATTTTTGCTTTTTAATTTAAGATAGGGTGAAAATCTTATTTCTATAAATGATAGTCTTCAGCTGTAGTAAAAACTAAAACAATGATATTTTTCAAACTTCAAAATCTACTTGTACACTTAAAACTGAACTCTGTTTCTTACAAAATGAAGAGCTTCATGACATTTTTTGAAGAGAATATTTCTTTTTAGAGAAGCAGCCTTGGCCTTGATTTCCTTCTGTCTTTGCATTACATTATGTTCGGCTACCGTCTAAGTGTCATCACTCAAAAGATTTGTCACTCTTTTCTCTTTGACCTCTTCTTCAAATTTTTACACTGGAGAGTTAGTTCTGAGGCACTGAGAGAAAGGCTACTTCACTTTAACCCTGTCTGAACCCCTTGAATGTTTTTTAAAGTAGAGTTAGACATAAGCAGCTAGCTGGAGAAGAGATGTCTGGCTTTCAGAGCCAGGAAAATCTGGCTTTTATAATCCCATCTACATAACATAAAACAGGAGATTTAAAGTTAATAAGGGCTGAAGTAAAATATCTATTTTGCCACTCACTGTGTTAGAGACCTTAGACAATCACTTTCCCCTGCCACTACCCCAAGTTTACTTTCCTCACCTATACAATTATTTTTAAAAATCAGCTTGACCCATACAATTATTGTGACAATTAAATAATTATATATTATCCTATATATTAACCTGTCTATACAGTGCCCAGAGTATAGTAAGTGCTCAATAAATAAATATTACTATTAACTTAATAATATTTCATATCAGAAAAGTAATCCTCATTTTTATTCTCATCACAATCATATACAAAGGATGAGTGTTCTCCCACCTTCAGAGATGAACAAACGGAGATCAAGAGAGGCAAGATGGTTTGGTCAAGGTCAGTAAATAGCTAGTAAATAGCATCTGAAACTCAAATCAAGACCCCTTCCCATGAGCTATGCAATGCTACTTTCAATTAATGGTGAGAAATACATAAGACTCAGTCAATAAGACTTTTTAAGTTACCGAACACCTCATTCATAAGTGCCACTGTTCTAAACACTGAGATTAAATCCAGAAACAAAATACACAAAAATCTCCCCTCTTAATCAGTGAAAGAATAAATAAGTAAAATATTTAGTATGTCAAACAAAAAAGTGCTGCCAAGAAAACTGTAGCTGGGAAAGAGGAAGAGGTGTTCCTGGGAGTACAACACAGCATACAGTTTTGGATATGACAATCTGAGTTGGCCTCACTGAGGAAAATGACATTGGAATACAAATCAAGGGAGGTGAAAAAGGAATCCGCACAGAGAACCAGCAAGAGAGCAATTCAGAAAAGCAAACGGGAAGTGCACAGCCCCAAAGTGAACGTGCTGGATGTGTCCAAAGAATAATAAGGATGCCAGTGAGACTCGTGCAGAGAAAACCAAGAGAAGACTGGGAGAGAGGGACAGAGAATTCCTGGGGACAGCACTAGTGGCCAGAGGTTACAGAGCAGTGCTTTGTAAGACTTTTGCTGGTTACTCTGAGACAAGAGTAGCGGGAGGATTTTGCAGAGAGGAGTTTCATTTTAGAAGAATCACTCTGGATACTGGATTGAGATAGGACTACAGAATATAAAGATAAGAGTAGAAGTAGGGAGATGTGTTAGAAGACAACTGCAATACAAAGAGTACAATGGCTTGGACCAGAAAGTAATAATACAAAGAATGAGAAAATGGCCAATGACCAATAAATTCTGGGTAGGTCCTTTGTGACTGTGAAATTTTCAAGCTTTGTAAAAGTTGGAAGAGTAATACAATAAATTCCTGCACATCCACTGCCTAGATTCAATAGTTATCAAGATATTGGCCATGTTTGTTTACTTAGTTCAATTTTTGGTTGACATATTTTAATGTAATTGAATATATCACATCATTTCATAGCTACATGTTGTGTGCCATATACATTTTTAAAATGTGATGATCTCTTACATAAATATAATTGCAATATCACACCTGACAAAATTATCAGTAACTCTGATATCAACACAATATAATTTAACTTTCCAAGTTGTCCTAAAAATTCCTTTCAGGGGTTGGGATGTAATTTCATAGTACAGCATGTGTTTACTATACCCAAGGTCCTGGGTTCCATCCCCAGCACCCAAAAATAATAATAATCTTCTCATAGTTGGCTTGTTTGAATTTAGGGTGTACATACTTGGTTGTCATGCCTCTTGAATTTCCTTTAATCCAAAGGAATATAGACACAAACACATACACTAGTGACAATTTTTCCCTTTGATTTTTTTCCCCCTTCAATTTTTTCCCTTTGATTTTTTGCCTATGGTTTTCAGAAACTACAGAGCAATACTGTACAACGCCCCATATCCCAAATGTGTCCATTCACTCACCTATATTGTCCTTAACTCTATTTTCTGCCACTTATAGATAGTTTTAATCTGGGCCCAGTAGTACAAGCCTATGCACCCAGGAAGTTGAGGTAAGAAGATCATGAGTCTGAGGACAGCCTGGGCAACCTAACAAGATCGTGTCACCAAAAACAAAAAGGAAAAAAATAAGTACAGACACTATATTTCAAAATGCATTACATCATAAGACATCCAATATCTGGTTGTCCCATTTATAAGATCAAATAGGACTCATCCTCTATTTACTTTTACCTAATGGTTGTATCCATTGATGATCATTGTGTGAGACACACATGGAGCCAGAGGGGATTGGGGGAGGCAACTGTAAATATGGGTATATTTTGAAATTTATTTTCTACTTAACAGTATATCGAGATTTGTCCATATTGTTACATATATTATTTAATACATATCTATTTAATCATTACCACACAGTATTCTACTGTACAAAGAAAGCACGTTTATCCATTTCCTATTGCTAAAACAGAGGCTTTATCCAACTTTTTATCAAAAATAGTGGCAAAAAAAAACAGTGGCAAAGAATGTCTTATGCATACTTTGGTATGTATGTATATGAGAGCTGCTCTCAAGTATAGGGCAGGAGTCAGAAATATTTTCCTATGAAAAACCACATAGCAGTTTTTTAGGCTTTGTGGTTCATATGGTATCTGTTGCAATTTGGCATCATGTAGCACAAAAACAACAGAGACAACGTGTGAACACAAGAGCATAAGCACCACTGAGCTCCTGTAAGAGTTTATTTAGAGAAAATGGACACTGAGCCTAATCTGCACTGTGGTCAAGATTTGCTGACCCCTGGGACAGAGTGCTCCTAGGGGTGGAAAATAGAGTATATTCATCTTCACCTTTGTTAGGTATTACTTTATTTACTTTTCTTGTTTCTAAGAAAAAATGCCTGACACATACAAGTTAAATGAGGAAAGATGTATTTCAGCTCACAGTTTGTAGAGGTTTTCGTACATAGTCAGCTGGCTCCAAGGCAGGGTGGTATGGCAGAGGGGCATCACAGAGGAGAAACAGTCCATGGTAGAGCAGGCAGAAAGCATCAAGCAACAGCAACAGCAGCAGCCTGCCTCTTCTCTTTTGTATTCCATCCTGGCTACAGAACTATCGACTAGTGCCACCCATACTCAGGATGGGGTTCCCATTGTCACTTTCTTAAACCCAGTAGCACAACTTTAATCTGCATGGACACACCCTAATCCAGCCACCTTCAAAACTCCCTACCTATGACCATATGAGGCTTTGGGAGGACATCTAGAGACAAGTCATAACAGGTATTATCAGTTTCCTTCTTCAGATGAGCTGCACCTGTCTATCATCCAATCAGCAGAGGATAAGAGTGACTATTTCTCCATATATTTGCAAAGACTTAGTGTTTTATAATAGTATTAAATGGTTTCTTATTAATGTTCCAATTTTCATAATCCTAACTGCCAACATTTGAAAAAATTTTTATATAATTTAGCTATTCAGGTTTCTTGCCTCTGAATTACCTGTACACATCCTTTATCAACTTTCTATTGAGTCATTTGTCCTTTTTCTAACTTTATATACTCTTGGTTGTATTCCCATTGATTATATATGGATTCCAAGTATCTTCCAGTTTGAGCTTGTCTGTGCTCACAATATAATTTGTTGAGCAAACATTTAATTTTGTTTTGTTTTGTTTTTAGTGTAAAGAGATATACTAGTCCTTCCTTTTGTGTGTGAGACCTTTTTCCATTTTGTGTAAGAAATGTCTGCTTACTCAATTATCACAATAGTATTGTATATTTTCTTAAAATTATTCCTTTCCACATTCAGATTTAGTACATCCGGAATTTAGAAGAGGTATGAAGTAGTTACCTAATTTCATCTAATTTAAGCAATTATCTGAGCCCCCTAGACTGACTAGTTCACTTATGTGATCAAATATAGCCAATATGCAATGCCGATTTCAACTTGCTGCACACTGCCACATGTTGTAGGCTCTGTATTATGCTTTTCCAGCCTAGTTGTCTATTCTAGACCAATGTTACTGCAGTAGTTTCATAAACATTCTTGCTCTCAGATAGGATAAGTCTCTCCCTATCTCCAACACCTTTGAAATTCTATTGCTTTACCCTTCATCTTGCATTTAAATTTTAGATAAATCCAAATTTTAAAACTAGGAAGCTAAGGTTGAGAAAACCTTACTAACTTTCCCAAGGCTCCATGACTAGCAAGCAGTGAAAAAACCCATCTATGCATACTACTTTCAAAGCCCAAATTCTAAACCACAGTATCTACAACATGATCTCTATGTATTTAGTTTACAAAATGGTAGCAAGGGCAGAAAGAAATGTCAGTAAATGCTGAGCTCTAGATTTGGCTTTTTCACAAGCAAATGGCTTAGCTCATGCTTTTTTATGTAATACAAGTAGATATTAATAAAGAAAATATAAAAACACTTCTATGAAAAAATTAAATTTCATTACAAAATAATTAGAGAATAACAATGGTAAACACACTGTGTGTCATGGTCTTAAAAGAATGTATTTTCAATTGCTAACCTCAATGCATCTCCTAAGAAAACTATATGTTTTTTGCATTAAACATTTTAATTATTAAAGTATCTGACACTCGGTATTATTTTGAAATTTTTTTTCCTATTTCACAATATCTATTATACATTTTGGTCCTTATTTCCACTTTTAGTTTCCCATACAGAAGAGACAATGCAATATTTACACGTGTGTTCGATTTATTTTGCTTAAGAGTATGATCTCAAGGTGCACCTGTTTATCATTTTATTACTTCTTTATGGCTGAGTAGTACCCCATTATATTTTTTAAAACTCAACTTTTTGATCCATTTCTCAGTTGGTGGGCATTTGAATTGCTTCCAAGATTTAGCTATTACAAAATGTGCTGCTATCAACATGGGTGCACATAGCACATACGTTGCTGTGGTATGATGCTTTTAATTCTTTTGGGAAGATGCCCAGAAGGTGAACACCTGGGGCAAATAGGACCTCTAATCCTATTTTTGGAGGTGTCTGCATACTGATTTCCACAGTGGTTGCACCAGTCTACACTCCCACCAGCAGTGGAAAAGGGTTCTTTTCTCTCCACAGCACCGCCAGCATTTGTTATTGGTTGATTTCTTGATAGCAGCCATTCTTTCTGGGGTGAGGTGGGATCTCAGCACTGTTTTAATTTGCATTTCACAAATGACCAGTGGTGTTAAACATTTTTTCATATATTTATTTGCCATTTCTAATTCTTCATCTGAGAAGTATCTTTTCATTTCAGATGCCCATATTTGACTGGGTCTTTAAATTTGGGGGGGGGTCTGATTTTTTTCAATTCTTTATATGTTCTACACATTAGTCCTTTGAGAAATAGCTGGAAAAAAATTTTTTCCCACTTTGTGGATTGTCTTTTCACTTTTTGGTGATTTCTTTTGCTATGCAAAAGCTTTTTAATAAGATGAGATCCCATTTTTTGATTCTTTGTAGTATTTCCGGTGGGATAAAGACTTTCATTCATGAAGTCTTTGCCTATACCTAGTCCTCAAGAGTTTTATTTACTCTCTCTTCTACCAGATTTAGTGTTTGTTTTAATATTTAATCTTTGATCCATTTCAATTTTAGTTTAGTACACAGTGAGAGAGTTGAGTCTAGTTTTAGTCTTTACCATGAAGAAAGCCAGTTTTTCCAGAACTCTGGAAGACAGTGGTATAGGAAAAGACTTTATGAACAAATCCTCAGGAGCACGGGAACTAGCAGATAGAATCAACAACTGGGATCTCATCTTACTAAAAAGCTTCTATACTTCAAAAGAAACCATCAGCAGAACTAAGAGACAATCTACAATATGGGAAAAAATTTTTACCAGCTGTTCCTCAGACAAAGGACTATTATCAAGGATATATAAAGCACTCAAAACAATCAGTCCCCCCAAATATAAAGACCCGATTCAAAAATGGGCATCCGAAATGTTGGTGTCTCCTACACAAGAACTAAGGATATCGTTCCATTTCTCAGACAAAGAAGTAAAAGCAGCAAGTAAATATTTGAAAAAATGTTCCACATCACTGGTCATTCGAGAGATGCAGATGAAAACAACACTGAGATTCCACCTCACCCCACAAAGAATGGCTCCTATCAAGAAATCACACAATAACAAATGTTGGTGGGGTTGTGGGGAGAAAGGAACCCTTCTCCATTGTTGGTGGGAGTGCAGACTTGGGCAACCACTATGGAAATCAATATGGAGAGACCTCAAAGAGCTGGGACTGGAGGTTCTGTTTGACCCAGCCATCCCTCTGCTGGGTATCTTTCCAAAAGAACTAAAAGAATCATATCACAGAGAAGTATGTGCACCCATGTTTATAGCGGCACAGTTTGTAATGGCTAAATCTTGGAAACAGTCCATTTGCCCATCCATTGGAAACTGGATAAAGAAGATGTGGTTTTTCTATAAAATGGAATATTACTCAGCCATAAAGAACGAGAAAATAGATTCATTCATAGGAAAATGGATACATATTGAAGATATACTCCTAAGTGAAATAAATAAGTCACACATGTGTAAATACCGAATAGTTTCCCTGGTGTGAATAATCTGCAATAATGCATAAGATCCTAATAAGATTACTGAAATTTAGAAATGGGAACAAAGGAGCTAAAGGTGTAGGGAAGGTAGGATGATAGGGGAAGAGTAAAAAGGGAAAAGAAAAAAATGTGAGATAATGAAAAGATGAAAATAAGTGTTTGTAGATGGGGAGGGGAGAAGGGGGTGAAGGGAGGGCAGAGGTAAGGGGAAAAAATGAGAACCAAGACTTGTCATGTAGAGGTACAAGATCCCAACAATGAATGTAACTGTACTGTATCCCTAAAATGTACCAATAAACTCAATTAAAGCTGGGAAAAAAAATTAAAATTTAAAAAATAAATAAATAAATAAATAAATAAAGAGGCTTTCTTCCAGTGAATATGTTTAGCCCCTTTGTCAAAGATAAGGTGGCTAAGTGTATTTAAGATTCTCTCTGCATCTTCCAGTCTGTTCCATTGATCCTCAGTCTGTTTTTTGTTTTGTTTTGGTTTTATTTTTTTGGCCAGTACCATGCTGTTTTTATCACAAATGCTCTACAGCATAATTTCAAGTTAGGGGTCATGTTGCCCCCTGCCTTTGCTGCCCAGCATTACTTTTTCTATTCTAGGTGTCTTCCGGTTCCACATGAATTTTAGTCATGTTTTCTCTAGTTCTATGAGGTATGCTAAAGGTATTTTGATTGTTATACAGATTTAACACAATCCCAATTTGGGAGTATAGCCATTTTCAATATGTTGGTGTCTCCTACACAAGAACTAAGGATATCTTTCCATTTTCTGATATCCTCTTTGATCTCCTTTTTTCAGGATACTATAATTTTCAATGTAAAGTTTTTTATTGCCTTTGCTAGCCTGATTCCTAAGTATTTCACTTTTTTATGCTACTGTGAAAAGTATGGTTTCCCTAATTTCTCTCTGAGTGAGTCTGTTATTTGTGTACAGGAATGATATTAATTTTTGAGTGTTCACTTTGTATCCAGCTATGTCACTGAATGTGGTTATTAAACCTACAAGTCTTTTGGTGGGAGTTTTGGGGCCTTCATGTAGAGTATCATGTCATCTGAAAATAATGATAATTTAACTTACGGTAGCCAGTTAACTAAGTGACCTAAAAAGCTGCTAGTTTAGAGTGATACCCAGAACAAGAGAAAGTTCTTCCATAGGTCAGTGAACTGCTTTGCCCCTTGAGCCTTGAGCCTTGACCCATGTGATTCAGTAGATCAGTGGCACTTGAGGTGCCAGTGGTAAATATGGATCCTGTTTGGAGTCTTTGTCAGCCTTTTAAATGTGAATCACAACACAGCCCCATAGGATTTTGGAACAAAGCCTGCATACTCTTTGGCTATCTACCTTCTTTGTGAGAAACAGCTCTTGACCTGCTCCAGGACCTCAGTTGAGACTGAATATTTAACTATAGACAACCAAATTTTCATACAATCTGTGCTGATTGTTGAAAACGGAGTGTTATCCCATCCACCAAGTCATACAGTTAGGTGTGCACAGCAGCACCCCATCCATGATCAAACAGAAGTAGTATAAATGTGATCAGGCCAAGCAAACACTAATAAGTTACATAATGATGTGGCCCAGGGTGGGGAATTTTGCTCAGTGGTTCCGCCTGCCTTACAAGCGCAAGGACCTCAGTTCAATCCCTGGTACAAAAAAAATATGTGGCTGAAATGCCCACAGTCCACATTCCTGTTTCACTGACTTCTCTCTTTATCATGTAAGGACATGGACAGAAGGCATCTGGTTTCAAGCCAGGAAAAGAGCCCTCACGAGAACCTGACCCAATCTCAAATTTCCAGGGTCCAGAATCATGAGAAAATACATTTCTGTGTTTAAACCACCCAATCTGATAATTTTGTTATGACAGCTTAAAAAGGCCATCCAAATTTAAGAATGCTACACAATAAGCTAGTTCATATTTACGTCTCTTATTTGTTGAATGTAGATTTCAAGATTTTCAGAAAATCATTTTGCTTTGTTTTTTAGGCCAAAATGGAAAAAAGGGATAATTTTCACTGAAGTTACTTTGTGTCTAAGAATAATACAGAACTTAAATGAATCCTCAGTGTTGCTTCAAGATCGTTCTTGGTCAGTCCCACATCCTGCAGGAAGCCCCTACAGATAAGCGTGGGCCCAAATGAGAAAAACATAAGTCTGATATAAAAGCAAATTCCAGATGTGCACAGCAGGTTGAGAAATTATGAGTAAGAAGTTCAAATGTTTTGGAGACATTCTCTTTACAAAAACACCTAGACAGAAGGCGCGAGCTGTGGCTTTCTTACCCAGGAGTTAGGCAGAGCAAACAGAAACCAAATTATCTAACAAAGTTTCTAAGTCTACATTTCTTCCTTTATTCCTTTCCCAACTTCTGCATAGCCAGAAATAAATGGATAATTATAAAATAAATCATTGAAAAAAAAATAAAGATAGTTTCTCGTGATCCTCAAGACGGAGCATTCGTGTGGGCTGTATTTGGCCTGACTATGACTGAGAACTGGATTTACTTCTTCCTAAGTCATATGTTTGCCTCTTTCACCTGCCCATCTAGTTTTGCTTTATTGATAGATGTCATCTTGGATCAGGTTCTCACAAAAGCAGATCCTAAGCCAAAACTCAAGTGCATGTTATTTATTAAGGAAGTGATCCCAAGAGAAACCCGTAATACAGTAGGGAGAGCAAGCTAATAGGCAAACTCAAAAAACTGGGAAGATAAAAACTGAAGCTCACAGCCACCCAGGTAGAGTGACTCTGGTAAACATCCCCAGATTCAATTAGGAGCTGTAAAGTTTGAAGCTAGGCCTTAAAAAGATCAGAAACAATTTTAAATCAAATCGGCAACTGAATTAAAGCTGTATTCTCCTACTTTAACTGCCTGACAAAACTTAAAGCTCTTCTGGAGAAAATAACATCACCCAAGTAGCTATAATTTTTGAGCACAATACTTGATATCTAACCAAAATTGTCCTTGTATACCAAGAGAAAGGCCTGAGAGAAGAGGGGGGAAAAGACAATACAAATACAACAGACAATCTAGGTATCAAACTCATCAAGCAAGAGTTTTTAAGCATACAATAAAAATAAAGCAGGAGATATCTGTCCCATCCTACTCATCCTTTAATCCTGCACCCAAGAGAAATATTTTAAACACATTTTGTGCTTTCTTCTGGTATTTACCTCCATTCTTCTCATATGATAGCTCGTGTTGACATCTTGGGATTCATCCATTTTAGATCTTATCTACTGACTTCCTATGGTTGGTAACATTTCAGCTCTCTCACAACTTCCCTGCCTTACAAATGGTATACCCTCACTTTTTTTTTCTTTTCCCCAGACAATATTACTATAACCAATACATGGTTAATTCAGACTCCACAATAAGTTTACAAAATCCCTATTGTATTGTCAGTCTTCCCATCACTTAACACAATAACCGACCCCCACAACTTGGAGGAAAGGCTTATTTTGGCTCAGGTTTTCAGAGGATTCAGTTGATGGTCAGTGGGCTCCAAGGGAGAAATGGCAGGGTGGAAAGATACAGTAAAGGAAATCTGTTCAACCCACTGCAATTAGGAGGCAGAGAGGGATGGGAGAAGCCAAGGACAAGAATAACCTTTACAAATCATGCCCCCATTGACCTACCACCTCCAACCAGGTCCTGCTCCTAACAGCACACTCAGCTCTGAACTTATCAATGATGAACTCATCAAATGGATACAGTACCCATTATGATCTAATTACCTATCTAAAGCTCCACCTCTGAATTCATAAGACTTTTGAGGGACATTTTAGTTCTAAACCATAACACCCATAGATACTGATTTCTATATGGTCAAATATTTGTCGTTAAGTGTAAGTTCTATTTTCTCCAGAAACATCCCATCTATACTTGACCAGCTTTCCTGCTCCAAAGTAAACCCATCTCTAAGCCTTCTGCGCAACTCTTATCTTGAGACCTCACTGTTTGCAAAGCATGAAATTTTTTATCAGCTGCTTTGTTTAAACTCACATTTCCTGGGTACTCTGAATTGGAAGACTGGACTATTTTTAGGACCCTGCAGAAATAAGATCGAAGCTACTTATCAAAATCATAGAGTGCACTCAGGAAGGTCTAGTGGTGGTGAGGTGCTGGAAATCCATTTGACCACCCCAAGGCGAATGGTAGGGGAAGATTTGTACAGCAGGTGCACAGCAGCATTAGTAAGCACTATCATTTCATGCTGGGACACAGCACTCTAAATTTACCGCAAAGTCAAAAATACTTACTTTGAAATATTTCAGATGCTTTACAAGAGGATTCCTTCACTACAAGTGTAAGTATTGGAACCTCTCATTTTCTAACTTCCACTTTACTTGGAATATACTGGAGAAAGAACTCTTTGAATTCTAACAGTGTGTTTAAATATGGCTAAAATAATTTGCTTTTGAGATTTTCTACTGTAGTTGAGCGACAGAATGTACAATTGTGCCTCATTTGTCAATCATCCTTGAAAAATGAAGAATTTCATGCGAGTTAAAGTCCGTGGAGCTCTGATTTTTTTTTTCAGCTCTTCTCAGCATTTGTTTTCATTTGATGAGAGTGGGAATCATATATAAATCAAGAATAATAACAAGTTCTTCTTGTTTGGCCAATACCCACAAGAATCTGTTAATCTTTAATATAAATACAGTATTTTAATAGAAAGACAGGGAAATATGGCAGTTAATAGCAACAATACTGTGAACTGCAGTAGATATAAAGTTTTATATAAATTAATTGCCATTTTAAAAAGGCAACTGCTGTAGCTAAGAAGCTACAAAAACTGGTAACTTCCATAAATATAATAAGAAGTTAATTGAAGAAATACACAACAGAGCACTCTGAACACCTCCAAGTCTTAATCCTTTTAGGTGAAGAGGGCAGAGGACTCCAGCAAAACCCAGTTGTATCACTGAGCTCAGGCTGGACTGACAGGCAAAAGGACAGGAAATACCCTCATTTATTTTTCACTCAACAACCCAACTTGAGGCCTCAGACCTCTGCTATCTTCCTCTTTGTGTATGTCTCATAATGGGGACAAACTGTCTAAGTTTGGGTGCCATCTACTCTAGAAACACCAACATATTGACTGCCCAGCACCTCCTTCTAGGAGGACAGGGGGCCCCAGACCCAGAAAATGTAATGCCAGGAAACTTACTGAGGGCCTGTGGTGTTCTTCAGAAAAGAATATTGTCTCTCCACAGTTTTTCTAAAATACTGTATATAGCATTAAGATGTGTTGGAGCTGGGAATTTAGCTCAGCAGTGCCTCTTCCTGACTCAAAAGCACAAAGTCCCAAGTTCGATCCCCAGTACCAAAAACGGAAAAACAAAATGCAAAGCATTAAGATGTGTATGTACATATACAAATCCCACATGACGAATGTGATCATTATGTACTACAAATATGCATAGTATTAATAAAAAATTTGACCTTAAAAGAATACAAATTAAATTAAAATGATGCCAAATGATTTTTTTGTAAACTGGGATTATTATCCACACAATGAGAAGAGCTGTGAACAAACTTTTCTCTGAGGGTTCTGCCCACCCACAGTCACCATGCCCATTGCACGTGTAAACACCATGATCTCCCCATCACCGCAGCCACGGCCTGGGAAAAGGGCCACTTGCTCCCACGTCATTTTAATAACCAGATTTGAAATGTGGACTCATTTAATCAAACAATTGGCTTTTTTCTATAAAAAGCATTCCAACCATGAGTTTTCTTCTCATAAATGTGGAAGTTTATGTTTTCATTAAATAGGAAATTTTAAATCCACCTTGAATAGAAATTATTACAATCTTTGTTTGCATGCTCAGGTTGTGAATACATTCTAAAACTATTCTTGGGACATGAATTAAGTAAATGTAGTTGAGAAAAGAGTGTTATGAAACATTCTTACCAAACAAAAGCAGAAGCTCAAAATATAAAACACATTAGAGAATAATATTCCTTCTCTAGAGGCAAGTGACTACATCAGAAATCTTAACTACTTAGAACTAAACAAAACCGCAAAAGGAAGACCCTCAGTTTTTCCAAGGAATCAAAACTTGAATCCCAAATTCTACACCTTTACTTTGGGAAAATTCTCTCAATTCTCACTTGGAATTGATTTAGTCTCCTTAGGACCAAGGCTCACCAAACCACAGCCTGTGGACAAAGCTGGCCTGCCACTTGTTTTTGTAAATAAACTCCTACTGAAAGATGGTATGCTTATCTTTTTGCAAACTGTCTATGGTTGCTGTTGCACAACAACAGCAGATTGAATAGTTGTGACAGAAACTGTGGCCCATAAGGCTTTCAAGATTTACTAACTGGCATTTACATAAAAGTTTTGCTAACCTCTAATTTGGGTCAAACTTTAAGAGGATGGGAAATTGTATTTTTCAACCATATTCAGTTGCAAGCAGTAAGCGTGTGTAGGGAGAAGATAGCCTAATGCTGGATACCCTCACCTCAGGAGACAGTGCTAACGTTGGCCTAATTCTGAGGAAGGATACTGAAGAAGTCTCAAAGCAATCTTTAGAAACTAAGCCATTGAGAAAGTGGATTTACAGGGCCCCTTCCGTCTGTGGCAGGCTACTCTGAAGAACCAAGCCTGCTCCAGAGTTCCCAAAAGATTGGCTGAAGGCCTGGTTGCGGTCATATTCAAATCACCTGCTTTTTCTACCCTACCCTATTATCTTGACTTCCTCAGTGTATCTCCCACAAGTCATCTTTGCATGCAACCAGCTACTCTGGTGTCTGTGTCCAAAGACCCCAATTTTAGACTGTATATAGAGATAGCAACTGGTGTCAGCCTCAGGCTTTAAGGATAACCTCAGACAACTCAGTAGACACTTACTGATGCCCTCCTAGATTCCTGGCACTACACTAAGTGCTGGCTGCTACAGGGCTACCTTAGGTGATTAGAACAACCTAAAGAGAGGATAAACTGCCACGACATTATAGGATGAGGTTGATGGTAACCACTGCTGCAGATATGGCTCAGCGGAGAGAGCTAGGAATGGAGGTTGAGTCAACTGTTCAACATCCACTAGTGGGAGACGGACAGATGTCGTGGAAGTCATGCCTGGCAAGGGGCTTCCAAGATGGAGTAGGAGTTGAAGATCAGTGAAGGTAGTAAGAATGAATGGAACAAAGTGATGGGGGTTGGGAGGTGGGAAATATTTTGAAACTTAGGCTGACACCAGCTCGTGCTGGCTTCAGATGTTGTGCAAAAAAGATAGTTTAAAACAACAGACAATAAGGATAATTTTAAGCAGGAATATGATGTGTGCCGGACTTGTCATCCAAACTAATAATTCTGACAGTCCAAGAGTAATTATAAATTACTGTTCCAGGACAACAGATATACCAAGACTATCCAGTGAAGAACAGGGTGGTCCCCTGAGCAGAGAAATAGTGTGACTAGAGCTGTGTAAGATGATTAACATACAGAGTATCAGTTACCTATTGATTTGTAACAAACTGCCCCACTCTGTAGTAACTTAAAATGACAGTTTATTAACTCTGAATTCAGTGCTCTGGCAATTTGGACTGTACTCAGTTGGGCAGCTCTGCTTGCCTAGGCTCACTGGAGCATCTGCAGATGCTGATTAGTCCAGCTGCATAGCGGACATGTGGGGCTGGTGGGGGCACCCAGATGATGCTCAATGCCCACTGTACTAGTCTCTCCTGCAGCCCAACCAGGCTCTTTACCAGGGCAGCAGAAGGGGTCCCAGCAGCCGAAGAGGGCAGGTCCCAATGAGCAAACACTGTTTGAGTGCCTCCTTGTGGCACAGTTGCTGTTATTTCATTGGCCACAGCAAGTCCCATAGGCAAGCTCAGAGTTGGTGAGGGAGCGAACTGCCAAGACTTAGATCAGGGGTAGAATTTAGTTGCCACTTGTGCAAACATTCTGCCACAAATAGCACTGTCTGAGTTGTGTTGAAGGAGTTAAGATGAAACATTAAAACATTTCTAGGCTAATCATGACAGGGATCATATTCCCTAATATTATTAAGCCATTCTTATGATCAAAGCACTCTACATTTATTAGCACATGTAATTCTCACACATCTTATGAAGTAGGTGTTATTACCCTCATTTTTTCAAATGAGAAAATCTGAGGCTTAGTGAAGTACAGGAACTCTAACCAAGGTTACTCAGCTAATAACTGGTAGAGCTAGAGTTCAGACCCAACCAGTTTGGACCTGGCCCTGCTGCCACCCACCTCTCTTCCAACCCAATGAGAGATCACGAGTGTCCAGAGTGCAGAACTGGCAGTGAGTAGAAAGGAAGACTTGAGAGGCAAAATCAGTAGAACGCATTACTAATTGCATGTGGGAGTTAAGAAAGATGGGTGACTCAAAGATGACTCAGATGCAAAGCAGCATGGCCAGGGAATGCATGTGAAACAGGATATTAAATTAGAAACCCTGATTGAGGCCCCAAGCAATGAGCGATATCAGGTGCCAAAAGGGATGTGTGAAACAGACTGACTAAAATGCAAATACAAATTCTTCTAGTTAATATAAAACACAGATTTTTAAGGAAAACATCAAAGACTCAGTTACACAACTTTTAGGGATCTTTACTCAGATCAAGGACCTAAAAGAGCCAAGGGAAATAAGATTTGAGGATAATTTTTATGATAATTTATTTGGAAAAGCTCTGTTAGAAAGACAAACACACATCGAAGGAAGCAGTGAGGGGATATCATGAGCATCAGTCAGTCTGACCTATCCTCCCAGCAGGTTTCAGACTCTGACTAAGAAAATGGGAGCATCCTGCAGCCACGGAACCACAGCTGAGTAGTGGTTCACTTTCTTCTGATCAAAGATACGTGAACCCTGGAGTGCAGAAGTGGAACCCACAACAGGACAGTGACACTAGGGTCATTATAAAAAGGATCTTGCCCAAGAGGATAGTCTGTCAGGAGAATTCACCTTAGGGTTGAAGTCAAGAGGGGGATCAACAGCTTGCAATTGCAAAGTCATGGTTCACACAATGATAAAAGAGGAGCTCAAGATGTGATATGCAAAGAACCCAACAACAGCCCAAATGAAACATCTGCTTTGCCCAGAAGGCAAGAAGATATCTCATCATAATGCCTATTAAGTAAAAAATATACCTGTTCTTTACTTGTCCTTTTCTTTTTTATTTTAATTTTATTGGTACATTTTAGATATACAGTATAATGACATTCATTGTTGCAGATTTGTACCTTTACATAATATATCTTGATTCTTCTTTTTCCCCACATCGTGCCCTCCCTTCAACCCCTCCACCCTTCCCTGTTTACAAAATCTTTGTTTCCATTTTTTCATTTTCTCATGTTAATTCCATTCCCCTTTCCTTTCCCCTGCCGCTTCTACTTTCCCTTTGCACTTTTTCTTCCTTTCACATTATCTATTATACATTTTGATCCTTATTTACATTGTAAGTTTCTCACACAGAGAAACTATTCCCTATTTACACATGTGTCCTATTTATTTCACTTAAGAGTATGGCCTCAATGTTCATCCATTTAGCTGTAAATGCCTCAATTTTTATGGCTGAATACACTATTCTACTAAAAAACCACATCTTCTTTATCCAGTCTCCAATTGATGAGCATTGGGCTGTTTCCAAGTTTTAGCTATTACAAAATGTGCTGCTATAAACATGAGTGCACATATATCGCTGTGATATGATTTTAATTCTTTTTGTAGATACCCATCGGGGGAATAGTTGGGTCAAATGGGAGCTCTAATCCTAGTTCTCTGTGGTATCTCCATACTGACTTCCACAGTAATTACATCAGTCTACACACCCACCAACAGTGAAGAAGGGCTCCTTTTTCCCCACAACCCTGCCAACATTTGTTATTGGTTGATTTCATGATAGCCACCATTCTTTCTGGGTTGAAGTGAAATTTCAGCATTGTTTTCATTTGTATCTCTCAAATGACCAGTGATGTTGAACATTTTTCATGTTTATTTGCTATTTCTACTTCTTTGTCTGAGAACTGTCTGTTCATTTCAGATGCCCACTTTTGTATTGGATCTTTAAATTTGGGAGGTCTGATTTTTTTTTTAAGTTCTTTCTATATTCAGTATAGCAGACCTTTGTCTGAGGCATAACTGGTGAAAATTTTTTCCCATATTTTGGGTAGTCTCTTCACTCTGTTGGTGGTTTCCCTTGCTGTGCAGAAGCTTTTTAATAAGAAGAGATCACACTTGTTGGTTGTTTGTGCTAGTTCATGTGCAACTGAGGTTTTGTTCATGAAATCTTTTCCTACACCAGGGTCTTCAAGAGTTCTACCATAGGGGGCTAAGGATTTAGCTCAGTGGTACCATCACCTGGCTTGCAATCACAAGGTCCTGAATTCCATTCCCAGTACCAAAAAAAGAGTTCTACCTAACCTCTTTTCCAGCTGGTTTAGTGTTTCTGGTTTTAGGAGTTTTTTCTTCTTTTTTTTTTTTTTTTTTTAACCAGGGATTGAACTCAGGACGTTTTGTTTGTGAGGCAGGTGTGGCACCACTGAACTAAATCCCCAGCTCTAGTGTTTCTGTTTTTTTCAATTTTAGTTTAGTGCATGTTCAACAGCCAGAGGCCTGCCCTTATACCACTGGTAAGTGGATGCAGATCCTAGTCAGAGGGGGCCACCCAGACACCAGCAACTGGAGTGCTCAGCCCCCAGCCAAAGACTGTACCAGACAACAGCTATGTAGGAGGGCAGGCCCTAGCCAGAGGCATGCCTAGATACCATCCCAAGTGTGTACATGCCCCAGCAAGAACCCTGCCTGGACAATAGGGCAAAGCAGGGATCCACCACTTTGAACCCAGTAATTGGTACACTGGTGAGCAGCAGAAAGGCCACTCTGTGGCTTGCTGAGAATTAAAGACCGCAGGGTAAGCAAAAAGTTGCCTCAACAAAGGTGCACCAGGCTGCATCTTTTGAAATGAGAAGACACAGAAACAAGTCTCAAAATCAGACTTCCAGATCATTTAAGGCAACTCCAAAGGGCAACAAGATGGAAAAATCTGACACTCAACCCCCTGGACTCCCTGAATTGTCAATGAAAGAGCATCTGGAAAAAATGAAATCAGAAATACAACAACAGAGATTGTGCCTATTGTGAAAGACAGGATTAATAAATCTAGAGCAGACACAGTTAAAAAATACAAGAGCTGAGGAACATAATGAAATCCCAAAATAAGAAACAATAAAACAGAAACAAACAAATTCCCAGAAGATTAAAAACTCCATTGAAAGTTTACACAGCAGGATGAGCCAATGTGAAGACAGAATTTCAGATAGAGAAGACAGGACTGCAATTAGTGACCAGGAAAAGAAAAATTACTTAAAAATAATGACCATGAGAAATCAATCCACCAGCTTCTAGATGATGCAAAGAAGAATAACAAAAGACTGATAAGAGTCAATGAAGAAACAGGAAAGAGTGCAAAGGAATTTTCCTTTTTAATCTCTTTCCAGTGGATTTGGGAACAGCAGATGGAAAGTGTAGCAAGAGATAAGTGAGCAAAGGGAAGCTGATCATAATCTCTACCCCGAAGGCACATGGCCCACCTACAGTTGGCTTTTGCCAGAAAACACGTGTACCAGTAAGAGCTGATACATTGTATTACTATCTTAAGATAGACATTCCAACTTCTACATTAAGACTGCATTTTTGACAGTGTTTTCCATTATATAAAAATAATAAGTTATCAACCTCAGCTACTCACTAGCAGAAGATGCACCATTCACTCAGAATGGATTCAAAGAACA
>NW_022900940.1:29271503-29313727 GCF_012274545.1 Fukomys damarensis
ACCAACTGGTTCTTTTGGTTTCAGTCACAGAGGACAAAATCTGCTCATTCTAACTAACCCCAAACCAAGCAATTTCCCTCATTACATGTCTTATAGCACATTACACTTCCTCATAGGAATTCTGTTGTATTAGTTTGAGCCAAAAATCCATCTGTCACACAGGATGGAGGAAAACCAGTAAGGCTACTTTAATAAATAGCTTCTATCTATATATCTCAGTTTCTAGCTGGGGGAAAGTAGAGGGTACCAAGATTTTCTCTTAAGAAAGGACTTGCAAGTGGCAGATATGGTTTCTATTGACCTAAACTGCCTTGCCTGGTTGCTTCTAGCTGCAAGGGAAGCTGGGTATAAACTTTCCAGCCACCTGCTCTGCTACCACTCCAAGAACCACCCTTACTGAAAAGGAGAGAAGAACAGAAAGGTAGGAGCAACCAGAATCTCTGCTCAACCTATCTCAGAGGTAATTAGGTAGTAATTCGTGTAAGTATTAAAAATTCATGGCCCTGATCCACCACAGGAAGGAGAGCCACACCTGCTCCCGACCCAGCCGCCATCGCTCAAGCACTGGGAGGTAACTGCGCAGGTGCCCCTGAGCCCCCATAACTCCCCCACCAATGCACTCTCAAACCTCCTGATTGTGCCAGTCTTTGGATCCATTCTGCAGAGACAGAGGTGGTCATCAAGGGTATTGTTCTGAGTTCCCAACTTTGAATATCTTTAAAGAAAGGGTGTGAGAAACCTGTAATAGAACGTTGTGGAGTTCAACCATTCAGAAGGTTAGGGAATTCAATCTAGGCCTTGCAGCCCGAGGTCACTCAGCATCATGGGGTTCAGCCATCAGCTAACTGAGACCAGGGGACTTGCATCCTCGCTCTGTCTGACCCATTAAATGGTAACTACACTATACTGAAATTTTGTTCACTGCAGACATGTTCTGGACTCCTTCTTGATTTCAATGCAATTCAAATGATTTAAGGGTGATAGACTAGTGACTACCACAGGTGGTCAGTGTCCAAGTTGTGCTTGATCTTAATGTGTTGCTGATTGCATCAGTTGGGATAAAGCATTGCGGTTGATTTGATGAGCTGTTTCTCTGATGTTATGAAGATGAAAATGTCTGTGGGTCGTTAGAGACCCAGAAGCTAGGGCGCAAATACATCAGGAAGATTTGGGTGATAACCCAGAGATTAAACCAAGGACAGTCTGACAACAAAAATTAAAATGAGAAAACACTTAAGCAAGACACAAGGACAGACTTCCAGTTCACCAATGGCAAACAGTAGGGCAAATGAGGATGAAAAGGCCAATAGTGAACCACCAGGACACCCTGAACTCAAAGCACAGGAAGTAACAAAACAGATCAATTAAGCTCTAGAAAAAATTAAAACAGAAATAATTTCCAGAATAACCACAGAGATAGTGAGCAAAATGCAAGTTGCAATTCGAGACTCTAGAGCAGAAACTGACAAAAAAATAGATGAGCTCAAGACCACGATAGAAGCCATGAAGGCCCAGCATAAGAAAGAAATGGAAAAAATAAACGCCCAACATAGGAAAGAAATGGAATCCATAAAATAGATTCAAACAGATATCCAGGAAATTAAACACTCCATAGAAAGTTACGTAACAGAATAAAAGAATGCGAAGATAGACTCTCAGATATAGAAGATAAAATTGCAGTCAGTGACCATGAAAAGAGAGGTCTCTTAAAAACAGTAAGGGATCATGAGAAATCGATCCAACAACTCCTAGATGATGCAAAGAAGAATAACATAAGACTGATAGGAATACATGCAGTAGCAGGAGAAAATACAAAGGACTTTAAAAAGCTGTTCGCAGAATTAATGACAGAAAACTTCCCAAACAGAGGGGAAGAATTTGACATTCAGATAACTGAGGCATATAGGACCCCAACTAGCTACAATCAAAAAAAATCTACACCTAGACATATAATAATCAAGATCCCAGAAACCCACCAGAAGAACAAAATACTACAAGCAGTAAGAGAAAAGAAACAAATCACATATAAAGGAAAGCCCATCAGAATCAAAGCAGACTTTTCAACACAAACCCTTGGGGCAAGGAGAGCCTGGAATGAGATATTTCAAGTACTAAAAGGGAACAACCTCCAACCTAGACTGATGTATCCTGCAAAAGTCTCTTTCAAAATGGATGGGGAAATAAGACACTTCCACGATAAAGAACACCTGAGAAACTACATGAATACCAAACCAGCACTACAAGGAATTCTAAACAAGATCCAAGAAAAAGACAAGAAGGCAACAATGCCATGAGGCCCAACAGAGCAAATCAAATAGGCAAGGCAAGAAATTAAAAGGAGAAGGTGAAAAAGTAAAAAGCATCAACAAAAGGCCAATAACATGTGAATAATAAGTCAGTACATATCAGTTATAACCAGCAATGTCAATGGCCTCAACTCACCAATCAAGAGAAACAGACTGGCAAAATGGAATAAGAAGCAAAATCCAACAATATGTTGTATACAAGAAACACACCTAGTGCAAAAAGAAGCCCATAGACTGAAAGTGAAAAGAGAAAACAATTCTCCATGTGACAGGAGCCCAGAAAAAAACAGGGGTAGCAATCTTATTTGCTGACAAAGTAAATTTCAAACCAAAACTGATTCTAGTATTATTGATGTAGGACGGCACTGTATCATACCTCTATGAATGTAAAATATTTTATACATGCTTTATGATACATAGTAGGGACCGTGCTTTATCAGAGCTACATCTAATGATATTACTCTAGAATGTTCTCTTTCCAGATGATGATTAAGATGCTAATAAAAAAAATGGTGCCAGGTACCACAACAGCAACAGAACTTTGCCATTTTCTGGATATTATTCTTTTCTTTGTTTCTTTTTGTTTTCTTTTGTTTTGTTTAATGGAATGTGCTGAATGTCTATAATTTTGTTCAGATGACTGCAAAACCTGGAAAAGCTGTTGCTGCTATCGATGCATAACATACTGCTATTATTAGTCTTTTTATTTAAATATAAATATATGTGTGTGTATATATATATATATATATATACACACACACACACACACACACACACATATATATATACAAATTGAATTTTGGGAAACTTTAACAGTGCTGCCAATTTTGGAAAAAGTCATCCCAATTTACTGTGTTGAGTTGGCATTGTACAGAAATGGACAGCCATATTGGTCTAGAAATGTTAATTTTTTTTTCCCATGTATACAGGGGTAACACATCATACTAAATATGTAAGGTCATATCTACATGGGTTTGATTACAGAAACTAATAAAGTATTCTCTAAATAATGAAAAAAAGAATAAGATAAGACTATAAGAGCGAGAAGCAATTTAAATATGTTCAGGGACCATTTTCATCTCCAGAATTAAGGATTATTTTAATTTAACATCATTGCCTTTTCTCTTTTACTTTCCTTTTTAGTTTTATTTTAGGATTCCCTATTTTTAATGTTCATACAGAGATCTCTTTAACTGAAATACCGAATAGTTTCTTTGGCATGAAAAACTATAATAGTACACAGGATCCTAATGAGATAATTAATAATGTGAAATAGGAAGTAAAGGGCTAAAGGTGTAGCGAAAGTGGGAAGGGTGAGGGAAAGGTAATAAGGGAGAGGAAAAAAATATGAGAAACTGAAAAAATGGAAATAAAGTGTTTGTAAATGGGGAGGGGAGGAGGGGGTGAAGGGAGGGCAGGGACAAGGGGAAAAAATGAGAATCAAGACCTATTATGTAAAGGAACAAGATCCCAATGATGAATGTAACTGTATTGTCTTCCTAGATTGTACCAATAAACTCAATAAAAAGAAAAAAATCTAAAAAAAACAAATTCATCCTGCCTGTCTAGATGGTGAGCTCCACGAGGGCAGGGATAGCTTGACAGTTCACTACTCATATCTCCAGGGTCTCGCATGTTCCTAGAGACATTCCATAAATCTTTGTGGAAAGAGGAGAGAAAGGAATTGAGGAAGAACAGGAGAGTTATTCCCCCAATGTCTGGGCCCTCTAGTGCCCACTTTCCCCAGGTAGAGCCTTGTGGGTTCTGCTGCCAGCCCTTGGCTGAGGATCCAGCCTTGCTCTTCTTTGCTGTCTTCTCCACCTGGCGTTGCCTGTCTCAGGGTCCTATGAGACAGCATCCGCTCTTGGCCACAGAGGCCCAAAAACATCCTGTGTGGTTCCATCTGTCCAAACAGGCATTTGGCATAGCTCACACTGGTCTGGCCAATGATGAGTCCATAACTCTGCTGTTGGATCCTCCTCCTGAAATTATCTATCTGTTTTTTGTTTATTCAGCCTCAAGAGGGGTCACCATGACCCACCCCAGGGTCACATAAGATTTTAATTTTACCTTGGGCTACCTGAGTCATGCAAGCCCTGACCCCAGCTCCAAATAAGGGGCTGAAACTGCACCAAGACTGCCCTTTCTAAAAACAAACTGCCTCATCCTCAGAGAAATGCTCCTGTTTCAAAGGGGCAGGAAGGATACCCCAACTGGCCCTGCATAAGCTAAGATTCTATAATGGATAGAATTATCCAAATTCCTAGATCAACTGTAAGTACTGAATTTGAAACAAAGTTCATTTGGAGACACACAAGTAAGTCAGCCTACCACCCAACTATGGGACCTACTGCAAATCATTTAACCTTCCTGAATCTTGATTTCCTTATCTGTAAAACATCTAATTTATAGGATTTTATGAGTATTAAGTACATATTTTATTCTACATTAGGAATTATGTGATGGACATTCAATGGCCATAATTTCTTCATGCTACTCCTACTGAGAGGCAAAGCACATGTCTTCTCCCACTGATGCTGGCTGGATCCTGACCAGATCAACCAAAAGGGTATGTTAAAGTGATCACAAGGTTAAGTCACAAAAAGGCACTCAGCACCTGCCTGGTCCCCTTGGAAAGCTTTCTCTGGGAGAAGTCAGCTCCCAAGTCCCAAATCTGACTAAGCAAGAGGATAATGCTGAAGAAGACACCTGTAGATGCTCCAGGTAATGCCCAATAGACAGGATAAGACAAACTACCAGGCATGAGGACCCAGCTCATACATCCAGCCAGCAGTTTTCAAAAGAGAGACATCTAATTTCAACCCCTACAAGAACTACTGAGACCAGTCCTTTCGAGATTCCTGGTCCTCAAAATCATGAGCAAAGAAAATGGCTTCTCCTGTGACATGCTGGTGTAGCTTTTTACATAGTAGCAAATACAGAATAAACAATAAGTGATGGCAAATATTAATATCAATCTCACAGGAGCTAGAATCAGGCTCTTCCTTCCAAGGTGCAACTTGCTTGGGAATGCCCCAGCTCTGAATCACCCTGGCTAAACAGAACTGCACATATAGTTCCTTCTCCTCAGACCCTGGTTTCTTTCCCTTCTCTGCTAGGTTTTCTGTCTAACTTCTAGATGAAGAAAGTCTGGATAAACTTCAGATAAACAGTTTAAAATTATTTCCTGGAAGCTCACCAACCCGAACATGTGAATCCTCCACAGTCTGCACAATTGAAAACAAGTTATATAATTTCTGTTTCTCAGGGCGGAAAGGGCTGTGCAAAACAGAGAACACTGGGACTGCTGCCTGCTGTCTGGAATCACATTTTAAATAAATAGACAAAGTGAACTGCGTAGAAACGATGAATAATGAAATGGTAGAAATAGAAATTAAAGAGCCATGGGGACGAGAGAAGCTATTTCGGTCTCTCACTGAGAATTCCTAATGGCTTAGGTTAGATGTTTATTTCTAAGGAAGTGAATTATTTTTAATGTCTTTGAACATAATGTCTCCATGATGGCCATTATTTCCAAATGCCTACAATGTACTTCTCAGATGGAAACATCACTGAGGATTGAGGAGCAGCTTGAGGTGCTACTGAATGTGTATGTTTTCCTTCAGCTCTTTGTACCATCAGCTATCTCAGTTATTTATGGAATTCATTCTCCAGAGAGGAAGTGACTTTTCTGTGGTGACCAGAATTATTTTAAGCGCAACTTTTGCCCTCCTTTTCTCTTTCTTTACTGGTCAACACTGTCTAGTACATACATCTGGGACAGTATCCTCTGAGATGACTTTCATATTTTCCAGAAAATGGAAAATAATTTGACTTGAATTCCACAAATATGTTTGTGGCTACAACTTTTCCTCCTGTTCCACTCTCTCAGGATGCACTGTGGCCTATTTAAGAAATATTTGCAAATTTGAAAGTATCTCTAAAACATTCAGAATGTGCAAATCTTCATGGCAATCACTATTCTTCTAGAAATTCATGTAAATATCTAGAAAAATAACATTAGATCATCGGTGCCCGGTGTCTTGGTTTCCAGACTTGAAAAGTTACCTAAGTCACCTGGGCATTTTGTAAAAATTAAAATGCCTAGGTTTTACCTCTGGAAGAAGAAATAGAATCAGAATCTCCAGCAGAGGACGTCATGAATGGAGGAAGATGTTCAGTGAGAGTCCTTGCCTAGTGCAGACAACACCCTAGGTTCAATCTCCAGCCCTGAAAAGAGTGAAAAACAGACAGAGTTACAGAGAAAGAAGAAGACAGAGAGAGACAGAGGGAGAGACCAACTTTCTGGCAGTTTGATAGAAAGCCTGCTTTCATAGTCTCATCCCAGCTGTACCTATGCCCTGCCAGATAACCTCAGGAAAAAGCTTTACACAAGCAGGAAATTTGCAAGAACTCAGAAGAAAGGTCACCCAGAAGATGTTTCATCCTATCCTGGCCCTCCACTTAACAAACTTTTAAGTGTCTAATATGAGAGAATTATAAGATGGCAGGAAACAGGAGAATACAACTTATGCATTGCTTCCTAGAAACTCAGAATCTATTCATGCATTCATTTTGAAACTGTTTATTGAGCACTTGTTGGGTATTGTTCTGCACACTCATCGGTGTTGAACAGTTCCTGATCCCCTGGAAGACCGTATTGAGCACAGTTATATTCTCCTCCTCTCCAAGAAGCATGAGCCTGATTTTAAGCACTGCATTCTGCAGTCCATTACACAGAACTTGTAACCTGAGCAGAAGGGCTGCCTTAAACTCCACATCCCAGAGCCTTACCTGCCTCACCCATCCCCTGCCATAAGGTTCAGAGTGACTTAGATGGTACCACAGCACATGCAAAGCCAAGAAGATAGCTCCAGGTCCCAAGTTCAATCCCTGGTACAAAAAAAAAAAAAAAAAAAAAAGCCAAGAAGATGCCAACATGCCTGAAGTGTTCAGAAAATGAGGAAAAATCTAATGTGTCTTGTGGGGAGGCTATAGAGGCTGAAGGAAGTGACAGAAACATTGCTATGAGGTGAGATTCCAATTGCAATCTACAGACAGCTGGTGAAGGCCCTTGCGTGCCAATCATCTCCTCTCTGTAACTACATGGTCATCATATAATCCATTTTCAGAAAGACCATTCTGATGGCAATGTAAAACTGAAAGTGAGGGAGCAAGGCATGGAGATTAAAAAACAAAGTAACTGCTTTAGTGGTATCAGAAAACGATGATGAATACTGCTGGGAGGAGTGTAAATCAGTACAGCCACTATGGAAATCAGTACGGAGGTTCCTCAAAACACTAAAACTAAAGCTACTGTTTGATCCAGCTATACCACTTCTCAGTATATACCAAAAGGAAATAAAGTCAGGCTACCATACGGTTACTTGCATGCAGCATAATTTACAACAACTAAGATATACAAGGCTTTGTGCCAATCAAAAGGTAAATGAATAAAGAAAATGCAGCTTATACGCACAAGGAAGAATGAAATTTTGTCATTCACAGGAAAATGAATAGATTTGGAGACCATCATATCAAGCAAACTAACTCAGGCTCAGAAAGACAAAAATCACATCAGGCCAGAATTTAGCTCAGTGGTTCCACAGCCTGCCTTGCAAGCACAAGGTCTCAAGTTTGATCCCAGGAACCAAATTAAAAAAAAGAAATCACATGTTCTCCCAAATACATGAAATCTAAAAAAGATGACAGGAAAATAGAAGGGAGAAAAGAAGAAGGAAATAGAAGCGGAACCCCATGGAGCTAGGCTGCTAACCCACCCCCACCACCCTGGGGCCTCCCAGCAGCATGGACTGGTGAGGAGAGGAGCTGCACAGGAGCCTCCACAGCGCCACCCCAGCGCCACCCCAGCGCACACCCTCCCCCAAGCCTCTGGCCACCTGGTTGTGCCAGTACCTGGATCCACACCCCAGAGGCACAGGGGGTGATAAAGGCCACTGTCCTGAGCTCCAGAAGACAGAGCAGAAGTGAACACAGAAATAGGCCTCTCTCAGGCTCCTCGATGAAAATGGAAGCCCATTGGAACAGTGAAGAGAATCTCTGCAATAAAGGCACACCAGACCACTGTGGTTGGTAAACTGGAGGTATCTCCAACTTCCATGAAAACCTGGGCTATCCTCAGAGGAAGGGCAGCTGGAACCTGCAGTAGAACCTTGCAGAATTCAACCCTGCAGGATGTCAGGGAGCTCAACCTGGGCCTTGTAGCCAGAAATCAGCTGAATCTCAGAGTTGTGCTGCTGGCACGCTGAGACTAATTGACTTAAATCCTCATACTGCTGCCCATGTTATCTACCGTGACCAGCAGAGACAAATCCTGAAGGTGACCCTTCATTTTATTGTTTATTTTTAAATTTTTTTCCTCTTATTGTTAATTTTTACTTTTTTCTCTATTTTTCTCAAATTCTTCCTTTTTACTTTCTTCTTTTTCTTTTTTCTCTTTTCTTTCTTTCTCTTTCACTCTCTTGCTCTCTCACATTGTTCTTCAGCACCCTTTTTGTTCCTGTTCCTGCCTTACTTTAGATTTCTTCTTTTTCTTTTCTCGCTTTTTTTTTCTTGATTATCATTATTTTCAAAGTGAGTACAGTTTCTAGATTCTCTCTTCTTGTTAGGTTGTTCTATTCTTGTCTTTGTGCTTTCATTCTGTCTTTTCCTCTTGTCTTCAACAGTGTCCTAAAGTTTGCATGACCTTCCTATGTCCACTGGCCTCACTTGTAACCTTCCCCTATCCTTCTACCTATCTATCCCTCTCTACCCAATTCCTTCTAAGTCCCCATCCTGAAGGGTAAAGTTGCTATATTGAAGAGTTTATTCACTATAAACATATTTTGAGCTGGTCCTCAATTTTTATTTAATTCAGGTGGTTAAAAATGATAGATTAGTAACTACCAGAAACTGTCATTTTTTAAGCTGTGCTTGATGCTATTGTGTTGCTGATTGTATCACTTGGGCTAAGGTGTTGTGATTGATTGAATCAGTTGTCCTTCCTGGTATAGTGAAAATGAGATTGCCTCGGAGACATTAGAGACTCAAAACCTAAAGACCAAAAAGAATGCAGAAAAAAAAAAAGAATGCAGAAAACCTAAAGACCAGCTACAACTGGAAGATCAAAGTATTAACCCAGGAATTAAACCAAGGACAGTACCATCAACAAAAATAGAAATGAGAAGACATTTAAGCAAAGCACAAACACAGACTTCCAACTCACCAAAGGCAAATTCTGGGGAAAATGAGGTGGAAAAGTCTGATCAACCACATGGACACCCTGAAGTGATAGCACAGGAAGTAACAAAACAGATGAATGAGGCTCTAGAAAAATTCAAAACAGAAATAATTTCCCAGAAAACGACAGAGATGGTGAGCAGAATAAAAGACATGACTAGAAACTGAAAAAAAAAAGTATAAATAAGGACTTAAAGGTATAATAGATAATGTGAAACAGGAAGAAAAGGTGCCAAGGGAAGGGGAAGTGTGAGGAGTAGGAGAAAAGAAAGAGGGTAATGGAATTAATATGAGAAGAAAAATGGAAACAAACTCTTTGTAGATAGGGGAGAGGGGTTGAAGGGAGGGCAGGGGAATGGGGAAAAAATCAGAACCAAGATAGATATGTAAAGGAGCAAATTTCCAATGGTGATTGTCATTATATGGTATACCTATATGTACCAATAAATTTAATTATAAAAAAGAAACACATGATTAGAGACTCTACAACAGAAACAGATAAAAAAATAGATGAGTTCAGGACCATGATAGAAGCCATGAATGCCCAGCATAGGAAAGAAATAGAAACCATGAATGCCCAACATAGGAAAGAAATGGAATCCATGAAACAGATTAAAACAGATACCCAAGAGACTAAAAACACTATTGAAAGTATATACAACAGACAGAGCCAATCTGAAGACAGAATATCAGATATAGAAGACAGAATGGCAGTCAGTGACCATGAGAAGAGAGATCTTTTAAAAATAGTAAAGGACCATGAGAAATCAATCCAACAGCTCCTATATCACACAAAGAATAATATAAGACTGATAGGAGTTCATGAAAAAGCAGAAGAAAGTACAAATGACATGAAAAAAAATCTGTTCACATAATTAATCAAAGAAAACTGACCAAACAGAGCAAAAGAATTTGACATACAGATAAATGAGGCATTCAGGACACCAACTAGGCATGATCAAAAAAAATCTACACCTACACATATAATAGTCAAGATCCTGGAAACCCAACAGAAGAACAAAATCCTGCAAGCAATTAGAGAAAAGAAGCAAAGCCAATCAGAATTACAGCAGACTTTTCACACAAACCCTCAAGTCAAGAGACTGGAGTGAGGTATTTTGAGCACTAAAAGAAAACAACCTCCAACCTAGACTGACATATCCTACAAAACTGTCTTTCAAAATTGATTGGGAAATAAGATACTTTCATGACAAAGAATACCCAAGAAACTTCATGAATACCAAACCAGCACTCCAAACAATTCTAAACAGTATCCTAGAAAAAGACAATGAAAGTCACGACTCCATCAGGCCCAACAGAGCAAATCTATAAGTCAAGGCAAGAAAGTAAAGGGAAAGCCAAAAGCAGGACAATAACATGACAATGATAAGTGAATACATAACACTTCTAACCATTGATGTTAATGGCCTCTATTCAACAATCAAAAGAAATAGATTGGCAGAATGAATTAAGAAGCAAAATCCAATAATATTCTGCATACAAGAAACACACGTAGTTTGAAAAGAAACTCATAGACTGAAATTAAAAGGATGGAAAACAGTTCTCCATGCAACAGGAGCCAAGAAAAAAGCAGGGGTAGCTATCTGACTTGCAGACAAAGTAAATTTCAAACCAAAATTAATAAAGAGAGACAAAGAAGGTCACTATATCCTTGTAAAGGGAACAATCTAAGAGGAAGAGATGACAATCATAAATATATACGCACCAAATATTAATGCTCCCAAATATACAAAACAAATATTTTGTTTCTTGGTTTGGTACCAGGGATCAAACTGGGGTCCTTGCATTTACAAGGCAGGTGGCGGGACCACTGAGCTAAATCCCCAGCCCCTATACAAAACAAATATTAAGGGACATGAAAAACCAAATAAGCACTAATACAAGTGTAGTGGGGGACCATAATACCTCACTCTCACAAATAGATCGTCTAGACAAAAAATCAACAACAAAGTACTAGAATTGAACCAAGCTTTTGAACAGATGGAATTAAGAGTGTTCTACCCCACAAAATCAGAATATACATTCCTTTCGGCTGGACATGGGTCATTCTCCAAAACAGACCACATAATAGCTCATGCAACATTTTTAAGTAAATGTAAAGGAATTGAAGTTATCCCATGTATATTGGTCCACCAGAAATTCAAAGGATCATCAATACCTACTTCAAGAACCTGTACTCTAATAAAATGGAAAACACAGAAGAAATGGACAGATTCCTAGATACAGATGAACTTCCAAAGTTGAACAAAAAAGATTTAAAAAATTCTAAACACTCCAATTACAATCAGTGAAATAGAAAACATAATGAAAAATTTACCAACAGAGAAAAGTCCAGGTCCTGATGGCTCCACTGCTGAATTCTACAAGATATTCAGAAAAGAACTGTTGCCACTACTCTAAACTTTTCAATGAAACTGAAAGAGAAATAATACTTCCAAATTCAATCCTGGAAGCAAGTGTTACTTAGATCCCAAAACCAGGGAAAAATTTAACCAAAAAAGAGAACTACAGGCCAATCTCCTTAATGAACACAGATACAAAAATCCTCATTAAGGTACTGGCAAACAGAATACAGAGGGTCATCAAGAAGATCATACGCCTTGAACAAGTCAGATTTATCCCAGGGATACAAGGATGATTCAATATATGTAAATCAATAAATGTAATACACTATATTAACAGAGTCAAGGACAAAAACCATAAGATCATCTCAATAGATGCAGAAAAAGCTACCAACAAAATTCAACACCCATTCATGATAAAAACTCTGCAGAAAATTTGAATAGATGGTCTTTATTTCAACTTGATAAAGGCTACCTATGAAAAACCAACAGCCAATATCCTACTAAATGATCAAAAACTGAAATCCTTCATGCTAAAATTAGGAAAAAGACAAGGATGTCCTCTATCACCATTCCTGTTCAATATAGATTTGGAAACATCAGCCACAGCAATTAGACAAGAAAAATAAGTTAGAGCATTAAAGATAGGAAAGGAAGAAGTTAAACTGTCATTATTTGCTGACGATAAGAAACTCTACATATTTAAATTGCTTCTCCCTCTTATAGTCTTATCTTATTCTTTTTTTCATTATTTAGAGAATATTAGTTTCTGTAATCAAACCCACGTAGATATGACCTTACACATTTAGTACGATGTGTTACCCCTGTACACATGGAAAAAAAATAAAAATAAATTAACATTTCTAGACCAATATGGTTGTCCGTTTCTGTACAATGCCAAGTCAACACAGTAAATTGGGATGACTTTTTCCAAAGCTGGCAGTACCGTTAAAGTTTCCCAAAATTCAATTTATATGTATATGTGTGTGTGTGTGTGTGTGTGTGTGTATATATAGAGAGAGAGATTAATAATAGTATGTTATGCATCGATAGCAGCAACAGCTTTTCCAGGTTCTGCAGTCATCTGAACAAAATTATAGACATTCAGCACATTCCATTAAAAAAAAAACAAAGAAAAGAATAATATCCAGACAACAGCAAAGTTCTGTCGCTGTTGTGGTACCTGGCAACATTTTTCCTATTAGCCTCTTAATCATCATCTGGAAAGAGAACATTCTAGAGTAATATCATTAAATGTAGCTCTGATAAAGCACGGTCCCTACTATGTATCATAAAGCAGGTACTAGATATTTTACATTCATAGAGGTATGATACAGTACTGTCCTACATCAATAATACCAGATTCAGTTTTGGGTTGAAATTTACTTTGTCTGCAAATAAGATTGCTACCCCTGTTTTTTTCTGGGCTCCTGTCACATGGAGAATTGTTTTCTATCTTTTCACTTTCAGTCTCTGGGCTTCCTTTTGCACTAGGTGTGTTTCTTGTATATAACATATTATGTCTATGAGAAACTGAAAAAATGGAAATAAAGTGTTTGTAAATGGGGAGGGGAGGAGGGGGTGAAGGGAGGGCAGGGACAAGGGGAAAAATGAGAATCAAGACCTATTATGTAAAGGCACAGAATCCCAATGATGAATGTAATTGTATACCTAGATTGTACCAATAACCTCAATAAAAAGAAAAAAAAAAAGAAACTCTACATAGAGGACCCAAAAAACTCTGCCAAAAGACTTCTAGACTTAATTGACACTTTCAGCAGAGTAGCTGAATACAAGGTCAACACTCAAAAATCAATAGCCTTCTTGTACACAAGTAACAGACTAAGAGAGAAACTAGGGAAATAATTCCTTTCAAAATAGCATCCAAAAAAATGAAGTATCTAGGAATCAATCTAACAAAAGAAGCAAAAGACCTCTACACTGGAAACTACAGCACTCTGAAAACCAGAGATCGAAGAGTATGTAAGAAAATGGAAAGACATACCTTGCTGCTGGGTAGGAAGAACAAACATACTGAAAATGACCGTACTTCCAAAACTGCTATACAGATTCAATGTAATTCTGATTAAAATCCCACAGTATATTTCACAGGACTACAGAAAATAATCCAAAAATTCACTTGGAACAAGAAGAGACCTAAAATAGCAAAAGCAATTCTAGGCAGTAAAGACAAGACCGGGTGTATCACAATCCCCAACTAGAAACTATACTCCACAGTCACTGTGATAAAAACAGTACAGTACTGACAAAGAAACAGACCAGAGGATCAGTGAAATAGATTAGAAGATGCAAAAACAACACCAGACATACTCAGCTACCTCATCTTTGACAAAGGAGCCCACCGTCCTCACTGGAGGAAAGACAGGCTCTTTAATAAATGACGTTGGAAAAACTGGTTTTCAACTTGCCAAAGATTAAAACTAGACCCCTATCTTTCACCATGCACTAAACTAAAATCCAAGTGGATTAAATATCTAAATATCAAAACAGAAACACTAAATTTACTGGAAAATAAATTAGGTAGAACTCTCAAAGACATTGGCATAGAAAAAGACTTTATGAACAAATGCTCAGTAGCAAAGGAACTTATACAAAGAATCAACAACTGGTATCTCATTGTATTAAAAAGATTTTGCAGTGCAAGAGAAACTACCAACAGAGCTAAGAGAAAACCTATAATTTGGGAAAAAAAAATTTTACTGGCTACTCCTCAGACAAAGGACTACTACCTAAAATATATAAAGAACTAAAAAACATCAGACCCCCCCCAAATACAAAGACCTGATTCAAAAATGGGCATCTGAAATAAACAAACATTTTTCAGACAAAGAAAAGCAGCAAATAAATATATGAAAAAATGTTCAACGTCACTGGTCATTCGAGAGATGCAGATGAAAACAACACTGAGATTCCATCTCACCCCAGAAAGAATGGCTGCTGTCAAGAAATCTACCAATATCAAATGTTGGTGGGGTTGTGGGGAGAAAGGAACCCTTCTCCATTGTTGGTGGGAATGCAGACTGGTGCAACCCCTGTGGAAACCAATATGGAGATACCTCAAAGTAGAAGGATTAAAGATTCCATTTGACTCAGCTATCCCTCTGCTGGGTAACTTTCCAAAGAGTTAAAGAGATCATACCACAGAGATATATGTGCACTCATGTTTATAGCGGCACAGTTTGTAATAGCTAAAACTTGGAAATAGCCCATTTGCCCATCTATTTGAGACTGAATAAAAAAGATGTGGTTTTTCTATAAAATGAAGTACTACTCAGCCATAAAAAATGAAAAACTAGAGTCATTCATAAGAAAATAGATGCATAGTGAGGCCATACTCTTAAGTGAAATAAATAAGACACACATGTGTAAATACCAAATAGTTTCTCTGGTGTGAAAAACTAAAAGTGTTAGTAAGACCCAAATTGTATAATTGATAACATGAAATAGGAAGAAAAGGGCTAAAGTTGTAGGGGAAGTGAGAAGCGTAGGGGGAAGGAAATAAGGGAAAATAAAAAAATATGAGAAAAGGAAAAATTGAAACAAAGTCTTTGTAAATAGGGGATCATGGAAGGGGTGAAGGGAGGGCAGGGATATGGGGAAAAAATGAGAACCAAGATACATCACGTAAAGGTACAAGATCCCAATGATGAATGTAACTGTACTGTAAACCTAAAATGTACCAATAAACTTAAGGAAGGAAATGAGGGGAAGGAGGATGAGTACTGTACGGTTGGACGTGAGAAATGTATTATGGCACTGAAACAAAAAGAACAGTCCAATGAACATCTGAATTGAGGCGGTAGACTAGACAGGGAGCCTTGGTGTTCAAGAAAAGAAAACTCCAGAAACACTCAAGGTGAGGGCTCCAATCATACCTGTCTATCAAAGGGCGAGTGAGGAACTAAGAAAGATAAGCAAAACATTTGCCTGTTCGTCCTTGCACTGCCTGAAGGGAAATTTGTTATTTTAATATTTAAACTCACTACGACAGACCAGCTCTCACGTAAGTCTGTGGTCCAAATTTATTCTACTTATGTGGTACACACACACACACACACACACACACACCTCAAGTATAGAATCAATGGTAGAGCTAGTCCTAGGTTAGCAATATGCCAAGGCAAACGACAAAAGAAAATATACAACACACGCACACAAAAAGAAAATACACAACACAAATCCTCCCTGCAATAACATCATGAACTCAGGCCTCAAAAAGTTCTCAAAATAAAATTCCCCAGAAAATAAACAGCTCATAATATAAAAGCAGAAAATACACAGAAAACCAGCATTTCATTTCCTAAATATTAGTTCTTGTATTACTTGTTATAAAAGTGAAATGTCTACCATGTCATAATGAGCCATATAGAGATACTCCCTTTGTATAACAAAGCATAAAAAAGCTATCAAGGGCCATGGATTTAGCTCAGTGGTTCCACTGCCTGCCTTGCAAGCACAAGATCCTGAGTTCAATGCTCAGTACCAAAACATAAAAATAGAAAAAGCTATCAAAAACCTGCCAGCTGGGGATTTAGTTCACTGGTTCCGCCACCTGCCTCGCAAGTACAACGACCAGAGTGTGATCCCCGGTACCAAAAACAAAAAAAAACTGCCAGGCATGGGGGCACATGCTTTTAATCCCAGCACTTGGGAGGCTGAAGCAGGAGGATTGCTGTGAGCTTGAGGCCACACTACAGTCCACAGTGAGTTCAAGGCCAGCCGGAGCTACGTAGCAAGACCATCTCAAAAAAACTAAAAAGAAAAAAGAAAATCTGTTTGTACCATATTCACTTAAAATGTTAGAAAATGGTCAGTCTACCTTTTTAATGAGTTGAGGGCCTGCTTTTATGGTAGATAGGCTAATGAGAAACCAGGGAATAGCACTACTTCCTGTCAGCTGACTACTTTTGATTGTGTTAGGAAATTTTCTGATATCAACAGTTACGATTATATAACAACAAAAGACCTGATATAAAACAAAATCAGAATAGTTTTCATAAGCAGAGGTTGCTCAAATTTCAAAAAGTTCCTCCTGTTCATTAATTTTCCAGATACCCGATGTTTTTTTAAAGGAGTATCATTCTCCATGGAACACAAGTCACTCGAAATATGTAAGTGTGCTACTCAAAATGAGCTGTAAATAAGTATGTGCGAAGCGAAGTGAGCGATACCATTTTTGTAAAGCTGCTCACGTGAATAATAAATGCTATTTATGAGAAAAAATACCAGAAACAGTGGCTTATGAATAAGAGCCAGGAGAAACTCCAGACTATAAAATCACACCCACAAAGACTTCCAATACTGAAACTATAAAATACAAAATGAAAAGCAAAAATATTTTATGCATTTAAAGAAATACAACAACTTTGAAAATATAAGCCAGAGTACATCCCAGAGAGATAAAGTAAGAGACATATAAAACACTGGTTTAAAGGCATAAAGAATAAAGAACTTTATGTTTATGTTCAGTTAGAGATCCAGGAAAAAGTGACAGCATAGAAAGGAAGTGCTATTGCAGGAAACCATGGCTGAGAACTTTCTAGAACTGTCAAAAATAGTAATTCAAACATCAAGGTTTTTGTTTTTAAAAGTCTCAAAACAATTGACACTTCAGAATGAAGAAAAAGAGAAGATAATAAAAAGGGAGCATCTGGGCATGGTGGCACATGCCTGTCACCCCAGCACTCTGGAGATTTAGGCAGGAAGATACTGCAAGGTGAGCCTGACCTACATCATAAGTTCAAGGCCAGCCTAGAATACATAGTGAGACCCTGTCGCAAAAAAAATTTTAAATACATAATATAAAAATGAAAAAGGAGAAAAATCACACACAAAGAAATTTCAATGATAATTATATACACAAAAGCAAAAATGAAAGCCAAAAGATAGTGCAACAATATATTTAACATGTAGAAAGAAAACTGTCATCTTAGGTCATTCATGCCCAAAGAACTTTCTTTCAAGGATAAAAAAGAATTAAAGTCAATTTCAGCTTCACAGAGGCTGGATGAGTTTACCACCAAGAAACCTTTGAAAAAAATTCTAAAGGATGTACTTCAAGTTTAAGGAAAAATCTCCCTGAAGGAAGATCTGAGATTCAATAAAGATAGAAGTCAAAGATACTGGGAAATACCTGGGGAAATATAAATAAACACTGACCATATAAAACAATAATAACACTATATGATATTGGACAGACAGCAGGACAGAAGTACATACTTAAAAAGACTAACATGAAATGAGAGAATAGGAACTAAATCATATAAATAGCACAATGTTTAAATGTACAAGTGATTTGAGTAGACATTTCTCAAGATATATTAATGGCCAATAAGCTTATGAAAAGAATGGCTTAGCATCATTATTATGGAAACACAAATCAAAACCCCAACAACATAGGAAAATGCATGCATGTTGAAGCTATACTCCTAAGTGAAATAAATAGGACACACGGTGTAAATACTGAATAGTTTCTCTGGTATGAAAAACTGAAAGTGTAAGTAAGATCCAAATTGTATAACTGATGAGGTGAAATAGGAAGAAAGGGGCTAAAGGTGTAGGGGAAGTGGGAAGGGTAGGGGAAAGGAAATAAGGGAAAAGGAAAGAAAAAAATGGAAACAAAGGCTTTGTAAATAGGGGAGGGTAGCAGGGTATGGGGAAAAAATGAGAACCAAGACCTGTCATGTAAAGGTACAAGATCCCAATGATTAATGTGACCGTACTGTATACCTAAAATGTACCAATAAACTCAATGGAAAATAAAGACAATGAAATATCTCAACCCAGTTATGATGATGATGATAAAAAATAACAAAAATAATAAATGCTGATGATGGTGTGAAGAAAGAACTCTCATACTCTGTAGGAAGATAAATGGGCACAGCCATTAGGGAAAACAGTATGACGACGACTCCTTTAAAAGTAAAAATAGAACTATAGTCCGATCCAGCATTCCCACTGCCGGGCGTATAGCCACAGGAAATGCAGTCAGCATACTGAAGAGACATCTGTACTTGCATGATTACTGCAGCACTATCCGCAATAGCCAAGATGTGGAGTCCACCTATAGTTCAGTATGTGGATGGAGAAAACGGGGCATGTAGGCAGCACGGAATAATATTCAGCCATAAAAATAATGAAATCCTGACATTTGGGTGAACTGAGAACGTTATGTGGAGTGAAAGAAGTCAGGCACAGGAAGACAAGCAGTGCACGTTCTCACTTACATGTGGAAGCTAAAAAAGCTGATCCCATAGAAGTAGAGAGGAGACTCGAGGTCACCAGAGCCCGGGAAGGTGGTGGGACAGGGCCAATGGAGAGAGGGCGGTTCTGGGGACAGGGGTTCAGCTCAGTAGGAAGAGTGACGTCTGGTGTTCCAGAGCACAGTGGGGTGACCGAGGTTGACAACAGTTAACTGAGTATTTCAAAATAGTGAGTAAGAAAGACCTGTATATTGCCCGCACGAGGACCTGATGTTTTAGGTAATGAATATAACAATTTCTCTAATATGGTAATGACATATTAACTATATTGAAATATACCCTATAAATATATATATAATTATGCATCCATTATTAATATTAAGAAATGAAAAAAGACATACTATTCTATGGCCAATTTTCTTTTTGAGGAAGACAAAAATATTTAACAACTTGAGACAAATAGACATTAAAATATAAATGAAAACTACCAAAATAGACATAAAACATATGACTACTAATTTTTTTCTTTTTTCTTTCTTTCTTTAATTTATTTATTTATTTTTTGGTACTGGGGATTGAACTCAGGACCTTGTACTTGCAAGGCAGAAATGGTGTTACTGAGCTAAATTCCTGGCCCAAGGCTGATAATTTGATCGATTTTACTCAATATGTATGTTTATAAATGTAACTAAAGGCGTGAACTTAATAATAAAACTGTCAAATTGGATTTTAAAACATTCAGCCATTTGTTATTTAAAACAAATACACTTAAAACATAAAGACAAAGAAGAGTGAAAGCGGAAGTGCTAAGAACCAGGCCCTCCCCACCAACAGGAAGTATTCTCAGAGCTAAGTAGAGACAGGTGCGGTAGGAATGAGGCCACTGAACAAAAGAGATGATACCCAGGGCCGTGCCCCAGCACGAAGCTGCAGCCTCTGGGTTTCTACCCTGGGCCTGAAAGAGCAGGGAAGGAGCCCTTATCGGAAAGAAGAAATTGCTGGAAGCTGGGGGTGGAGGCACCGAGAAGCCACAGAACCACAGAGAGACCCAGAGCAGTCAACCACTCAGCTTCTCTTTTCTCCTGTTCCGTGCTCCTGCTAGTGGCCCGCAGGGGCTGACTCCACCTGGAATGATAGGATGAAGGGGACTGGCTCAGCCCTGTACAGCTACCAATCTCCTGACCAGAAAGGGGCAGAGTAGGGAGAGAACTGGGAGGCGCAAATAGGGTTTTCAGCACACCGGAAGTGGAACAGTGCAGTGCGGTGATGTAATACCCTATGATCTACAGCCAGCCGCCATGGTGCGTGCCTGTGGTCCCAGAATTCTAGGAGACTCAGGCGAGAGATTTGCAAACAGCAATTTAAGAGGACCTTCTCAAAATAAAAAGTACAAAAAGGGATGGGAATGTACCTCAGTGTGAAGGCCCTGAATTCAATCGTCAGTACTAATAAAGGCAAGAAGGAAAGGAGGCAGGCGGGCTGGGCATGTACCTCAGTGTAAAGCTGCTTGGTTCAACGTCAAGTAACACAACAAAAAAGAAAATATATGTAGCAAAGTCAAAAGCATTATTAGAGATAAAGATTACTATCTAGTTACAAAATATTCATTTCGTCAAACAGGTAAAAGCATTTTCTATTGTAGGATCCTAACAAGATATTGTCAAAACATAAAATATCTATAATCTGAAAATGTGTCACAGAAGACAAAAAATAAACCCAAGAAACTGACAAATGTATTATTAGAAGAACAAGAAATAGAATACTCTAATTTAAGAATCAAGAGAATCAAAACAAATCCTGAAGAATTATACAAGATTTGAAAAGAACAGTTCACTAATAACTGTGGGCGTACAAGAACTGTTCACTAACAACTGTGGGCACATGAAACAGATCAAATTAAAAATATATTCTCTTCAAGTACATACTAAACATTTATGAAAATTGATCAGTAGGTGGACCAAAAGATAGCCTCAAACATCACAGGATTATTCATATGTATATTTTTGTTCCTTTATGTAATACTTAAAAAATATTTCTTTCAAAAAATAAACATTGTCGACAAGAGAAAGAAATTAAAGCAATAAAGATAGGAAAGGAAGAAGTTAAACTATCATTATTTGCTGATGATATGATACTCTACATTGAAGATCCAAAAAACTCCACCAAAAAACTTCTAGACTTAATTGACAGATTCAGTAAAGTATCTGGATACAAGGTGAATACCCAAAAATCAATAGCCTTTCTATACACAAATAACAGACAGACAGAAAGAGAAATAAGGGAAAAAATTCCTTTTACAATAGCATCCAAAAAAATGAAGTATCTAGGAATCAATCTAACAAAAGAAACAAAAGATCTCTACACTGAAAACTACAGCACTCTGAAAAAAGAAATCGAAGAGGATATAAAAAAAAGGAAAGATATCCCCTGCTCCTGGGTAGGAAGAATCAACATAGTGAAAATGGCCATACTACCGAAACTGCTATATACATTCAATGCAATGCCAATTGAAATTCCAACACTATATTTCACAGAACTAGAAAAAAGAATCCAAAAATTCATTTGGAACCACAAGAGACCTAGAATAGCAAAAGCCATTATAGGCAACAGTCACATGGCACCAGGTGTAACAATTCCCAATTTGAAACTATACTACAAAGCCACTGTGATAAAATCAGCATGGTACTGGCAAAGAAATAGGCCTGAGGATCAATGGAACAGACTGGAAGACACAAAAACAAATGCAGATGTACTCAGCTACCTCATCTTCGACAAAGGAGCTCACCATCCTCAGTGGAGGAAAGATAGCCTCTTTAATAAATGGTGTTGGAAAAACTGGATATCAACCTGTCACAGATTAAAATTAGACCCTTATCTTTCGCCATGCACTAAATTAAAATCCAAATGGATTAAAGATCTAAATATTAAAACAGAAACATTAAACTTGCTGGAAAGTAAGTTAGGCAGAACTCTGGAAGACATTGGTATAGGAAAAGACTTTATGAACAAATCCTCAGTAGCACGGGAACTAGCAGAAAGAATCAACAACTGGGATCTCATCTTACTAAAAAGCTTCTGTACTTCAAAAGAAACCATTAGCAGAACTAAGAGACAATCTACAATGTGGGAAAAAATTTTTACCAGCTGTACCTCAGACAAAGGACTATTATCAAGGATATATAAAGAACTCAAAACAATCAGTCCCCCCAAATATAAAGACCCGATCCAAAAATGGGCATCCGAAATGAACAGACATTTCTCATACAAAGAAGTGAAAGCAGCAAGAAAATATATGAAAAAATGTTCCACATCACTGGTCATTCGAGAGATGCAGATGAAAACAACACTGAGATTCCACCTCACCCCACAAAGAATGGCTGCTATCAAGAAATCACACAATAACAAATGTTGGCGGGGTTGTGGGGAGAAAGGAACCCTCCTCCATTGTTGGTGGGAGTGCAGACTAGTGCAACCACTATGGAAATCAATATGGAGATACCTCAAAGAGCTTGGACTGGAGGTTCCATTTGACCCAGCCATCCCTCTGTTGGGTATCTTTCCAAGAGAACTAAAAGAATCATATCACAGAGAAGTATGTGCACCCATGTTTATAGCGGCACAGTTTGTAATAGCTAAATCTTGGAAACAACCTATTTGCCCATCCGTTGGAAACTGGATAAAGAAGTTGTGGTTTTTCTATAAAATGGAATATTACTCAGCCATAAAGAGCGAGAGAATAGATTCATTCATAGGAAAATGGATACATATTGAAGATATACTCCTAAGTGAAATAAATAAGTCCCACATGTGTAAATACCAAATAGTTTCCCTGGTGTGAATATTCTGCAACAATGCATAAGATTCTAATAAGATTACTGACATTTAGAAATGGGAGGAAAGGAGCTAAAGGTGTAGGGAAGGTGTGATACGTAGGGGAAGAACAAAAAGGGAAAAGAAAAAAATGTGAGAGAATGAAAAGATGAAAATAAAGTGTTTGTAGATGGGGAGGGGAGGAGGGGGTGAAGGGAGGGCAGAGGTAAGGGGAAAAAATGAGAATCAAGACTTGCCATGTAAAGGTACATGATCCCAACAATGAATGTAACTGTACTGTATCCCTAAATGTACCAATAAACTCAAAAAAAATAAAATAAAAAAAATAAATAAATAAACATTGTCAAGGGATTTGGCAACATACATGCAATCCTCAATCTATGACCATAACAGCAAGTTAACATCATTAACAAGAACAAGAACTTCAAAAATAAACCTGTACAAGTTTTTTGCCTTACAGTGTTTTTATCCTTATTAGTACACATTTGCAGTAAATGATTACACTCACGCTGGGGAGTTGTTACGTGGACATCACACAACTTAATCCTTTTTACTTCCCCTCCTTCTACCTCTCTCCTTCTCCAGATCCCTCTTTCCTTTGCTGAAGGTCTCCCTGTTTCCCACTGTCTGTATCTGACTTGCTCTTTATTTATATTTTGAGTTTCTGATACGACATTTCGATTTATTTTATTTAACATTATGGTCTCAAGGTGTATCCATTTTCCTACAGATTACTCAAAGTTAACCTTCTTTACATCAGAGCAGTACTCTACTACTTATAAATAACACATTTTCTTTATTAATTCATCTGTGGATGGACGTATAGGCCCCTCCCCCCACCTCCTCTTGCATTTTTTCCCGTCGATCACTTTGTAAAAGATCCATCTCCTTTTTCCCTTCTATCCATGCCTTATTATTCTCTTTGTACTTTGCCTCACTCAAATGAGAGATACCATACGGCATTTAAGCTTGGCAGGTCTGGTTTATTTCATTCAGCATTGTATTTTCCAGGTGTATATCCATTTTCCCACAAAGGCTTCAAATTTGTCATCCTTCCAAGGAGAGTAGCATTCCATTATACGTAAACCACATTTTCTTTATCCGATCATTGATTGATGAGTATACAGGCTGTTTCCAGGATTCACCTATTACGAATTGTGCTGCCATAAACATTGGCACGTATGTATCACTGTAGTATGATGTCTTAGGCCCCCAGGGGAAGATACCTAGCAGGGGGATTTCTGGGTCATATGAAATTTCTAATTTCAGTTCTTTGAGAAATCTCCATACTGATTTTTATAATGGTAATACCAGTTTACAATCCTACTAATGAAGAACAGCTCCTTTTTCACCGCAGCCCTCCAGCATTTGTCATTGTTTGATTTCCCAATGATTGCCATGCTTTCTGGAGTAAGGTGGAATCTTAACATTGTTTTAATTTGCATTTTTCCAATGTTCAGAGATGTTAAGCATTTTTCATATTTTTTTACTGTATTTCTTCCTCTGTCAAGTATCTCTTCACTTCTCTTGCCCATTTCTTGACTGAGTCTTCAATTTTAAGTGGTTTCTTTCTTTTTTTCTTTCTTTTTAGTTCTTTGTATAGTCTAAATATTATTCTTCTGAGTAGCTGGCAAAATTTTTTTCCCATTCCATAGGTTGTTTCTTCACTCTACTGATTGATTCTTTTGCTGTACAGAGTTTAGTCTGACATAATCCCATTTGTTGATTCTTGCTGTTATTTCTTATGCAAATGAGATTCTGTTTAGAAAATCTTCTACACCTATGTATTCAAGTGTTCTACCTATTTCATCTTCAAAAACTTTAAAAATAGGTTTAATATTTCTGTTTTAATGTTTACATCATTGATCCACTTTGATTTTTAGTATATGGTGAGAGAACAAGGGTCCAGTTTTAATCTGCTGCACACAGGTAGTTTTCCCAGCACCACTTTTTGAACAGGCTGTCTTTCCTCCAACATATTCTTCTGTCCCTTTTGTTGAAGATCAAACAGTTGAATGTATCTGGGGAAGTTTCTGTATCCTCAGTTTTGTTCTATTAATCCATGTATCTTTTTGTTCTAGAACCATGCCATTTTTATCACTATTGCTTTGGAGCATTGGTTGCAGTTGGGTATTGCTATGCCTCAAGCAATGCTCTTGTTGCCCAAAACTTCTTTTCCCTTTCTACATCTCCTCTGGTTCCATATGAATATTAGGGTTACTTTTTCTAGATCTGTAAAGTACATTGTTGGTATTTTGATTGGGACTGCTTTGAATCTGCAAAGTTGTTTTTTGGGGGGTATACCCATTTTGACAATATTGATTCTGCCTACCCAGGAGCGAGGGAAATCTTTGCATTTCCTGATATCCTCTTTAATCTCGTTTTTCAGAGTAATGTCATTTTCTTTACAGAGCTCTTTTACTTCCTTAGGTCAATTTCTAGGTGTTTCATTTTTCTTGAAGCTACTGTGAATGGTATTATCTTCATAATTTCCTTCTCACCCCATTCATTATTGGTGTACAAAAATGCTAATGATTTGTGTGTGTGACCTCATACCCTGCTACACTGCTGAAGTTTGTTATATGTTTAAGTTTTTGGTGGTGTTATTGGGGTTTTTAACTTAGAGTACCATGTCATCTACAAATAATAATAATTTTAGTTCTTCCTTTCCTATGTATAGCCCTTATTTCTTTTTCTCACTTTATTTTTCTGGATAAAGTTTCAAGTACTGTGTTGAATAAAAGAGATTACAGTGGACATCATTGTATTGTTCCTCATTTTAGGAGGAATGGTTTTAGTTTTTCCCCATTTAGTATGATGCTGGCTATTAGTCTGTGATATATCACTTATATCATACTCAAGAATGGTTCAGCTACACCTGTTTTCTTTAGGGTTTTTATCATGAATTGGTGTTGGATTTTGTTAAAAGCCTTTTCTGCATTTTTTGATATGATCATATGTTTTTGGACGTTACTTCTGTTTAAGTGCTGCATTACTTTGATTAACTTACATATGTTGAACCATCCTTGCATCTCTGGGATTAAACCTACTTGATCATGATGTATCATCTTTTTGATACTGCTTTATCTATTTGCTAAAATCTTAAGGATTTTTGCATCTATGTTCATTAAGGAGATTGACCTATAGTTTTCTTTTTTAGTTGAGTCGTTATCCACTTTTGGGATCAGGGTGATACTGGCTCCCAAAAATTAGTTTAGAAACACTCCAGCCCTTTCCATTTCTTTGAAGAGCTTGAAGAACATTAGTGATATAACATCCTTAAAGATTTTGTAGATTTCAGCAGTGAATCCATAACACAGTAAATTTCAAGCTAAAACTTCTTCCTAAGGACCCTTAGAAGGGCTTTTTTCAGTTGGTAGTTTCTTTATTCCTGCGTCAGTTTCACTGCTTATTATTAGGTTAAGTATATTTATATCTTCTTGGGTTAGTTTTGGTAGTTTGCATGTGTCTAGGAATTGGTCCATTTCTTCAAAATTTGCTAATTTGTTGAAATATAATTGTTAAGTAATTACTATCTTCTATCTTCTAAATTTTCAGTGTTGTAATTTCACCTTTGTTTCTAATTGCATTGATGTGTGCCTTTTCTCACTTTATCTTAGTAAGTCTATTTTATCTATTTTATTTATTTTTATCTATTTTATTTTCTCAAAGTACCAGCTTATCAATTTTTTTTTTACTTTTTTTGGTCTCAATTTCATTGATTTCTGCTCTCATCTTTATAATTTCCCTCCTTAATTTCAGTTTTGGGCTCGTTTGTTGTTGTTTCTCAAATATCTTAAGATTTCTCATAAAGTTATATATTTGAGTTTGCTGTTTTCCTAATATGAGCATTAATTGCAATGAGCTTTCCTCTTAGAACTGCTTTCATATTATCCCAGAGGTTTTGACAAGTTGTATTGTCACTGTCATTAACCTCCAGAAATATTTTAATTTCTTCTTTGGTTTTTTCTGGGATCCATTGGTTGTTTAGGAGCATGTTGTTAATTTTCCAGGAGCTTCTGACTTTTCTGAAATTTCCTCAGTTCTTGATTTGTGTTGTTGTTGTTGTTGTTCCAGGCATCAAACTCGGATCCCTGCACTTGTAAGGCAGGCAGCAGAACCACTGAGCTAAATTCCTGGCCCTTGATTTCTATTTTCATTGCAGTGGTCTGATAGTATGGATATGGTAATTTCTATTCTTTTATACTTACTTAAGCTTTTTGGACTAGTGTGTGATCTATTTTGGAAAAAGTATGATGTGCTGCTGAAAAGAGTATATTCTGTGGAAGGGTAGAGCACTCTACATATCCATTAAGTCCATATGTTCAAGGGTGTGGTTCGGCTGTGAAATTTATTTACTGGTTTTTTGTTCAGTTCATCTGACTATGGGTAGGCTGTTAACATCCCCTACTATAACTGTGTTTACTTGATCTTTTAATTTAGGCAGTTTCTGTTTTATGAAAATAAATGCTCCAGTATTTCGCACATATATATTCACCAATGTTATCTCCTCTTGTTGAATTGTTCCCTTAACGAGTATGTAGTGACCTTCTTTATCTCTTCAAGGCAGTTTTAGCGTGAAGTTTACCGTGTCTGATATTAGAATTGCTACCTCTGCTTGTTTTGAGGGTTCTGGTGCATGAAATGCTTTCCATCCTTTAATTTTTCATCTATGAATATCTTTTGGGATTGAGGGATTTTCTGTAGATGTCCAAATTTTATTGAGGGCAATGTAAACACAGCAGATTACAACACAAATAGATACAATGTTTAAAACATTACATCAGAGTTTATGAGACTCACCACTATTGACTCTAGGTCCAAATAAATATTTGTTTGGGCAATGCCCTGTGATTGCCAAATGTGTGATAGTGTTGCCGAAGGAACTGTTAAATGACATGCAAAGATGCAGGAGTGGGTAAAACAAAAAACATTTACTTTGCTAGCAAAGGATCGGCCTGCACCAAGAGCTGTGCCAAATGATCGACCCTGGGCTGGGTTACAATCTGCCTTCTCTAGGAGTTTTACAATCCAACCCTTATTTTAGGTGATAAGACATTTTAGTTCCCACAGTTCCCATCACAAACATGGTCACAAGACAGTTTCAGTGTTAACCCAAACGTAGCAACTTCTTTCAGGATGTTTATCTTTTGCTATTCCAGCCCTCAAGAGTGGGAGTCAGAGTTAAGAACGCAGGACTGATGACATTTCTTTAATAGTATCACTTTTACAGCCATATAGTTTACCAAAAGTTTTATGGCTCAAGGACTGTTATCTTAGCTTAAACATTTGGTCTCACCCTAAGCTGCAGCTAAGCACCTCCAGCATTTGTTAATTTTAAACTGTGGCTACATGCCTTTAAGCCTCCTTGGCGAAATTGTGTGTGTTTTGTTAAACAAGCACAGCAAAGCTAATTACAGAAGCAAAAGACAGCAGTTATTCTATATTTTCTTTAACATTTTGTAGATTTCAGACTATTTACAGTTCCATCGACAGCATTGATGGTCTCCACCAACAAGATGCTGAGAGTAAGCCCATCCACACTGTGGAATCTACCCAAGCCGTCCAAGGCATTGCCCTACATTCTCAGGGGTGGGGAGCTGAACAGCTCCAATAACAGGTGAACATACAGATCAACATACACCATAGTGCCCAGCCATTCAGAGTAAAAGGCTTTGCGTGAACAAGGAGTGGGAAGTGCCCTTCAGGATGAGATGTCCTGCAGATTGATCTAAGGGTGGAATGCAAACTTGCAGTCAACAGAGAAATAATTTTCTTGGTTAAATTTTTCTACATGCAAAAACTAATGAGATTGGGCAGTCGGTTGAGGTGTGAACAATGGTTTCATTAAAAAATTTATTATGCAATCCTATATGAGTTTCTTGAATGCAATCAATTATTGGATTCTAGTGTTTTATTGTTTTTTTTATCCAGTCTGCCAGTCTGTGCCTTTTAATTAGAGATAAGGCCATTATCAAGAGCTAATACTGAAGCATGCCTGTAACCCAGCACTCGGGAGGCTGAGGCATGAGGATTGCTGTGAGTTTGAGACCAGCCTGGGCTACATAGTGAGTTCCAGGTCAGTCTCAACTACATAGTGAGACCCTGTCTCAAAATAACCAAAAAAAAAAAGAGCTAATACTGAGATGTGTTGGCTTTTTACTATCATTATTGCCTTTTTATCTGTTGGTATATCATGTTTTTCTTTTTTTTTTCTTTTTATTGAGTTTATTGGTATAATCTAGGCATACAATACAGTTATATTCATTACTGGGATCCTGTACCTTCACATGACAGGTCTTGATTCTCATTTTTTCCCCTTGTCCCTGCCCTCCCTTCAACCCCTCCCCAGCTCCCCATTTACAAACACTTTATTTCCATTTTTTCATTTTCTCATATTTTTTTCTTTTCCCTCGTGCCCTTTCCCCTACCCTTCCCACTTTCCCTACACCTTTAGCCCTTTTCTTCCTATTTCGCACTATTAATTATCCCATTAGGATCTTGTGTACTATTATAGTTGTTCACACCAGAGAGACTATTCGGTATTTACACATGTGTGACTTATGTATTTCACTTAAGAGTATATTCTCAATATTTATCCATTTTCCTATGAATGACTCTAATTTTTCATTCTTATGGCTGAGTAGTATTCCATTTTATAGAAAAACCACATCTTCTCTATCTAGTTTCCAACAGATGGACAAATGGACTGTTTCCAAGTTCTAGCTATTACAAACTGTGCTACTATATACATTGGTGCACATATATCACTGTCGTATGTTTATTTTAATTCTTTTGGAAAGATACCCAGCAGAGGGATGGCTGGGTCAAATGGAACCTCTAGTCCAAGTTCTTTGAGGTATCTCCACATTGATTTCCATAGTGGTTGCACCAGTCTGCACTCCCACCAACAATGGAGAAGGGTTCCTTTCTCCCCACAACCCCACCAACATTTGTTATTGGTTGATTTCTTGATAGCAGCCACTCTTTGTGGGGTGAGGTGGAATCTCAATGTTGTTTTCTTCTGCATCTCTCAAATGACCAGTGATGTGGAACATTTTTTCATATATTTACTTGCTGCTTTTACTTTGTCTGAGAAATGTCTGTTCATTTCAGATGCCCATTTTTGAAATGTCATTTGTTTTTCTTTTCCTGATTTTTTTCTTTGTTGTTATCCATTGACCTCTCCAGTTTCCTCAGTATTTTTAAGTGGGACCAACCAGTTTTTTCTGTTGAGAATATTGTTAAGTAATTTCTCTAAAGCTGGCTTAGCACTCATATCTTTTGAGCTGGTCTTTTTCATGAAAATACCTTATTTCACCATCTATCTTGAAGGCTAGCTTTGCCAGGTAAGTTAATCTGGGTTGCAAATTATTTGTTCTTAGGGTTTGAAATACTTCACTCCAAGGTCTTCTGGCCTTTAGGGTTTGTGTTGATAAGTCTGCTATGACTCTAACTGGTTTTCCTTTATATGTGATTTTCAGTTTTTCCCTGGGTGCTTTTAAAATTCTGAGTTTTGCTGGATATCTGGTAATTTAATAAAGATGTGCCTTGGTGAACTTTTTTATCATAATTGTTTGGCATTCTATAAGCAACTCTTACTTGTATTTTAAACTCTTTTCCTATATTTGGGAAATTTTCTTCCATGATTTCTGTAAGGAGGTCGGTGAACCCATCTGTGTAACTTCTAGCTTTTCCCTAACTCTGATTAGCCTTAGATTGGTTTTCTTACTGTCATCTAGTAGCTGCTGGATAGTCTTCTCTTTTCCTATTATTTTCTTTTTGGCTTTTTTGTACAATTTATCATAATTCTCTATTTTGTCCTCAATATCAGACAATGTCTGCACATGAGTCATATGTGCAATTCATGAATGCTATACAGTTTTTATTTCAGTTATTTCTGTTTGACATCTATTCAAGGATTCCATTTCTTTGTTGAATCTGTCATTCAAATTTTGAACTGTCTTGGTTAGCTCATTCAGGTTTTTTTCTTATTTCTCTGAAATTCATTGTGAGCACATTGAGTGCAATTGCTGCGAACTTTTGGTTCATTTCTTCTTTGAACTCATTTTCTTGAACCAGTCTATGAAGTTTTCAGATTCCTGCTACCTAGTATTTGTTTTCTTCTCCCTTTGTGACCCCTTGTTCTACTTTGGGAGAGTTGGGGGGGTCGGAGATCTATTTTCCTGCTTCTCCATTCTCCTATGTGTATTTGTATTTATTTATTAATAAATATAATTTAAATTATATATGGACCCCTCCTTTTGGGGGGTTACTACAGGTTGGGGACTAGAGAAGTGAAGATAATTTCTGGCTTTTATGGAGATTTTTAATAAGATGTTGCTTCTCCGTGGATAATTTTCAGCTTTGCACATCTAGTACTAGTATTTACTCTTCCTGTAATTTAAGTGATTTTGACTCTATCCCTATGTCTTGCCAAAATAAGTACTTCTGGTTATAATAGTATCCACAGATTCATTCTTATAGCTCTCCTATGTAATGGTCCTTACAGTCACACCTCCACCTTCATCTATTCGCTATGCACTCCATGACAGCTTAGTGTTTGTAGCTGCTCTGCAATAGGCAGGAGAGGGGTGAGCAGAATGGGTAGCGGTTGGATGGGCAGAGCTAGACCCTAAAAGGGAGGTTTAAAGGGGGGAATAGTGGTAGATGAGAAGAAAAGGTTGATGTAGGTCTGATTCTATTGGAATCCCTTCACTTGAGTTGAAGGGTTATACTGGGTGATTTCAGACTCTGTTTTGTGCGGCAAGAACAAGATATGGGAGAAAGGTTTACTTTGTGATGAGGAAAGCTATGTGGTTGTCAGAACTTGCTAACAGGGAGGACAATACGCTAGAAAGGTATGAAAGAGTCAATGGCTTAGGATGGGAAGGATCAAGGAATAACACTAGTGAGGACAGCAGTGACTGTGAACAGTTAAGCTCGCCTCCCTCTAACCTTCTCCGCCCCACCATTTTCTTATTCCCTTTACTTTAAGTTTATTTTTCACCACAGCACACATCACCACTAATTCCAGCCACATTTCAACTCCAGGAGAACTTGCCTTTTTGTTGTTTTTGTTTTATTAACTACTCTATGATTGACATCTGGATCTAAAGTTTGGCACACAGACTATGACAAATATCTACTTGTTAATTGAATGAAAAAGAATAAAAGCTAAATGTATGAAAACAGCAGAATAAACTTTAAGATGAAGATTAAAGACAAGAACAGATATTTATAAGAAAAACAAACTAAAGTAAGAAACAAAGCTTTATAAATGGGTTTTAAAATGGTTTAGGAAGATACTAAAATGGACAAATCTATCAGATATAGCCTAGAAAAAAACAGGCCATATAAATACCATTAGGAATGGAACAGAACACACAGCTACAGATACTGCCAAGATTAAACAGATTAGAGAGCACTGTAAGCGATGCTACAGACTTGAAAGTTGAGATGAAAACTACAATTCAAAATAAAATAACACACAAGAATTAAAAATCCTAAGAGATCCCTTTAAACCTATTTAAAATAAAGCAAAACTTCCTATGAAGAAAAGATCAGGCCAAAAAAAAACTATTTTATTTCAAGTAGTAACACATCACTGAAATTGCACACAAACTCCTCCAGAAGGAAGGGGGAGAAGGAATTCTCCACCACTCATTTTTAGAGATTGCTATAACCATGCTACAGAAACCTGATTACTATTAACATAGATGTCAGAATCCTACAGGAAATATTAGTGCACATTAAAACATATTCAAGAAAGATAATTTATAATGACCAAATAGGATATCATCTGGAATACACAGTTGGCTTGAAAAGAGAAAGTCAAATAATGCAATTTGCCATGTTGAAATATAAAAGAAGTCATATGGTTGTCTTAATAGCTAAAAGCATCCAACAAAATTCAACTTCCAGGCCATGGATTTAGCTCAGTGGTGCTTCCACCTGCCTCACAAGTGCAAGGACCTGAGTTCGATCCCTGGTACCAAAATAGAAAAAACAAATAAATAAAAACCACATCTTCTTTATCCATTCATCCACTGATGGGCATCTGTACCATTTCTAAGATTTAGCTATCAGAAACTGTGCCTCTGTAAACGTGGGTATGCATAGATTGTTGTGGTATAATGCTTTTAACTCTTTTGGGAAGAAACCAAGAAGGGGAATAGCCAGGAAGACTTTCATGTGAAATAAATTGGACACACATGTTTAAACATCACATTGTTTCTCTTGTGTGAGAAGCTGAAAGCACAAATAAGGAACAAAACAGAAGACAGATGCTGGGTAGTAGGAAGAAAATGTTCAAATGGGAAGGGGAACAGGGAGGAGGAAGACATAAGGAAGGAAGGGAAAAGAAAATAAAAGAGAATAGAAAGAAGAATCAAGAATATACTCCTGTATGATGAATGTGATCATTATGTATATCAAAAGAGTAGCAATAAAATTCATTTTTAAAATAAGAAAATAAAATATGTTATTAATGCCTATTAACTTTCCAAAGTATTGGGTATGTTATTTTCATACCCATGTATTTTCATCATAACCACTCCCTTTTACGCTTCCTTATACCCCCTCCTTATTCCCTTCCTCTTATCTAATAATAGCAGATGACGTGATCTTATACGTAGAAACCCAAAGATTGTGCTTTAAAAACAAACTCTTAGAATAAAGGAATTCAGTTAAACTGTAGGGTACAAAATCAACATACAAGAAATTGTTAACATTTCTATACATTTAAAAGGAACTACACAAAAAAGAAATTTAAAACCCATTGTCATTAAAATACCTACCAAAAATAAAATATTTATATATGAATATAAGTACATATAAAGTATATACGTATATATGTGTATATAAATATTTATACATAATTTGTATATGCCTGTAATTCCAACTAGGAAGGCTGGGGCAAGGGGATTGCAAAGTCAAACCAGCCTAGAATACATAGTAAAACTATGCCAAAAAAATTAAATTTCTTAAAAATAAATTTAACCAAGGTAGTGAAAGACCTATATATTGAAAACTATAGAACCCTGACAAGAAAATTGAAAACACTGTGCGTCATTAAAAGAATTATGGCTTAAATGTCCATAATACCCAAAGTAATCTACAGATTCAATGCAACTCCTATAAAAATTCCAATTGAGTTTTTCACAGAAATAGAAATAACATACCTCAAATCCAGATGGAGCCACAAAAGTCCCTGAATAACCAAAGCAATCTTGAGCAAACTGAACGCATCTGGAGGCATCAAAATTCCTGACTTCAAAGTATACTACAAAGTGGGCGGAGGATTTAGCTCAGCGGTTCGGTGGCCTGCCTTGCAAGTGCAAGGACCGGAGTTCAATCCCCGGTACCAAGAAAAAAAAAAGTATACTACAAAGTGGGCGGAGGATTTAGCTCAGCGGTTCGGTGGCCTGCCTTGCAAGTGCAAGGACCGGAGTTCAATCCCCGGTACCAAGAAAAAAAAAAGTATACTACAAAGAGCCGGGAATTTAGCTCAGTGGTTCCGCAGCCTGCCTTGCAAGTGCAAGGACCAGAGTTCGATCCCCCGTACCGCCCCCAAAAAAAAGTATACTACAAAGCTATCTTAGCGAAAATGCATGGTACTCTTCTAAAAACAGACACATAGACCTACAGATCACAACCCCAGAAATGATCCGTCCATTTAAGGTCATCTGATTTTCAGCCAAGGTGCCAAAAGCACACAAAGAAAAAAGAACATTTGCTTGAGTAAACAGTTCTGAGAAAACTGAATATTCATTCACACACTGAAAAAGCAAAGCAGACCATTATCTCACATTATATACAGACACTGATAGAGAAAACTTCTGTAAATAGTCTGAAGCCTACAGAATGTTAGAAAATATAAAATAACTGCTGCCTTTCACTTCTGTAATTTGCTTTGCTTTACTTGTTTAACAAGAACACTCAAAGTTTCACCATTGAGGCTTCAAGGCACATAGCCCCAATTTAAAAGTAATAGATGCCTGAGGTGCTAAGCTGCTCCCCAAGATGAAACCAAATGTTCAAGCTAAGATAACAGTTCCTGAGCTATAAAACTTTCTGTAAACTACATGGCTGTGAAAGTGCTAAGGTCAAAGGAATGTCACCAGTCCTGCTTTTCTAACTGTGGCCCCCACTCCTGTGGGCTGAAATAGCTAAAGATAAGCATCCTGAGAGAAATGCCACATTTGGGTTAACATGGAAACTGTCTTGTGACCATGTTTTGTGATGGGAACTGTGGGAACTAAAATGTCTTATCACCTAAAATGAGGTCATGGTTGTAGATCTCGTGAAAAGCAGATTGTCAGCCAGTCCAGGATCAGTCCTTTGGCACAGCTTTTGGCATGAACCAATCCTTTGTGAAGAAAGTAAGCTTTTTTATTTTACCTTCTCCTGCATCTCTGTGTGTCATTTACCAATTCCTTCCACAACAAAATCTACTCAAAATGTACTAAAATCCTAAATATTAACCCTAAACCTATTCAACTACTCCAAGAGAACACATGGATAAAATGCTGTAGCAGTGATCTGGGCAATAATTTTTTAATATGATCTCATGAATACATGCAACAAAAGTCAAAAGACACAAATGGGATTACATTCAAATAAAAAGCCTCTGTACAGGAAAAGTGAACACGAACAGAATGAAGATACAGCCTATAGAATGAGGGAAAATATTTGCAACCCCTACTTTTGATAAGGAGTCAATATCAAAAATATCAATATATAAGGGATTCAGTCACAAGAAAGCCTGATTTTTTAAACAGGCAAAGGACCTAAAGGGTTCTCAAACATACAAACGGCCAAGAGATGAATTTAAAAGTGCCCTACATCACTAATCATCAGAAAAATGTGAGTTAAACCCGCAATGAAATATCCCTTCACATCCGCTAGAATGGCTATTATCAAAACATGTGTCAGCAAGGATAGGAAAAAAAAAAGGAAGCCTTGCATACCATGGATAGGAAGGCAACTTAGCACAGGTACTATGGAAAATAGTGGTTGCCCCTCAAAATTTAAAAATAGAACTATCGCCGGGCATGGTGGTACACACCTGTGATCCCAGCACTTGGGAGGCTGAGGCAGGAGGGTCGCTGTGAGTTCGAGACCAGCCTGGGCGACATAGTGAGTTCCAGGTCAGTCTCAACTACATAGTGAGACTCTGCCTCAAAAAATAAATGAATAAAATTTAAAAATAAAAATAGAACTATCATATGGCCACCCCACGACTTAGTATGCTAGGTAGATGTGGTTTGTCCTCCAAGAGATAGTGTGTTGAAGTTTGGCCTCTAGAGTGGGAATGTTTGGAGCTGGTGGGGACCTTCAGGAGGGGCAGGTTCTTAGGTAATGAGGACCTACACTCATAAAGGGTCGAAACAGTGCCTGGGGGACCACTGGACTCATTCTTGTGAGACACTTTTTATAAACAGAGCATGTCTGGCCTTACCAAGCTCACAGGCTTCCCATTTGGCTGTGTGATCTCTTCTGGTGCCATGAGAGCTGCTCCAGCAGTGAAACCAGAGGGCACACATATTTTTGCACTTTCCACCTCCAAAATGACAAGACAGCAGTGGAGGCAAAGTCAATGCCTGCCATCTTTTCTTTCTTCTTTCTGACACTAGACCTGGGCTGTCCCATCAAAACTCCACTGGATTTTGTGCTAAGAAGTTGGGATCAGGTGCTGGGGTCTGGAGCTGCTGCTCCACCGTTATTAACAAGTCTTTGCAAGCGGGGCTGGGGGTTTAGCTCAGTGGTTCTGCTGCCTGCCTTGCAAGTGCAAGGACCCCTGTTCGATTCCCAGTACCAAAAAAACAAACAAACAAGTCGCAGCAAGTGACAGGCCATGCCCAGATGTCCCAGCTGTGCTGCCGTGCCCTACTCCTGCCCAAGCTCCACTTTAAAAAAGAAACTATCATTTGTGGCCACTTACAACATTTCTCTAAAAGAAATAAACCAGACAGAGGAAGACAAATACTGCATGATCTCACTTATATGTAGCGACTAAAAAAAAAAAGTTAACTCACAGAAGCAGAGACTGGAACATCAGTTCTCAGAATCTAAAGGCAGAAGGAGGAGGGAGATGTTTCTCAAAGGATATAGAATTTCAGTTAGGAATAACTTCAAGACCTCTACTGTACAACCTGACAACCACAGCTAATAATAATGTAATATTTTTCAAATCTGAGAGTAGTTTTAAGTGTGCTCTCTACAGAAATGGTTAAGTATGTGAGCCAATGGATATGTAAACTAGCTTGTTAGTCATTCCACAATATGTACATATTCCAAAGCATCTTGTTGTACACAATATACAAATTTTACTGGTCAATTTTTTAAAAGCAAAATAAAGATACCTGAATTTCTCAGTAGGCTTTTGAAATTTTTGGCCAACAATAATCTTAAAAAGAGAAACTTGAAGTTTTTTTGAAAGAAAACATTATTTCATGCCAAAAACTTAGATTTGAATACCAAAGAGCGAAGTTCTACAGGAATTTTTCAAAGTACAAATTGTTTTTACCATAAATAAGGAGCTAGGAGACTAAAGGACCAGATCCCAGAGACTAGATCCCAGAGAAGTGAACCAAGGGGAGGCAGTGTGCTGGTGTTGGAGAAGGTACCTGTCTCTTCACTCCAGATCTTCCCGCTGGTCTCAAACTGCAATCCCTGGACCAGCAGCAGGAACAGCACCTACAAAGCCCTTAGAAATGTAAATCTTAGGCCCCACTTCAATCATTCTGAATCAGAAATTCTGATTTCACAACCCTCCAGGTAGTTGTTACACACACAGAACTATCGCTCCAGGCCAATGTTTGGTTGGCTCTAGGACCACCTAAGATCCCTGGGGGAAAAGCCCAGAGGGACACAGCCACAGACAAGTCTCCTACTTTAGGGAATACAACAAGGACTGGAAACCAGAGCTACATCATCTCAGAACACAGAGGTCTCAAGTACACTGAATGATTCCCAGGTTTTAAAACCTAAGAGAATTCTCTTTAAGATTTCAAAATTGGTAGGGACTTTTTTTTTTTTTAAACCTACCATTTTCTCTCTTTGGAATGTTCTAAAACATTGTCCTTCTTTTATCTCAACGTTGATGGTGAGATAACTTGTTTCCAATTTCACACATCCACAAATGGAAAGGGAAACAAAACTGCCCCTGACCAAATTTCTTAAGACCACAAACATCTACATCCAAAAATGTAGGGGTTCCCTGGGGAGAAAGGAACTGAGGAAGGTAGGGAATTTACTATCTGTACGTCTGAAATATCTGAGAAAACTTCAATGTCTTATGAAAAATGTCAAGTTCCTGAAGCTTGGGGAGACAGGGGTACAAAGTTGGGATAAAATTCATTTACTAGGGATGGGAATTTAGGTCACTGGTGCCGCTGCCTGACTCACAAGGGCAAGGTCACAAGTTCAATCCCTGGTAGCAAATAATAACAACAATGAAATTCAGCTACTAAACAAAAGAGTTGAATATCTTCATCTTCCTGAGAACATGGTTAAATATTTGTAATAGCTAAAACTATATCATGACTCTCTTTACCTATCAATAAATACAGGTTTATAAATGACAACCCAGTAGTAGTCTATTATACAATTTGTTAAATGACCCTAACTCATTAAAAATGTAGGCTGTTACTATTCTTCTACCATTAGGTATGTGGTACATATTTATATATACTGTATCTTTATATCTTTCTGTACTTATTTAAATATTTTCTTATAAAAAATTCCTAAAGGTATAACCACTGAGCCAAATAAATGTATATAACTGAGCTCCTGAAAAAGCTGTATACTTCTATACGGAGAACTCAAAGTACCTGTTTCTCCACATTCATACCAACACCTGGTATTTTGCTCTATTTCATTTCCAATCTTTGTTTCATAACAGACATTCAAGAACCTCTGCTGTCATTAAACCCACTTCCTACATGGAGGCAGCAGAGCCTCCAGGACACTTCCCACCTCTCCGTCAGCCTGTGCAGGTCATGCTCGGGGTCAGTGTGAGTAGACTGTCCAGGCTGAGCCCCACTCCTGCAAGACAAGCCTGTCCTGCCCATGGCTGCCCTTTTTCCTCACACCTGCACTCCTGCAAGCAGATGCAGCCATACACACGCTACCTCTGCTCCTGTCCAGAACATGTTGCTCATGGACTCTGCAAAGTTGACCTAGATGGAATGCGAGCGTCACCTTAGAGTACACATGACTCATCCAACTCAATTCAACTATTACACATCTCATGCCAACTGAGTACCTAGATTTTAGTCCTTCCAGGGTTTGTTCCTTTTAGAAATACAATATTTAAACACAAAAAAATTGTAGACAAAACAAAAGATCAAGACAATCACATCTGTCCTGCGTTTGGTGCTGACTGCGGCACTCACTGTGGGAGAAGCTGGACTTTCACTGATTCTAGTCCTCAAAACATCTCTCGAGATAGCCTTCATGATCCCCATGTGACAAATGAGTGCAGCAGGCCAAGGGAAGGTATGTCTACCTCCTAGAATCATACAGCTAGGGACAGGCAGGAGTAGTTGATCCCAAGATGGCTGATTCCAAAGTCCACACTTGTGCCACTACACTTTCGAGGTCAAAGTACAACACTAAAAAAAAAAAAAAAAAGAAAGAAAAAAAAATGTTATTGCAGGCTGGAAATGCTTTACATGGTAAAGAATGGCTGGGTTCAGGGCTGCCCACAATTCCTGGGGAAATTTTCAAAGTTGCAAGCGTGTTTCCCATCTCTGGATGCTGTTTGGTTTGTTAGCCCCAACACACTGAAAACTCAACGCAATGTAAACACTACTGGCTCTCCCTAAGGAACATTAATACTAAATCCCTACCAATAAAAAGGCTTCGCTCTAAGAACAGAACACTTTCATTGTTTGCCATCGATCCCACATGTAACTTATTCAATGGTAAAAATGTGCTTCAAAGTTTTAAAAAATAAAAATCAGCTTAAATATCAACTGTCCAAACAACACTCAGCTTCCATGTCCTTGACTCATAATGCATCATTCAAGCCACCCTTTAACTTCTGAGAAATACAACGCAACCAATGATTACTATAAAAACAACATAAAAATTCTAACCAGACAAAAATAAACTTCAAGATCAAAATGTGCTTCTAAAATGCTTTGTCTAATTCAAGTTGAAGTCAATTTTGCCTCCTTTCATCTCTTTTTATTAACTGCCTTCTATCCTAGTGTATTGATTTTCTTCTGACCACATTGCATCAACTATTTAGAGTGTTGTTCCAGCTTGAAATAACCAACCAGTCATAGAGTACAGTCTATGCAGCTTAATTCAGATGGATAAAATAGTGCAATAATGAAAATTATGTCAAGGACTTCATCTCATAAGCAGCGTGCCTGGGACAAAAAAGGGATTTGGCTCAGTGGTTCCGCTGCCTGCCTCACAAGCTCAAGGGCCAGAGTTCAATCCCCAGTACTAAAAACAAGCAAACAAACAGTCATTGGTGAGTGGCAAGATTTACTAGGACACCCATTACCAAAGGTGGATAACAGATGTACACTTGAGTCTTGGAAGAGGGACAGAGACGGAGGCTGGGAGTTATAGGTTGAGACTGGAAAAGGCAATGCAGATAAGATCTACCTATCCTGCCTGGGAACAGAAGCCAATAAGAATGTAGTAGCTAGTGCAGCACCTAAAAACGTTGGGAAAACTGCAAAAGAGAGGAACCTTTTTTCCCTTTTCCTAATATTTAAGATTATTACTTTAAATAAAGTGGAGAACCAGGGCTGGGGATTGAGCTCAGTGGTTCTGCTACCTGCCTCAAAAGTGCAAGATCCCAAGTTTGATCCCTGGTAAAAAAAAAAAAAAAAAAAAACAAATAGTGGAGAACCTAAAGCATTTATGCTTTTGATATAATAGAATTACCGAACGGTACCTGGTAACGATTAGCATAGGAAAACCAAGTGCTTTGCATTTATCATCTTAGTGAGTCACCTACAGATTGGGTATTAATATGCCCATGTCATAACCCCAAAAAAGGTCGCTCATCAGGGTGAGAGGCAGTTTAGTAAAACAAGCAAGTTCTTAACCTTTTTTATGCAGTTACCGTCTTTGGCTGCCCTGTGAAATTTACAGATGCCTTCTCACAATTATTTTTAAATGCATATAGCTAAACATATAAGATTATAAAAGAAACCAACTGTTCTGAAGCACGGTTCTCTCCGTAGGCTCTGTGGAACCAGGGTAGAATAGGCACAGCTCCACACAAACAGAGCGACTGGGTGAGTTTAATAAAGACACTATGTATACAGAGGCAGGTAGGTTTCAGGGAAAGGTAAGGAGCCTGGCTGAGCTGGGGCATTTGCCCTTAGCACTCTCAGTGGGGCAAGAAAAGGCAGAGTGGTTATCAGAAAAGCAGGGCGGGGAAAGCTTTGTACCCTGTGAATCCCCTGGTGTCACCCACTGACCGACCCCTCAGAAGCCTGAGTACCTCGAGGCCCTGAGGTGCAGAGCAGACAGAAGGGAGAGTGCTCTGGAGAGGTGATAGGGGCCGGACAAGGATGCCTCCCCAGGGAGAGGGACAAGGCGCTCAAAGCCATTTGCCAAACATGCCCCACCTCAGGTTCACACATGGGTCAACAGCAGGTACCAGGTATACACATTTGGGCTAATGAAAGTGAGTCTTAGGGAGGGTAAGTAACTTAGCCAAAATTAATGAAGAAGCACTTTTTAAAACGAAGGTTAAAACTCAAGTCCGCTTGACAACAGCGCCCCCACTTGAAGCTGCTCTGCCATACTGCTAGAGAACAGCCATATTTTAAATGCTGAATTCTCCAAAGGCAACAGCACAGCGCAGATATAACCCTTCCTCATCTTATTGCTCAGAATATTTTAAAACTACAACGTATAGGCTGGGGATTTAGCTCAGTGGTTCTGCCACTGCCTCGCAAGTGCAAAGACCTGAGTTCAATCCCCGGTACCAAAAAAACTACAACATACAGACATTTTCATGTAACATCCTCCACAAGGGAATAATAAACTCTTTTCTTTTTTTTTTATTGAGTTTATTGGTACATTTAGGGATACAGTACAGTTACATTCATTGTTGGGATCATGTACCTTTACATGGCAAGTCTTGATTCTCATTTTTTCCCCTTACCTCTGCCCTCCCTTCACCCCCTCCTCCCCTCCCCATCTACAAACACTTTATTTTCATCTTTTCATTCTCTCACATTTTTTTCTTTTCCCTTTTTGTTCTTCCCCTACGTATCACA
>NW_022900940.1:29318769-29365303 GCF_012274545.1 Fukomys damarensis
CAGGCAGGCAGGCAGGCAGCTGAAAAAAAACCCCCTCTGGGGTCTTTGGGGCCTTCCTGGTCTGTTGTCGCGCAGGCCAAGGGCTCCCGCGCAGGCCGGGAGCTCGCGCGCACGCTGCCGGGTGATCGCAGGCAGGCAGGCAGGCAGGCCAATAAACTCTTTTTTAAGGACAAGAAATACAGAAAATGTTCAGGGTTGGGAAACAGTAAACCCAAAATTAGAAACGAATGCTTGAAATGGTAGAGTTGCTCAAGTCTGTCTGGGCAAAGCTTCAGTTTTTCAGAAACCCATGAAGATTAAAACGAAGGCTCAGAAGAACTCAATGTTGCTGATTGAACACTTAGAAACTGTAAGCAAAATTCCATTCTTCAGACTTTATATTCAGTGAATAGTGGGCCAAATGGAGGGTTCTTTTCTTTCCCTAGCAACCTTTTCAAAAAGGAACGTATCCTGCATCTACTTGACACCAGGGAGAAAGCCTAATTCAGAAACCATGATCTCTTGCTTAGTTTCAGTGGATTAACACCTGTTTATTCTATTCTCACATTTTTTTTCCCAGTCTCATAATACAGCAAAGCCTGATTCTGTTTACACTCATGGCAGGTATCTTCACAGTTTAAACATTTTTATAAACATATATTTCAAGGCAAGCTCCGCCCTCTTTAGTTCCAGAGGATACAACAGGGAGGACGCTAGGTAACAAGGTCGCAAGGTATGCGAGGCAAGTAGCCAGCCACCACATCAGGCACCAAAGCCAGACAAAGAAGCACCACAGTTAAATGACCGTTGCATCAAAACAGGAGTCTCTCCCATACCACAGCATGTGGACAAAGAAGAAAGCACAGACCATTTGTAAATGCTTTATATGTAAATATTGTATACATTAAGCAGCTACAGCTTTTTCGGTATGTCAATCAGACCTCAAGAAACTGGCTTTTAGTTAGGCATGGCCACTTTCCCTGTAATACGAGCACTTGAGAGGCTGAGGCAGGAGGACTGCATGAGTTCGAGGCCAGGACTGGGCTACACAGTCAGTTCAAAGCTAGCCTGAAGTACAAAGCAAGACCTTGTCCCCCAAAAAATATTTTTTTAAATGGGTTTTAAGAAAAGAAAAAGAGGGGCCAGAGATTTAGCTCAGTGGATATGCCGCCTGCCTCACAAGTGCAAGGGCCAGAGTTCGATCCCTGGTACCAAAAGAAAAGAAAAAGAAGTTTAAAAAAAAAAAAGAAAAAGAGGAGCAATATGTAACAAACAAAAAACCAAAATAACTTATTTGTATAAATTAAATTTCAAAGTCTCCCTCTCAAAAAAAAAAAAAAAAAAAGGTTTGCATCATAGTATCATAGCAACACAGACCATGTCTTCAATGCCTGGAGAAACAGGGCAGGTTCCAGTCTGGCCTTGCAACTTATTCTGTGTGCCACGAGCAAATGTCATCTCTCTCGAGTCACAGTTTATCCTACTGTGAAGGGGAGATTACAATACCCACTTCGTGCGGTAATGGTGAGTTTTACATCAAGTCATGTTTTCTGCATTTTTTTTAACCAACCAAAGGCTTTACAGATAAAGCTCAGCTTCCTCAACTTGGCCTAAGTCAGGCTCTGGGAACACAGCTGAAAATATACTTGAAGAGTCTAGGAACACCTGTGAGGAAAAACTGAGATTTTTTAGCCTCCAAACATAAACGCTCATTTGTAGTTGAAAATGGAACACAGTCAGTCTCTTTGTTCTATGGGCTTCTGGAATATATCTCACCACTGAGTGTGTCCTACTTCTCCTTTTATTTCCCCCTCAACTACACATTCCTGGAGGGCCCTTTTCTTCTATAACCCAACACAGAGTCCAGGCACTGGCCCACCCAATCAGTATTTTACTGGATGGATGGGTCGATGGGTGGGCAAGTGAATGACTGCCTTCCTGCCTCTGCCTAGGGCTGTTTTGCGATTGAACCAGATAAAACCTACACAGAAGTACTTTGGCATTTATGGTGTCTCAGAAGAATTCGGTGAACTCTTCCAGGTCTCACCACTCACAGGAAGAGGGTGGCGAGTGTTTTTCAAGACAAGGGAAGATATATCTGATAGCCTAACCTTATGGAAAAAATATAAAATTTCAAATGCAACTGTTGGACTTACATTTCTAACCACGCTCTTATCATTCCTAAACAATTGACAAGAACAAAGTTACATTCACAAGCTCTCACTTTAGAGGGCAAACCAGTACAATTTAGATAGAATATAGACAGACTAATTTTATAGGCTCCTTGTGCTTTTTATCTTCTCAGATCAAATTCACTCTTCATTGCTTGCTCTGCGAAAACATATCTGAGCCCTTTGAACATTTTTACTTCACCTATGGACAGGATGTTTTGTCAGTAGAGGGCACTGAAGAGACCGCAGCAGAAAGTCTTTTTGCTCTAAAAAATAAAGTTTATGAAAGGTCACTGTTCTGAACCCCTGAGCTAGGTCCCAAGAGACTAGACCAAGTTAGATTGGAGTCATTTGTGCTACATGTCACATACTAAACTGAACTCAAAACAAGCTTGATCTTGTTAAAAACAAAGCAAAACAACAAAAAAAGGAGATTCACACGAATCAATCAAAAGGGCCCAATCAACCCACACCAGCAAATAAGAACGCCCCCCTCCCTGTTCCAGTCCTGTGAGGAAAGCAACTTTGCAGAGACCAATGCGCCTTTTCTTCCTGTGCCTCTGCTTTCTTCAGCCTTTTCTGCCTAGAAAGCCACCCACGTCCACTGAGCTCAGCAGAGAGACTATCTCTCAGGTGTAACTCTACCCAGTTTATCCATCACTAATAAAGACAATTCCATCTTCAGACTCTATTCGACAGCATCTTGGAAGCTCCATCATCTGGGTGCTTCTCTGACATCCACCTCCTACAGAAAAAGTTTCCCCGGCACGCAGTTGCTACAATGTACAATAACCTATGACGCCCAGCAGCCTGCTTCGGCAGTTTTATAGGCGTCTCTGGTGAGACTGTCCCATGAACAGCTCCCCAAGTAGCTTAGAAGACAGGTTTTCCGCAAGTTCCACACGTGAGCTCCATAGCAACCTCTACCACTCAGTAAGCCAGGGCCACACCCTCCTCGCCAACAGCCCAGGTTTGGGGAAGGGGTGCCTTTCTCTGAGCACTTGCAGCTATTCTTATATTCCTCAGCGATTTCTTTATCAGCACATCCTTATTATACAACGCTGCTATAGATAAATGTGTTTGTTGCTGCTGAGGAAAGAACCTAGGGCCTCAGAAAGGCTAAGCATGCACTCCAACAATGAACTGCATCCTCAATCTGTAATATTCCTTTATATTAAACTTTCCATGTCCAAATTGCCGTGTGACTTCTCTGTCTTGGATAGACACAGATCAGTTTATTTTTCAATAACTTAAAAGTTTTACTACATAATTATCTAAAATAACTCATTACCTATGATACCTTCCTCTAGTATGTTGCTACCTTCATTTATATATTCATTTATCTATTCAACAAACATTCTTTGAACTCCTTCTGTGTACTAGGTGCTGGAGATACAAAGTCTTGCTCTCCAGGAGCTTGTAATCCAAAGCAAGATAAAAATTGAATAGTGTGCACCATGTAGCATATCCAGATGAAATGATTTTCTTCCCAATCTTCTCGTACGTGAAGTTACTCTTTCCCATAACATCTCAGGAAGACCTTGCGGCTTTCTGATCATTTTCAATCGCTAAAATTCCATTTTTGAGCTCAAGCATGATCATTTCCTCTTGTCCCTCAGGTCAGGCATGACTCACAAAAATGAAACGGTGAGAGGGGTATGTGCTGTTTCTGCAGCCGCTCATTCCTCTCCTCCTTGGAGCTGAGGTAGGAGGGTAAAGAAAGAACAAGGACCCCATATCCTCATGCCTGGCCTCCCAGGAAGCATGCAGGGCACATCCTTTCTGGGAGATGCTCTGCACTGAAGGTTTCTGACACAGGAGAGCCAGAACCAGCTCAACGTCTTTTAGGCATCCTCCTAGCCCTTGGCAGAGGCCTCCCAGCCGGTCCTGCTGGAGTCTTTGTCTGGAGTGCAGTCCTGCTGCCTTGGATCCCAGAAAGCCACTTCAAGGCCACACCACCTTCGCTCTCTAGTTCCCCCGTAAGGTCCAGGGCTCACCAACAAATCCTGTTTCAATGCCTGGGCACTGTCTCATCTGAGGCACCCATGTCTGCGGATGCCTTCAGCTCCTAAATTTTATTCTATAGAGTTGAGGAAGGAGGACAGTAACCATAGGAAAGGATGGGAAAAGCCACAGCCCTCCCTCAGACTGACAAACTGTGATTTTTTTTTTTACTTTGTATTTTTTTTTTTAGTACATATTTGTCATACATATTGATCGCTTTCACCATAGGGAATCTGTATCTGTACATACCTTAATTCCTCTTTTCCTTGCCCATTTCCCTCCCCTCCCTTCAGCCCTTCTTCTGCTTCCCAGTCACAAAAGCTGACAGCTTGTGATTCTGAAAATGAACCCTTTCTACTCTCCCGAGTCTTCACTGCAAACCTGAGATTGGCTTTCAGGTCATGTGCAGAGGAAGCAGCCCTTGGAGACCACCACAGTTGGTCAGTGTGTGTAGACACCATTCACTACTGGATTACAACCCAAATAGGAGAACAAACGGGTGAAATACAGCAAAAGGAAAAACTAGAATAAGAAGCAAAACCATCCCCAACCAGGGCACTGCTCCAGGCACAAGTCTGGAGACAGCCATGCTGCCACATGCACAAAACTTCCTGGGGAAGAAGTTAGGGGGAAGTGGCCTCATCTGGTCACGCACCCCAGAATCTATCACCTACAGTGCTGACCAAGCTGCAGGGTTCTCCCTCCGGGACCCTGCTCAGAGTCTGAGATAATAACAGAAAAGTGCTTCTCTGTTCACGGGCTCTGCTCCCAGTGCAGTCTAAAGATCTAGCAATTCTGTGAAATGCACAAAAGCTTTCGGGGGAAGTAGCCAGGTCCACATGGTGGACACCACAATCACCTTCAAGCAGTGGCCCAACAGAGTGGTTTTCCCACTGGCACTCTGCCCAGAGTCAGAGATAATAACAGGAGAGAGCACCCCATTCACCAGCACCCCAGAAACCACAAACCAGACAGAAATGTGCGGGGCGCAGCAGCAGGGCCAAAAGCTGTGACTGCTGGAGGCACAAGGAGATGAACCAGACCACACTCGGTTTTTTATCTCTGCACCATATGCCCTGAGGAATACATGGCCAGACAGAGTCTCGGGGCACTGAGTCAGGACTAGAAACATCAAGGAATGGACCAGACAATCTTGGCTCAAGCTTCTGTCTCCCTGGCACCTGGAACAGCAAGAAGCAAGTGCCAGTGAGAAACGCAGAGGTCTGTGGCAGCTGGGACCCACAGGCACTGGGGGTGAAGGGAAACAGCCTTGCTTAGCTGAGACAGCCTCTCGGGACCCAGACGCTGCTGCGATCGTAGGGGCTGAAGCCTGCTGAAAGAGAGCCAGGAGTTCCAGAGACAGACAGGACAGGCGGCTGGCTGGGAACACCAGGCTGAGAACCACTTGAGGGAACGCCACAAACCCTCCACCACGGAGGCTAAGAACACGGAGGCGCCTGAACACAGGGGTCCAAAAAAAGCCGCAGGAATATTCGTTCCAATCAACAAAACCAGACAGTTGCTCCTCTCTTATGTTTGGTCCTTCCTTTGCCCTTTTATCCATATATGGTTTATTTCGCACAACAGCAGTTGACCTAGTGGATGTAGACACAGTAACCCTGCATTAATTGCCTGGCTGTGATCCATAATACCCTGCACTGTGACACAATAGCAGTTGCTCCTTAGGAATAGCTACACACACTTGACGCTTTGATCAATCACTGGACACGATCTCCTATTTCCCTCTGGACCTCCCATTTATACTCCCTTCCTTTCTCTATTCTACCTCCCTCTAAATACCTGCTTCTATCCCCCTACTGTCCTCACCTTTTCCTACTAAAATTTTATTATCACTGGGGATTTCGCTCAGTGGTGCCTCGCCTGCCTCACAAGCACAAGGTCCTGAGTTCGATGCCTGGTACTGGAAAAAAAATAATTAAATAAAATTTTATTATTAGCCTCTTTTTTATTATTTTTTTGTGGTACTGGGAATCAAACTCAGGGCCTTGTGCTTGTGAGGCAGGCATGGTGCCGCTGAGCTAAATCCCTGACCCTTAGCCTCTATTTTTGATGCATCATTCTTTCTGTTCTTTTTTTCTACCTCTCCACTCTTACCTATATAATATTTGAAATTTTCTTAATGTTATTAATGTTTAGTTTTTTCTAGACTACTATACTATATTTCCCCCACACATCAGTTAGTGAAATAGTAGAGATCTTTCTCCTCAGGTTCTTCAGTACAAGATAATCTATGGCTAGCTAGTGGTGGTGTCAAAGGAACTTACTCTCTCCTTTCAAAGTATCGCTAGAGGCTAAACCTAGCACCTTTCCCAGGCTGAAAGGAAATTCTGAGACATACCCATGAACCAGGACACACCAAAAAGAGAAAGCCACCTAAAGAAAGAGCCCCGTGTGACAGTGGAAAAGGCATTCTACCCAACTGTGCTACAAACTTTAACATAGAAACAACACTGAGAAAACAAGGTGGCAAAATACTACCAAAAAGCTGATCTACAGATGCAGAGTGGATGAAATTCCAAAGAGTTTTTTTTCCCATTTAGTTTACTGCTACATTCAAGCAAACAAAAGTTACATTTATCATTTGAATATAACTGTACTGTATACTTAAAAGTACCAATAAACTCAATAAGATCAAAAAATAAAATAGAATAAAAATATCACTGGGATCTTGTACCTTCACATGATATATCTTGGTTCTTATATTTTCCCCATACCCCTGACCTCCCTTCAACCCTTTCACCCTTCCCTATTTACAAAGACTGTATTTCCACTTTTTTTACATTTCTTCTTTTCTCTTATTTCCTTTCCCCTCCCCTTCCCACTTCCCCAATAGCCATTTTCTTCCAATTTCATACTATCAATTATACCACTTGAACCATATTTACACTTTTAGTTTTTCACACCAGAGAAACTACCCAGTAGTTACTCAAGTGTGCCCTATTTATTTCACTTAAAAGTACAGCTCCAATGTGTATCCATTTAGCTACAAATCTCTACTTTCTTTTTTTTTTCTTTTTTTTTTTTTTTTTGTACTAGGGATCAAACTTGGGTCCTTGCACTGGGACAGAGGTGGCAGAAACACTATCCAAGCCCCAGTTTCTCATTCTTTATGGCTGAGTAGTACTCCATTTTATAGAAAAAGTACATCTTCTTTATCCAGTATCCAGTTTATAGGCAAATGGCTTGTTTGCAAGTTTTAGCTATTACAACTGTGCTGCTATAAACATGGGTGCACATATATCGCTGTGGTATGATCTCTTTAACTCTTTTGGAAAGATACCCAGCAGAGGGATAGCTGGGTCAAACGGTATATCTAATCCTACTTCTTTGAGGTACCTCCATATTGATTTCCACAGTGGCTGCACCAGTCTGCACTCCCACCAACAATGGAGAAGAGTTCCTTTCTCCCCACAACCCCGCCAACATTTGATAATGGTTGATTTCTTGGTAGCAGCCATTCTTTCTGGGGGAAGGTGGAATCTCAGTGTTGTTGAGACAGGGTCTCACTATGTAGTTGAGACTGATGTAGAACTCACTATGCAGCCCAGGCTGGTCTCAAACTCACAGCGATCCTCCTGCCTCAGCCTCCTGAGTGCTAGGATTAAAGGCATGTGCCACCATGCCCGGCTTTTTTTTGTTTGTTTGGTTTTTGTGAAAGTCTAACATGCTCTTTTTTGGTTGTTTTTGTTTTTGTTTTGTTTGGTTTGGTACTGGGGCATGAACTTGGGTCCTTGTGCTTGCAAGGCAGGTGGAGGAACTACTGAGGCAAATCCCCAGCCCATTCAGTGTTGTTTTTATCTGCATCTCTCGAATGACAAGCAATGTTGAACATTTTTTCATATTGCTGGCTTTATTTGTTTGTCTGAGAAACATCTGTTCATTTCAGATGCCCATTTTTGAATCAGGTCTTTGTATCTGGGGGGTCTCATTTTTTTAGTTCTTTATATATTTTAGATAGTAGTCCTTTATCTGAGGAGCAGCCGGTAAAAAATTTTTCCCACATTGTAGCTTGTCTCTTAGCTCTGTTGGTAGTTTCTCTTGCACTGCAAAAACTTTTTAATACAACGAGATACCAGTTGTTGATTCTTTGTGCAAGTTCCTGTGCTACTGAGTATTTGTTCACAAAGTATGTTCCGATGCCAATGTCTTCAAGAGTTCCACCTAAATTATTTTCCAGTAAATTTAGTGTTTCTGTTTTGATATTTAGATCTTTAAGCCACTTGGATTTTAGTTTAGTGCATGGTGAAAGGTCTAGTTTTAAACTTTGGCAAGTCAAAAGCAAGTTTTTCCAACACCATTTATTAAAGAGCCTGTCTTTCCTCCAGTGAGGACGGTGGGCTCCTTTGTCAAAGAAGAGATAGCTGAGTATGTCTGGTGTTTTTTTTGCATCTTCTAATCTATTCCACTGATTCTCTGGTCTGTTTCTTTGCCAGTACCGTGCTGTTTTATCACACTGGCTTTGGAGTATAGTTTCAAGTTGGGAATTGTGACATCCCCTGTCAGGTCTCTGTTGCCTAGAATGGTTTTGCTATTCTAGGTCTCTTCTTGCTCAAAATGACTTTTTGGATTATTTTCTCTAGTTCTGTAAAATATACTGTGGGATTTTAATCAGGATTGCATTGAATCTGTATAGAAGTTTTGGAAGTATAGCCGTTTTCACTGTGTTCATTCTTCCCACCCAGGAGGAAAGAACGTCTTTCCATTTTCTTATATCCTCTTCAATCTCTTTTTTATCAGAGTGCTGAGTTTTCAATGTAGAGATCTTTTGTCTCTTTTGTTGGATTCCTAGATACTTCATTTTGGGGGGTGATATTGTGAAAGGAATTGTTTCCCTAATTTCTTTCTCAATGAATCTGCTATTTGTGTACAAGAAGGTTGTTGATTTTTGAGTGTTGACTTTGTATCCAGCTACTCTACTGAAAGTGTCAATTAAGTATAGAAGTCTTTTGGCAGAGTTTTTTGGGTCTTTTTTGTAGAGTATCATATTGTCAGCAAATAATGACACTAACTTCTTCCTTTCCTACTTTTATTCCTTTTATTTCTTTCTCTTGTCTAATGCTATGGCTAATGTTTCCAGAACTATATTGAACAGGAGTGTTGATAGTGGACATACTTGTCTTGTTCCTGATTTTAGCGTAAAGGATTTTACTTTTTGATCCTTTAGTATGATATTGGCTGTTGGTTTTTCATACATAGCCTTTATCAAGTTAAAATAGAGACCATCTATTCCAATTTTTTGCAGGGTTTTATCATGAATGGGTGTTGAATTTTGTCAAATGCTTTTTCTGCATCTATTGAGATGATCATACAGTTTTTGTCCTTGACTCTGTTAATATAGTGTATTACATTTATTGATTTACGTATGTCGAACCATCCTTGCATCCCTGGGATAAATCCAACTTGGTCAGGGTGTATGATCTTCTTGATGATCTTCTCTATTGTTTGCCAGTATCTTATTGAGGATTCTTGCGTGTATGTTCATTAAGGAGATTGGCCTGTAGTTCTCTTTTTTGGTCAGGTCTTTCCCTGTTTGGGAATCACAGTAAGACTTGCTTCCAGGGATGAATTTGAAAGTATTGCTTCCCTTTCTATTTCATTCAAGAATTTAAAGAGTAGTGGCAATAGTTCTTCACAAAATGTTTTGTAGAATTTAGCAGTGAAGCCATGAAGATCTGGGCTTTTTCTTTTACATTTTCAATTTCAATGAACGTAATTGGGTGTTTAGACTTTTTATATCTTCTTTGTTCAACTTTGGTAATTCAAAAGTATCTAGAAATCTGCCCATTTCTTCTGTTTTCCATTTTATTACAGTATAGGTTTTTGAAGTAGGTATTGCTGATCCTCTGGATTTCTGCTGTGTCTACTGTGACTTCACTTTTTCATTCCTAATTGCATGAATTTGAGCCTTTTCTTTCCTTTTTTTGATAAGGTTGACTGAGGGTTTATCGAATTTATTCTTTCAAAAAACAACTCTTTCATTCATTCCTTTTTTTGAATCATTTTCTTAGTCTCCACTGCATTGATTTCTGCTCGATCTTCGTAATTTCCTCCATTGTATGAGCTTTTGGTTTGTCTTGCCCTGCTTAGAAGCTTAAGGGTAAGCATTCGGTTGTTTATTTGAGCTCACTCTGTTGTCCTAGTATGGGTATTTACTGCTATGAATTTTCCTCATAGAACTGCTTTCATCGTGTCCCATAGATTCCTATATGTTGTACTGGCAATATCATTTAATTGTAGAAACTGTCTAATTTCTTTTTTAATTTCCTCTGTGACTCAATGGTTGTTCAACAGGGTGTTATTTAATTTCCGTGTGTTTTTGAAGTTCTTGCGGTTTCTTAGGGTATTGATCACCAGTTTACTTGCACTATCACCTGATAATATACAAGGGATAACTTCAATTCCTCTGCATTTACTTAAACATGTTCTATGAGCTATCATGTGGTCTATGTTGGAGAATGACCTGTAAGAGCTGAAAAGAATGTATTTTCTGATTTTGTGGGGTGGAACACTCCATAGACATCTACTAAATTCATTTATTCAAAGACTTGATTCAATTCTGTTATTTCCATGTTGATTTTTTGTCTAGATGATCTGTCTATTTGTGACAATGGAGTATTGAGGTCCCTCACTACAACTGTGCTTATTTCTTTTTTCATATCCATTAATATTTGTTTTGCATAGTTGAGGGCATTAGTATTTAGTGCATATATATTTATGTTTGTCATTTCTTCCTCTTGTTCTCTTTACAAGGATGTAGTAGCCTTCTTTGTCTCTCTTAATTAGTTTTGGTTTGAAATCTACTCTGCCTGCAAATAAGATAGCTACCCCACTTTTTTCCAGGCTCCTGTCATATGTGGAACTGATTTCCATCCTTTTACACTCAGTCTATGAATTTCTTTGTGGATTAAGTGGGTTTCTTTATACAGCATATTGTTGGATTTTTGCTTCTTAATCCATTCTGCCAGCCTAGTTCTTTTGATTGGTAAATTGAAGACATTAACATTGATGATTATAACTGCTACATACTTTGTTTTTGTTTTTGTTTTTTTGAGACAGGGTCTCACTATGTAGTTGAGACTGACCTGGAACTTACTATGTGGCTCAGGCTGGTCTTGAACTCACAGCGATCCTCCTGCCTCAGCCTCCTGAGTGCTGAGATTACAGGCATGGGCCACCATGCCCGGCCACATACTGACTTTTCATTATCATGTTATTTTCCTGTTGTTGGCTCTTCCCCCCGCTTTCCCTTTAATTTCTTGCCTTCCTGGTATATTTTCTCTTTTGGTCCTAATAGAGTTGTGGCCTTCATTGTCTTTTTTCAGGATATTGTTTAGAAGTGTTTGGAGTGCCAGTTTGGTGTTCACGAAATTTCTCAGCTGTTCTTCCAGACAAGAATTTTAAAACTTGATGGTTAAAATGATCAATGAGCTCAAAAAGACAAATAAGCAGCTGTTTGAATTAAGAAGATAATGCATAATATACAAGACCACTGGAGGGCCAGGGATTTAGCTCAGTGGTTCTGCTGCCTGCCTCACAAGCACAAGGGCCTGAGTTTGATCCCCAGTACCAAAATAAATAAATAAATAAAAGACCACTGCAGAAGGTATGGTGGTATACACCTGTAATCCCAGCACTTGGGACCTGAGGAAAAAGAATTGCTGTATGTTCAAGGCCAGCCTGGAACACATACCATTACCCTGTCTTGAAAAAAGAAAGAATTCAATCCCTGATACCAAAAAAGAAAGAAAATGTACTTCAAGAAAGAAACAAATGTTCTGGGGGGGGGGAGCAGAAATTCTAGAAATGAAAACCCAGTGAGTCAAAAACCTGAACTGAAAGTCTAAGCAGTAAACAAGATCAATCAGAAGAAAGAATATCAGGAGGTGAAAATGGGATGGAAGTGCACAAGTAGCACTGAACAAACTATACAAGAATTTCTGGATAAATCTGCAAAAAATAATTAAAGGCTCACTGGCTTGGAAGAAGGCATTGAAATATGAGATACTGGCTTTTAAAATGTATTCACTGAAATTCTTATGGAAATTTTCCCAACTCTGGGGATTCAAGACGGGTACCCAGATTTTTAAAAAAGCATTTAGAACCACAAATAGACATGACCAGAAAAGAACTTTTCCCTTAACACATCATAGTCAAAATGCCAGAAACTCAGAACAACAAAAAACCCAATATTAAAAGCTGCCAAGGGCTGGGGATTTAGTTCAGTGTTTCCACTGCCTGCCTCACAAATTTAAGGACCTGAGTTCGATCCTGGTACAAAAAAAAAAAAAAAAAAATGCTGCCAAAGCACTCATAAGGCAAACCTCAAAGTACAGAAGGACTTGGAATAAAGCTTTTCATACCCTGAAAGAAAATAATCACCAACTCAGATTACTATATCCTACAGAGATATTCTTCAAAACTGAAGGAGAAATAAAGACTTTTTGAAATTAAGTATAAACTAGAGATATTCTTAACCATTCATAAGTACCAATATTAGAAAAAATAGAACAAGCCAAAATAAATATCCTCATACATCTGAACATTCTATAAAAATAGGAATAAATAAACCCCAAACTATAAATGGAAAGAAATAATAAAGGTCAGAAAACAAAAAAATGAAAGTGAAACTTTAAAAAATTACAAATTATCAATGAATCTAAGAGTTGGGTCTTTGAAGAGATAATGATTGATAAACCTTACTCAAACTTACCACAAGAAAGAGAAAAGCCCAAAATTTATGAGTACCAATGAAAAAGGTAAAACTGAACAAATGCCAGTAAAATCCAAAGGCTCATCAGAAATTATTTTCAAGGTTTCTGTACCAACATATTGGAAAAATCTATAAATGGATCAATTCCTAGACACATATAGCTAACATAAACTGAATGAAGAAAACATGCAAGATCTAAACAGATCAATACTAAGCAATGAGACTGAAGAAGTAAAAAAGCCCATGACCAGATGGATTTACTGTGGAATTCTTCAGTAAGAACTACCACAGAAGATAGAAAAGAACTAGCATTAATGTTCCTCAACTGTTCCCATACAATAGAAAGGGAAAATCAGTCTATGAAGCCAGCATTACATTGATAAAAAAAACAGATAAATGCTCAACAAAAAAAAGAAAAGCTGTAGAACAATATCCTTAATGAACACATATGCGAAAATTCTTAGTAAGATCTTCACTAACAGAATTCAATAACACATTAAAGAGATCAACACCATGAACAAGGTGGTTTTATCGCAAAGATGATTCGATGTACATATATCAAAGAATAAAAATTTCAAAATACAAAAAAGGCAAAACAATTTTAAAAAGAAATAAAAACATACACAAATCAATAAATGTATATACAGTAAAAAATTCTGGGCTGGGATTTAGCTGAGCAGTGCTGCACCTCCCTGGCAAGTGCAAGGTCCTCAGTTTGATTCCCAGACCAGAAAATAAAAATTTGAAAAGTAAAAATTAAACACTACTTCATGATAAAAGCCTTGACTAAAATAGGTATAGAAGGACCTTATGTCAAAATGATAAAAGCCATACATGTCAAACCCACAACTAACATCATATTGAATGAAAGAAAATTGAAAGAATTGCCTCTAAAGTAAGGAATTAGATAAGGGCATCCATCCTCAACTCTCCTGTTGAATATAGTACTTGAAACTGTGGGGAGAAAAACCAGACAGGAAATTGAAATAAAAGGAATATCATTAGGAAAGAAAGAAGTCAAATCCTATCTTCAGATGACATAATACTTTACAAAGAAGACCAAAATTCTCCACCAAAGACTTTTAGAACTGACAAACTCAGCAAAGTGGCAGATACAACACCAACACACAAAAATAGTGTTCCTGTACACTAATAATGAACCCACTGAGAAAGAAATCAAGAAATCAATTCCATTCATAATAGCTTCTAAATTTAAACAATTAGGAATCAATGTAACCACAGAGGTGAAAGACCTCTACAAGGACAATTACAGAATATTGAAGAAAAAGATCTTATAAAAAGGAAAGACATGACTTGTTCTTGGATTGGAAGAACTAGTATTTTGAAAATGACCGTATTGACAAAAGTGATTGACAGAATCACTGTGTTCCCTATTAAAGTGCCAATGCAAAACTAGACAAAATTAATCTTGAATTTCTTATGGAATCAGAAAAGATGCAGAACAGCCAAAACAACCCTGAGCAAAAGAGCAATGCTAGAAACATTACTATACCACACTTTAAATGTACATAAAACCATAGGAACAAAAGCAACATGATAATGGCACAAAAACAGAAATGTAGATCAATGGGATCTAATAGGCTAGAAGATAGAGAAACTAACTCAAGTACCTGTACCCAACTGATTTTTGGAAAGAGTCCAAAAACACATGCTAGAGAAGAGACTCTTTAACAAATGGTGCTGGATGGATAGAGGATTTAGCTCAGTGGTTCTGCCTCCTGCCTCGCAAGTGCAAGGTCGGGAGTTCTATCCCTGGTACCAAGAAAAAAAAATGACGCTGGAAAAATTAGATATCGACCTGCAAAAAATTGAACCTAGATCCCTGTCACCTTATAGTAAAACCAAATCAAGTGGGTTAAAGACCTAATTATACAGTAAAACCAGAAATAATAAAGATGCTATAAGATACATGGGAGACATAGTTGAAGCCACAGACACAAAAAAACAAGGGAAATATCAAGAATCAACAAGTGGGACTACATGAAATTAAAAAGCTTTGCATGACAAAAAAGTAGTGAAGAGGTAACCTACTGAATGGGAGAAAAACTTTACTAGTTGCTCTTCTGATAAAAGATTATTATCTAGAAGATATAAAGAATTCAAAAAAGTAACCCCTATAAAACAATGAACCTGGGCTTCTGGGAAGATGATGGAACAGTTAGTAGCAGAGAAACAGTATCTCTGATATTTGGAATTCAAACACTAGAATATAGCAATATGAGGAAGAGAAGAAGGAAACTGAGTCCCCAGGACCCACCAAGGACCTGAAGTGAGAACTGGAGCCACAGGAAGAGTAAAGAGAGAGACCTCAACACAGAAGAGGGAAATGGCAAGTAGCACTTTCTCCCTGAACCCCAGCTCATGGTATTTAAGCAGCTACTCAAATCTGCAGATGCACAAGAACTACCAGAGGTCTCCACAGAGAAATATACCAGTGGAATGGAGCCATGGACACTGCAGTCCACAATAGCTGATGAGTGCCCAGAAGCGGACATTTGGCTGGTAACCATTCTGGAAAGGAGCCAACTAAACTAAGGACTCAGAGAAGCTGTGGGTTGGCTCCATCTAGCAGCTCCTGGTTTCAGGGTGAGATGAAGCATAGTTCAAGTCAGCAAGGGTTAGGGAGCTGAGCTCAAGCTGGCAGGGAGCACTCAGAGTGTTGTGGGCTGAAAAACTCGGATCATAGCCTCACAGCCAGAAATCAGAAGCAGCCTAAACTTCAGTGGAACTGAAGGCTCAGGTTGGCTGGGATTATCTACCACCTTCACAATTCTGCTGTTGTCTTGCTGGGATCAGTCAACAGAGATCTGGGCTCAATTTGCCCCTCTGTCTATCAGTAACAGCAGAAACACACCTTGAAGAGGATATTTTTTTCTGCTTTTCTTCCTTTCTTTGCTTTTTTATTTTTTCTTTTTCTTGACTGTTCTTGTTCATACCAGTGTAAACACTGTTTCTAATTTTTGTTGTTTTGTTCTGTTCTTGTGTCCATTTCCTCCTTTTCTCTTTCCCTGTCTTCTTCAACAGCTCCCAAAGCTTGTGTAATCTTCATTTGCCCTCCAGCCTTACTTCTAATCCCTTCCTCTTCTTCTATTTCTCTTTTTCCCAAATCTCTTTTAAATTTTCTCCTATGAGGGTAAAATCACCATATTGAAGGGAAATTCACTGAATACAATTTTCTGGTGTTAGATTTTGTTATATAACTATAAATCTTGTTCATATGTTTAAAGGTGACAAATTAATTATTATAAGAGCCTGTCATTTTCTAGGACGTGTTTGATGCTACTGTAACTACTGATTAATTGTACTACTTTAGCCAAAGCACCATAATTGTTCTAATCAGTTGCTCTTCCCTGTATTCCAAGATTGAAATTGCCTGAGGGCCATGAACAATACCATAATCCAGTGTCAACGAACCAGGGGCTAGGCCAAATAGGCAGCAATTTCTCATCCCCAATAAATTGAAGAAGCAGGATCTAGCAACAGACTCAAAAGCCAAAATTAAGCTACACCTAGAAGACACTCCTAAGAAGTAGTCATTTTTAAGGGCTCATAATACTCTTAATAAAGACAACTACCAGGAAGAATTTACAAGTATCAACACAAGAATTAAATTTAAAAAGAAATAGAAAATGAGAAGAAAAGAAGCAAGATGCAATCTCAGACCTTCAACTCACCAAAGGCAAACCTAAGAGCACTGAAGTGGAAGAAATCAAAAGCCACCAAGCTAAATTTTCTGAAATGGTAGCAGAAGCACTAAAAAAGCAGAAGAATCTCTACAAAAACACATCAAATAATTACACACATAATTAAAGTTATGATGACAGCAATGAAGGATATAGTGAATCTAGAGTAGATACAGATTTTTAAAAAGAAGGGTTAGGAAAATGATAGAAACCATGAATGATTAACACAAACAAGAAATGGAATCCACAAAACAGGTTAAATAGACATCCAAGGAATTAAAACTTCTGAGCCAGGGATTTATCTCAGTAGTTCCACAACCTGCCTCACAAGTGCAAGGTCCCAAGTTTGATCCCCAGTACCAAAAAAAAGAGAGAGAGAGAGATTAAAACTTCTACTGGAAGTACATGCAGCAGAATAAACCAATGTGAGGACAGAATATCAGATATAGAAGATAGGATACTAGTTGAAAAGAAAGATTTCTTAAAAATACTAAGGGACTGTGAAAAATCAATCCAACAGTTGCTAAATGATGCAAAGAAGAATAATATAAGATTGGTTGGAGTCAAGGAAAAAGCAGGAGACAGCACAAATGATGAAAAAAACCTTCTTACAGAAGTATTCACAGAAAACTTCCCAAGCATGAAAAAACAACTTGACTTACAAATAAGTGAAGCATAACTTCAATTAGCTATGATCAAAGCAATTCTATACTAAGGTATATCATAGTCAAGATTCCAGAAATTCAGCATAATAACAGAATATTAAAAGCTGTTAGAGAAAAGAAACAAATCACCTATAAAGGAAACCTCATTAGAATTACAGCAGACTTCTCAACACAAACCCTCAACTCAAGGAGAGCTTGAAGTGAAGTATTTCAAGCCTTAAAACAACATCCAACAATATCCACAAAACTACCTTTCAAAATTGATGGAGAAATAAGATACTTCCATGACAAAGAACACCTGGAGAAATTCATGACCACCAAACCAGCACTCCAAAATGTTCTGATGGACATTTTAGAAAGATAAATTGAAGACTAAAACTCCATGAACCCCAAGAAAATAAATCCACTATGCAAGATAAGGATTTAAACAGAGGGGAAGGAAAGGGAACCAACAAGAGGAAAACATGACAATGAAAAGTTATACATATCAACTATAACCATCAATATAAATGGGCTCAATTCCCCAATCAAAAGAAACCGGCTGGCAAAATGGCTCAAGAAACAAGATCCAACAATATCCGGCATACAAAGAGACACATTTAACTCAAAAAGAAATTCAAAGACTGGAAAACAATATTCTATGCAACAAAGCTATTCTATTTATAGACCAAGGGGATTTTAAGCCACAACTGATCAGGAGAGACAGAGAGGATCATTATATTCTTGTAAAGAGAAAGAGATAATAATAAATATATATGCACCAAATACAGGTGCACCCAACCACATAAAACAAACAAAAATGAATAAATACTAATACAATTGTAATGGAAGACCTCAATACCTCACTGTCACAAATAGATCAACTAGACAAAAAAAAATCAACAAAGAAATACCAAAACTGAACCAAACTTTTGAACAAATGGATTTAGTAGATGTCTACAGAGTGTTCTAACCCACATCAGAATACACATTCTTCTCAGTTGCACAGGGGATGTTCTCCAAAATAAACTACAGAGTAGGTCATAGAACATGTTTAAATAAATACAAAAGAACTGAAATTATCCCAAACATATTATCAGGCCATAGTGCAATGAAATTTGAATTTAATGACAAAAAAATTCATAAACACATGGAAATTAAATAACACCCTCCTGAACAACCAATGGGTCACAGATGAAATTAAAAAAGAAATTACACAGTTCCTACAATTAAATAATAATACAAATAAGACATACCCAAAATTATGAGATCAATGAAAGCAGTTCTGAGAAATTTATAGCAGTGAATTCCGACATCAGAAAAACAGAATGAGCTAAAAAAAAAAAAAAAAACCCTAATGTTGAACCTCAAGATTCTAGAAAAAGCCACCCTGTCCTCTCATAGCCTTTTTCTCAGAGAACAGTTTGAGTATTTAAGATGTAAGTTAGCTCTTCAGCTGCCTGCCTGCCTGAGATCACCCGGTGGGTGCGCAACCTCCCGGACTATGTGACACAGACCCAGTAAGGAAGGTAGCCACGCAGGCACCCTTGAAACACCCCCACGACCTCCCCCCTGTTCTGAAACTTGCTGATTGGGCCAGTCCTTAGACCAACTCTGCAGAGGCATAGGTTCTCATGAAGGGTAGTTTTCTGAGCTCCCAAATTTGAACATCTTTAAAGAAAGGGCAGGGGAAACCTGTAACAGAACTGAGTGGAGTTCAACCCTGAGGGTAGGGAAACTCAAGTTAGGCCTTGTAGACTGTGTTCAGTCTCAGTCGTGGGGAACTGCCATTGGCTAGCTGAGACCAGGGGATTTGGTTCTGCATATGGCTGTACATGTGGTATAATATGAGAACAGAGACAGTCTGAAAGAGGCCCTTCAAATTCTTTTTTTTTCCTCTCTCTCTTTTTTCTTTTCCTCATTCCACCCTAAAATTTCTTTCTTTTTTCTGTCCTCTCTCTCTCCAACTCAGTCTCTTGCTCCACCATAGTGTCCCTCATCTCCCTTTTTATTCCGGCTCCTGCCCTAACTCAGACTTCTTCTTTTATTATTTTTTGTGTTCAGGAGGGGTTTCTCTTTATGTTCTTTTCTCCAGTCATTTTACCCCACTCATGGCTCTGTACCTTCAAGGGAAGGCAAGCGCCTGTTATTGTTAAGGGGATATATTCTTGTCCTTATTCCTGCACTCTCTCTATCCCCCTGAAGCTAATAGCCTTGTAAAGATAGTAAGGTAATTCTACAACCTCTGGATTCACTTCAAACCTGCTCTAAATCTTTCACTTATCTAATCCTCTCGTTCTAAGTCTAACCCCCCCACCCCAAATGGTAAAGATGCTATATTGAAAAGCATATTCACTGCAAACATACTATGGGCTGCTTCTTGAAATTAATTTAATTCACATGAGTTAAAGGTGATACATTAATGACTACCACAAGTGGTCAGTTTGCAAGCTGTGCCTGATCCTATTGGGCTGCTGAATGTATCAATTGGGATAAAGGGTTGTGATTGATTTAAAGAGTTGTTTTCTCTGATATTATGAAAATGAGGATGTCTATGAGTCATTAGAAACTCAAAAGCTAAAACGCAACTATATTAGGAAGATTTAAGTAATACCCAGAAATTAAAGAAGGACAACCCAACAATAAAAATAAAAATGAGAAAACACTTAAGCAAGACACAAAAACAGATTTCCAGTTCACCAATGGCAAATAGTAGGACAAATGAGGATGAAAAGTCTGATAGTGAACCAACAGGACTCCCTGGACCCATAGCACAGGAGGTAACAAAACAGATCAATCAGGCTCTAGAAAAATTCAAATCAGAAATAATTTCCCAGTTAACCAGAGAGATGATGAGCAAAATGGAAGTCATGATTCGAGACTCTAGAGCAGAAACTGACAAAAAAATAGATGAGCTCAAGACTATGATAGAAGCCATGAAGACTCAGCATAAGAAAGAAATGGAAACAATGAATGCCCAACAGAGGAAAGAAATGGAATCCATAAAACAGATTCAAACAGATATCCAGGAGATTAAAAACTCTATTGAAAGTGTATGCAACGGAATAAAAGATTGCGAATATAGAATTTCAAATATAGAAGACAGGATCACAGTCAGTGACCGTGAAAAAAGAAGTCTCTTAAAAACAGTAAGGGATCATGAGAAATCAATCCAACAACTCCTAGACGATACAAAGAAAAATAACATAAGACTGATAGGAATTCATGAAAAAACAGGAGAAAATGCAAATGACATAAAAAAAAGCTCTTCACAGAATTAATGACAGAAAACTTCCCAAACAGAAGGGAAGAATTAGACATACAGATAAGTGAGGCATATAGAACCCCAACTAGCCACGATCAAAAAAAATCTACACCTAGACATATAATAATCAAGATTCCAGAAATCCAACAGAAAAACAAAATACTACAAGCAGTAAGAGAAAAGAAACAAATCACATGCAAAGGGAAGCCCATTAGAATCACAGCAGACTTTTCAACACAAACCCTTAGGTCAAGGAGAGCCTGGAGTGAGGTATTCCAAGTCCTAAAAGAAAAGAATCTCCAACCTAGACTTTTGTATCCTGCAAAACTCTCTTTCAAAATAGATGGGGAAATAAAATACTTCCACGACAAAGAGCACCTGAGAAATTTCATGAACACCAAACCAGCACTGCAAGGAATTCTAAACAATATCCTAGAAAAGGACAACGAAATTCACAATAACATGAGGCCCAACAGACCAAATCAAATAGGCAAGGCAAGAAACTAAAAGGAGATGGGAGAAAAAGTAAAAAGAGTCAACAAATGGACAAAAACATGACAAGAATAAGTCAAAATATATCAGTTGTAACCATCAATGTTAATGGCCTCAATTCACCAATCAAGAGAAACAGATTGGCAGAATGGATTAAGAAGCAAAATCCAACAATATGTTGTATACAAGAAACACACCTAGTGCAAAAGGAAGTCCATAGACTGAAAGTGAAAGGATGGAAAACAATTCTCCATGCGTCAGGAGTCCAGAAAAAAGCAGGGGTAGCAATCTTATTCTCAGATAAAGTAAATTTCAAACCAAAACTCATTAAGAGAGACAAAGAAGGACACTACATCCTTGTAAAGGGAACAATTCAAGAGGAAGAGCTGACAATCATAAACATATATGCACCAAATATAAATGCCCCCAACTATATAAAACAAATATTAAGTAACATGAAAAACCAAATAAGCACTAATACAATTGTAGTGGGGGATTTAAATACCCCACTATCACAAATTGACAGATCATCTAGGCAGAAAATCAACAATGAAATAATAGAACTGAACCAAGCTTTGGAACACATGGACTTAATAGATGTTTATAGAGTATTCCACCCCCAAAAACCAGAATATACATTCTTTTCGGCTGCACATGGATCATTCTCCAAGATAGACCACATACTGGCTCACAGAACAGCTCTAAATAAATACAAAAAAATTGAAGTCATCCCCTGTATATTATCAGATCATAGGGCAATCAAACTGGAGATCAATAGCACAAGAAACTATAGAAACTTCACAAGCGCATGGAAACTGAACTACACTCTCCTAAACAATCAATGGATTACAGAGGAAATTAAAGAAGAAATTAGACAGTTTTTACAAATAAATGAGAATGCCAATACAACATACAGGAATCTTTGGGACACAATGAAAGCAGTTCTACGTGGAAAATTCATAACATTGAATGCCCACACTAGGAAAACAGAGCGGGCTTAAATAAACAACTTAACGATGAAACTTAGACTCCTAGAAAAACAAGAGCAAGAAAAACCCAAAGCTCAAACAAGAGAGGAAATTGTAAAGATCCGAGCAGAAATCAATGCAATTGAAACTAAGAAAATGATACAAAAAATAAATGAAATAAAGAGCTGGTTTTTTGAAAGAATAAATAAAATCGACAAACCCTTAGCTAATCTTATCAAAAAACGGAAAGAAAAGGCTCAGATCCATGCACTCAGGAATGAAAAAGGCGAAGTCACAACAGATCCAAAAGAAATACAGAGGATCATGAACACCTACTTTGATATTCATTGTCCCCTATCGCCTACTGGCAGAGTAAGCATTGTGAGCATCAGAATCGTGTGGTGTTTTACTTTCTGCTGTACCTCTAGCAGCCACAAATATGTGTGGTGCATTGAATGTATGGATAAGTATTTCAGAAACAACTGCAGCTCTTGGAAAAATTCACTCTTTGCTTCAAATTTCCACATGAGCTCTTCTCCTTGTGCTTTCTTCACGTACTCTGGGGACATCCTCTCAAGCTGGGTTAGGTGCCTGCAGATAGACACCTACTTTGAGAACCTGTACTCTAATAAAATGGAAAGCACAGAAGAAATGGACAGATTTCTACATACTTATGAATGACCAAAGTTGAACAAAGAAGATAAAAACATTTTAAACATCCCAATCACAATCAGTGAAATTGAAAGGCAGGAGGATTACTGAGTTCGAAGCCAGCCTCACCTACATAGTGAATTCAAGGCCAGCCTGAACTACATATAGAGATCCTGTCTCAAAAAATGAAAAGTAAAAGTGAAGAATTAGAGATAAACTGGCTCTGCATAGTGAGCTTGGGCCAAGTAAAAGAAGAAAAAGCAATAAAAGGACACCTGAAGAAAGAAAGTCACAATATACTTAAACTCTCCTTTTCATGAATTGCTACCAAACTGGGTTTTCTCCACTGTATGCAGTGGAATTGTCCTTTTATTTTTTAAACTGATTTCCAGGCCCTATATTTATTTCTCTGATGTCAAAATGTTGTTAAAAGGTCTGAATTCTCAGCTTAAATGAACAATCAAGATTTCCTGTCATGCCAGCTTTCAATTCTAGGTTAGTTTTTATCCCCATTTTTCATTAAGATGAATATCCCAGGAACAACAACAAAAAAGAAAGCATATACAATCAGATCCAAAGAGGAAGGCCTCACACAATTTATTCATGAGAGAAGGCATCTATGAAGACAAGAGTCATCCTCCGAGAGGTCCAAGTTCAGAAGAGGCAAAGAAAGTGAGCGGCATCAAGTGGGGTAGGACTAGGGCAGTTGACTGTGTGCCTGATGAGGGTAACGGGCAGGGGCAGGCAGGTGTTTCACCCTGTGAAATCTGTGCCAACACAGTAAAGTAGAGGAGTATGTGCTTGGGTGAATGTGACAGTCCCTGGGGCAGCTGGAGAGAACTGGCATGGGATTCAGCCATGGTGTAACTGAGTGCTAGCATTCTACCAGCCTCAAGTCTGTCTTCTCTCCACTAGAAGCAGTACCGCTTACATACAGTATACACAGCTGGGCCAGTGGGAAGTTTCAGCTATCCCGTGAGCATAAAAACAACAATGTTCTAACATTCGCAGGAAGCAAACATCAGGAAAACAGGGGTGCTATGCTCAGACAGAAATGACAGCCAAAGAACAAAGGGCACAAACAGAAATGTTAAATGAAAGATGGGTAAAGGAGCAAAGAGGAAATCTTGGAAAAAAATAAAAAGCATGATGGACACAGCTGAGGAGTAACTAATATCAAGTACAGAATACAGCACAAAAAAGCAAAGCACTAAAAATATGAAAGTCACAGTGCCATTTTTATTGCATTCCATTGACAAGAAATGAGAGGCAGGCCCAGCTCAGTTCAAGGGGAGGGCACCACACAAGACTGAGAGACATGGTTCACTGGGGACCATGGCATGACAGACTACCCTCCTATAGGGTAACAGGGAAGGGAACATTGCCAGAACCTCTGCAGTGGGTTTTGGCCTCCTGTGAGCCACCACAGCACAAAGCAAAAGAATAAAGACAGAAACTAGACTTAAAATTAAGAAGGTAGGTCTTGAGACCTGCTTGGTGGTGCTTATGGCAGAGACAAAGGCCCCAAGTACACCCAGTATTTATTGAATACAATCATGGGAAGGAATAGGGAGCTGGGTATGCTTGAAGGCATCTAGTGAAATACTGCCAAATACCTGGCATGATGGTGCCAGGCACGGCTGTTAGGGAGTAACCACTGCTTATCTTGCTGGGATAGAACAAAATGATACTGAGACCAAGTGCAACTAGCAAGCCATCTATTGGATCCATGAGAAGCCATAACTCAGGGGAAAGGATTTTAATTGGGGTCACACTGACCTCAGCTGCACATAACTCAGCAGAGCCCTGCCACTTCACAGACCAGGACTTAGGCCTCAGTGACAGCCATTAGCAGAGGAGCAATACTGGCCCAACTCTGCTACCTGGCATGCCCATGTGAGTCACATAATGCTTTGGTCTGACTTCTGATATAAAATAATATAGCCGAATTAGGGGAGGCAAGAAGCACGTGCCACTCATAGTCCACTAGTACTGGGCAGGGATGTCTGCTACACCCTCTGTCCTCTCCCTTCAATCTACCACCTTTCATGTGCTGCTACAATTTGTTTACTTGGTCTTCCCATTAAACTGAGTCTCATGGGGACAAGATCTATCAGTGACTGGCTCTGGCACAAAGCAGGTGCTCACTAATGGAGCCAGGCATGATAGAATGCACCTGTAATCCCAGGACTCTGGGAGGCGAAGCAGAAGGATTCCAAGTTCAAGACCAGCCTGGACAACTTAGTGAGACTGTCTCAAAATAAAAAGCAAAAACTGGACTGGATATGTAACTCAATGTAAAGAGCCTGGGTTCGGTCCCCAGCATCACAAAAAGAAATAAAGGATCATGAAATTAAATTACTCTTGCTGCATTAGTTGAGAATATAGTGGACCCTTGACTTACAAATTCAATCAGTTCCCAAGGGCTGGTTGTAACTCAAATTGATTGTAAATCATTAAAACTAAAATCTGGATGTTTACCTGGGTATTTGCTATAGATAACAAAAAGCAGATGAATCTTCCATTAACATAAGTAATCCAAGTTGTTCAGATGTCAGGCCCATCGTAACTTGAGGGTCCACTGTACATAGAATCAGGGTATTACCTCTAAAAGTAATTCTGGAGCACCTGGGTTATATCTCAAAACAATGTGAGCTGCTTTCAATGTAAATGTAAGCACTAGGAGAACTGAAGGAGAATATATAACTTTGTTTTGTTTTGTTTTTGTTCTTGTTTCTTGAGACAGGGTCTCACTTTGTGGTTCAGGCTGGCCCTAAACTCACTACCAGAGTTTATGTATCCCAGGCTAGCCCTGAATTCATGGCAATCCTCCTGCCTCTATCTCCTGAGTGCTGGGATTATAGGCATGTGCCACCACACCTGGCCTAAGAATATATAACTTGCAAGACAGTAGGAGAAAGAAAATTTTTAAAAACACAATCTTGGGGCCAGGGATTTAGCTCAGTGGTACCGTGCCTGCCTCGCAAGCACAAGCTCCTGAGTTCGATCCCTGGTACTGAAAAACAAAACACACAATCCATTCAAACCCCTATGAAATATCACACTCAGAAATCTACAAATAAAGTTGACAAAAATGATTAGCAATACTGCAGATTTAAATAATGTAAACATCATACTTTCGCTAAAGTTATAAATGTAGAATTTTGTCACCCAGTTATTTTCAAACACAAATGGTGTATTTACAAAATGTATCATCCTATAAAAGCCTCAAAAGCTCAGCTTCAAGAAGAAAAAGAAATCACACAGGTCCTACTGTAACATAATTTAAAATTCATAACAAAAAAATTGATATCCTTCCTCACCAAAGAATCTATTCACCCAAAAGTAAGAAAATACTCTTTTCAAGCTAAATAGAAAACAAACAAAAAGGAAATTTAAAAATAAAGATAATCAAAAGTCTCCTTTCTGAAATTGCATCAAGTTCAGTTAATTTTCCAGGAGGATTCTTCCAAGTGGTCATGGTTACACATTCTGTGTCATATGAACAAGCACAAATCACAGATAATGGTGAAAGCTTTTTAATCGTAATATAAGATTAGCATAGTACTGATAACAAAATCAGAAAAGGAACATACATGGAAAAATCATAAGTATCAACATAGATAAACACTATCTACATAGCAGAATACTTAAATAATGGAAAAATATGACTGATTCCAGGAATTCAAAATTAGGTCACATTTTAAAACCTATCATAACTGAATTACATTAACAGGTCCAAGAAGAAAATTCACATAAACAAGTCAGTATAAGATGGAAATTTTGGTTATAAAAATTAACATCCATTTCTTTAAAAAACAGAAATTTAACAAGCCAAAATAGAATAAAATACCAAAAAAAAAAAAGCAAAGCTAATATACTTCATGGTGAAAATTACAAGTTTTCCACTCAAGTCAGGTACATTTCAAGATGACTGTTAGTATTATTACACATAAATTGTAGCAATGATAGCCAATTCAACTGACCATATACAATTATTATAGCCAATTAAATATAACTGGTAATATAATTGTATAAAATGGTAATAAAATTCTATAATGTGAAAAGCCAAGAGAATCAACTAAAAAAATTGAAGCAAAGTAACTGGATATAAAGTCAATATGCAAAAAATCCACAGCTCTAATATAAATTAATATAACCAATTGGGGACAAGAAATATTCCATTTACAATAACAACAACTCTGTCATAACTATTAATAAATAAGAAATGTATAACACCTATAGAAAGAAACCTATATGGCTAGGGATATAGATCAATGGTAGAATGCTTACCTAGTATGCATGAGGTCCTGGGTTTGACTCCCAGAGCTGCCCAAAGAAAAGAAAAGAAAAAGAAACCTATACAATTTAGTGAATTTATTGCATAAAGTCAGTCCTCAATATATCCTATCAAGTTAACCTACAATTTTAAAGACTCTCAATTTAAAATTTCCAAACAAATTTCATGGAAGAGGACACTAATTCTAAAATTTATCTGGGTAAGAAAATGTCCAAGAATAGATAATTTTGCTTTTCAGTAGTAAAAATAATGGAACACGATAGGGATAAGCACACAAATGGTACAAAAAGATAAAAAACCTTTAGCATACCTATATGTGTAATAGGGATTTAGTATATGATATTTAAAATATGGTACACTAAAGCAGTGGAAAAAGGATGAAGTATGCAATAATTTTTACAACTATTAATTTTGAAGAAAGCAATTTAATTTCCTATTATGTACAAAAGTAAATTCCACATGGATTAAACATTTGAAAGTAAAAAGAATCATGAAGAAATCAGAAGAAAATCTGGAAGATGTTTATAATCTTAAGACCCTTTTAAACTAGATTTTTAGATTAGTTACAAAATCTGGAAAGTAAAATATTAATAAATTTATGAATGAGAGAATTAAACATTTCCATACCAGAAAAACACCAAAATTGAATGTAAAAGATGACAGATTACAGAAATTGCTTGTAATGTTTAAGGTAAAAGATTAATGTCCAGAATTTACAAGTCTCTTCTACAGATTCAACAAACCAGGACAAAAATGACCCAACCAAAAAAAAAAAAAAAGAACTACAGAGCCAATCTCTTTAAGGAACATAGATGCAAAAATCCTCAATAAGATACTGGCAAACAGAAAGCAGCAAATCATCAAAAACAAACACAATATTAAAAAAACATACACAATAAATGTAATAAACCACATAAACAGAAGTGGGGAAAAGAAAATCACATGATCATCTCAATAGATACAGAAAAGGCATTTGATGAAACCAACATTCATTCATGATTAAAACCCTGAAGAGAAAACAGATAGTATAGGTTTTTCTCTCAACCTGATAAAAGCCAGAGATGACAAAACAACAACCAACATCATACTAAAAGTAGAGAAGCTGAAAGCTTTCACTGTAAAATCAGGAACAACAAGACAATGATTTCCATTATCACCAGTCCTGTTCAACATAGTTCTTGAAACATTAGCCAGAGCAATTAGACAAGAAAAAGAAAAATGATGTGAATAAAAAAGGAAAAGGTCAAATTGTCATTATGTACAGATGATATATCCTCTAAATAGAAGATCCAAAAAACTCCACCAAAAGACCCCTAGAGTTACCAACCAAATTCAGTAGCATAACAGGTTACAGAGTGAACACTAAAAAATCAGTAACGTTCCTGTACACCAATAACAAACTCACTGAAAGAAAAATTAGGGAAACAATACCTTTCACAATAGCATAAAGAAAAATGAATTACTTAGCAACTGACCTAACCAAGAAAGTGAAAGATCTTTACAATGGAAGTTACAGGGCTCTGACAAAGAGAGATCAAAGAGGACATCGAGAAATAGAAACATCTCTCCTGGATAGACAGAATTTAGTCAAAATGATCATACTTGCAAAACTATTATATACATTTAATACAACCCCAATCAAAATACCAACAGAATTCCTCACAGAACTAGAGAAAGCAATTCTAAAATGTATATGGAATCAGAAGATACTGAAAGGTTTCTCTGGTGTAAAAAACTGACAATGTGAAAAAAGAAAAGGGCTAAAGGTGTAAGGGAAGTGGGAAGGGTAGAGGAAAGGAAATAAGGGAAAATTTTAAAAATGAGAAAATGAAAAAATGGAAATAAAGTATTTGTAAATAGGTAAGGGAGGAGGGGGTGAAGGGAGGGCAGGGGTAAGGGGAAAAAATGAGAACTAAGATCTATCATGTAAAGGTACAAGATCCCAATGATGAATGTAACTGTACTGTATACCTAAAATGTACCAATAAACTCAATGAGAAAAAAAGAGAGAGACAGAGACCTAGAATAGCAAAAGCAATTCTGGGCAACAGGGCAATGTAGGAGGCATCACAATCCCAGACTTAAAGTTCGACTACAAAGCTATGGTGATTAAAAAGAGAAAGAAAAGACAGTGTGGTACTGGCAATAAAACAGACTTGTGGATCAAAGGAACAGAATAGAAGATGCAGAAATAACTCCAGGCACACTCAGCTATCTTGTCATTGACAAAGAGGCCAAATCCTTTAACAAATGGTGCTGGGGAGACTGGCTATCCACATGCTAAAGATTGAACCCAAACGTACTTCTCACCATGCACTAAATGGCATGTTTTCTTATGAAGTGAACTGATCAACTAGAGAGATGAAAAATGTTTTCAATTTATACCTGATTATTAAATACATTTGGTGGCTTCAAAGCAAAAACTTCAAAACACTTTTCTTGGCAGCTCCAGGTTGATATATTGAGGGAATGAGTGGTAGTGAGTTTAATGGTTTTAATGAGAGAATAGGAAATGAGAAAAAAACCCGAAGTTGTGACAAAAAATGGGGGCCGGCAGAGGGTTGGCCAAATGGTAAAATTTTAGTACTTATTTTCTGCCTCCCAAAAATGTAGCCTATTTTTAGGATTTTGATTACTAAGTCAGTAAGTATCCTTGCTGAATGGTCTTGAGCATCACTTCTGTTCTAAGAGTGATTTCTTTAAGGTCTTTGCACTTCATTCTTGTCACCAATGTATATCTCCATTTATTCAAGAACTTGTGGGGATAAAATTTCAGCAGTAAGCTTAACCTGACAGGGTCAAACAGAAAAGTTAGGAACAAAGCCATTCCTCTCTCTTCGTGACTCCCAAGTCTTACATGGGAACTTTAGGCCTAAAGACTTTCTATGCATCGCCCACCTCCAAAAGGAGTCCTCCTTCCGTGTGTTACACGGTCAACTGTATGTCTACCATTTAAAGTTAAAATAGTTTTATGATGTATTCTTCCATATAGCCCTGGGCAGATAGATCTATCTTTCAAACACAAGTCTATTATGTGACTAAATCTTCGTCTTTTTTAAAAGACGCAGAAGAACAGATCATCATAATTTTCTAAAGAACAAATTAGATTCAACATTACTAAACAGAGCAGCCACGCTGGGGCTGCTCAGAGAAAATCAACTGAAAACACAGGTAAATAGAAGAAAGGGAGAGACCAGGAAACTGCTCCCTTCCCCTGTTTTATTTTTTCTTTCCCTGCTAGGCACCCTAGCGGCTAAATGAAAACCCCAGCAACAACAAAGTTAGGGCTCGAAGAGCAGCAGAGGCAGTGAAGGAAGTGAGTGATCCGTGGTTTGAGAGAAAGACGCAGACACGGATCTGAACAGCTTTGGAGAGATTGAAGGGGAACCAGCAGCAACAGCACCTGCCCCACTACCTTGTGGGGGACAGGATAGAGACGTGCTAGTGGGAGAGGAACAGAGGAGGCTGTGCAAAGGCCCGGAGGAGCCCACTGTAGATGGGACCGGGAGCAGCCGTGGGTGGTCCCTGCCGGAGAGCCACGGCAACTGGGAGAGCCAGTAAGTCACAGCAAGGGGAGGTGGGCAGGCCACCGAGGGACATCCGGATTGCTGCTGGCGGAAGACCGGCCCCAGCTCCCACATCTGCAGGCCAATATGAGCGTCGGACCCAGCATTAATCCTACCGTGGACTTGGCCAGGTTACACCGCAGTTTTGGAAAAGCACAAATTAATTTTGTCTCAACTTCTGAAAAGAAAATGTAGCTATGATTTTTGGATAAAACTTATTAGTCTTTGCAACTTTTAATGTTCTTAAGCTTCGTACATTGCAAACAAAGTTAAGGTTTTTATTAAATTCACTTAGTCTTGCCAAAAACTATACATTGTATTTCTGATATACTATCAAAATAGTATTAATAGGAAAAGGAGGAGGAAGTGACATTTAAAACACAACTTCTAATTAAACTGATCAAAACTTATACATCATATTGTCCTCAAAAGTGAGATTATTCGTTTTTTGGATTGTTTTTTTTTTTAAACCACAGTTTCAGCAGTAGTTTTTGTTTTTTTTTAATGCCAAATATTCCCCTTTCCATAACAGAGAACAGTCTCAAATAAAAGCTGCATATACTGGCAATAACTGAACAGTTGTAAATTACTTTCTCCAAATTCTGCATACCTTTAAAATGACTGGAATTTCTCTTTCATAGGCTAGACTATATTTTTGATGTGATCATATTTTTATAACAAGGAAAATAAAATTTCCCTATAATTTTTAAAATATTAAATATAATACTGTAAGTAAATCCCTTGACAAAGATGTTGGTAAGAATTTTCTGAACAGAACATCAGATCAACAAGTGGGACTGTGTACAATGTCCTCTGCACAGAAAATGAAACAACCAACAGAGACTCTACAGAACACAAAACAAATTTTGCCAGCTACTCCTTGAAAAGACTAATAGCTAGAAATACAGAAAACTCAAAAAAATTAGACACCCCCAAAATAAAAGACCCAATCAAAAAAGGAGCTACTGAAATGAATACACACTACTCAGAAATACAAACGGCCAACAAATACATGAAAAAAAATGTTCGAAATCTCTGGGCATTAAAAAAAACACAAATTAAAATAATACTGAGGTTCCAACTCACTCCAGAAACAATGGCTACGATCAAGAAATCAGAACAAAAGGTGGCAAGGATGCAGGAAAAAGGAAACCCCTCCACATTCTTACTGGAAATGCAAGCTAGTACAACCACTATAGAAATCAGTACTGTACTGAGATTCCTCAGAAACCTAAAAATAACATTCCATTTGACCCAGTTATTCCCCTTCTAGGTATCTTCCTGAAAGAGTTAAAGACATCATATTACAGAGATACATGTGTACCCATTTTTATATCAGCACAAATCATAATAGCTGACTCTTGGAACCAGCCTACCTACTCATCCACAGGCAAACTGATAAAAAAAAAATGTAGTATTATACACAGAGGAGTAATGCTCTGACATAAAGAGGTTTAAAAGAAAAAAATATAAGAAAATGAAAAAATGGAAATAAAGTATTAGTAAATAGGGAAGGGAGGAGGGGGTAAAGAGAGGGCAGGGGTAAGGGGAATAAATGAGAACCAAGACCTGTCATGCAAAGGTACAAGACCCCAATGACAAATGTACCTGTACTGTATACCTAAAATGTACCAATAAACTCAATGAGAAAAAAAATTAAAATGTAAAAAAAAAGAAGTTTAAATTTCAGTCATTTGTAGAAAAATGGATGCACCTTGAGACCATAATGTTAAGTGGAATAAGTCAGACACAGAAGCTTAAATATTTCATGGTTTCTCTTATATGAGAAACCCAAAGTAGATAATAGGAACTAACTTTTAGAAAATGAGAAGGGGATCTAGAGATGCTGCGGGGTGGTGAGAGCAAAGAGGAATAAAAAGTAAAAAGAATTGGGCTGGGGATTTAGCTCAGTGGTTCTGCCGCCTGCCTTGCAAGCACAAAGACCTGAGTTTGATCTCCAGTACAAAAAAAAATGTAAAAAGAATTAAGGTTTATTATGCAGGTGTTCCAATTCCCGATGAATTTAATCATTATGAGCTACAAATGTGTACTGATAAAAATTTAAAATCATAAAACAAACTTTTATTTTTCTTATCTTTCTTTTTAATGTTATGTAACTTAATGTTATTATGGTCAGGTTGAGGATTGTATGTTGCCAAAGCCCTTGATAATTTTTTCTCTGTAAAAAAAAAAAGACTTTAACAGTAACATAAAAACATAAAATTATAGGGCCAGGGACTTAGCTCAGTGGTTCTGCTGCCTGCCTTTCAAGTGCAAGGTCCCGAGTTCAATCCCTGGTACAAAAAAAAAAAAAACACATAAAATTGTACATATCAATAATCCTTTGACATTTGAAGCTGGCTTTTGGTCCAGCATTGGATCAATTTTCATAAATGTTCAATTATGTGCTTGAAAAGTTTGTATTTTTTTAATTTATTGTGTTTGATGTTCTTTGTATTCCCACAGATCAAATTTATTACTCTCTTCCAATCTTCTATAATTTTACCCTAGCTTGATTTATACATTGGAATACTGTATTACTTGTTCTACTAATAGATTTGTCACTTTCTCTTTTTTTGTCTGTGTGACACATTTTCAAATTATACACGTTTTGTATTATGAGAGTATCTTCTTAGGAGCCTGCACTAGAAAAGAACTCTTTTATCCTCTTGATGAATGAATATTTTGTTATTAGGTAGTAATCCCCTTTCTCTAGTAATGCTTTTGGCTTTGAGATACATGTATCTTCTTTGCGGTACTGGGGACTGAACCAAGAGCCTTTGCACTAAGTTATATCCCAGTTTATCTATGTGTCTGTCTTTCCAACATTTTTTTTTTTTGGTATCAAGTACTGAACCTAGGGCCTTCACACTTATCTAGAGCCCACCCTTTTTACTGAATTTTTATTTTATTTAATTTTTATTTCATTTGTACATGTTTGCAATCCACACAGCTTACAATCATCTTGGGGAGTAATTACATGTATATAGAACATAGGACAGCTTGGTTTTTTTCCTAATCCCCTTCCTCTTCCTCCCTCCTCTTCCTCTGGTTCCCTTATCACTTTTTACATACTTGTTAATATTATTTGTCTTAGCTCATGTTATGGCATTTAAAGAGCTTAAGTCATTAAACTACAGCAATACTTGCCTTCCAATGTTTACATCAGCACAATTTGTAATAGCTAAATACTGGAAGGAGCTTGTATACTCAACAACTCATGACTGCATAAACAAAATGTGATATATATATATATGGAATACTACTCTGCTATAAAGAATGACAAGTTTGAAGAATCTGTATGAAAATGGATGCCCCTGGAAAATATAATACTGAGTAAAATAAACCAGAAAGAAGCTTATAGTATCTCTCATTTGGATGAGGTAAAGCACAAAGAAAATGATAAAGGATGGATAGAAAGGGGCAAGGGAGCAAGGGTGAGGGTTGAGGAGAAGAGGAAAGGAAAATGAGAGGGATCAAGGTGTGCCATGTACAGAATCCTAACAACTCCTTTTTTGTTATTATTTTGAGAAGGTCCTCTTAAATTGCTGTTTGCAAATCTCTCGCCTGAGCCTCCTAGAATTCTGGGACCACAGGCACGCACCATGGCGGCTGGCTGTAGATCATAGGGTATTACATCACCGCGCTGCACTGTTCCACTTCCGGTGTGCTGAAAACCCTATTTGCGCCTCCCAGTTCTCTCCCTACTCTGCCCCTTTCTGGTCAGGAGATTGGTAGCTGTACAGGGCTGAGCCAGTCCCCTTCATCCTATCATTCCAGGTGGAGTCAGCCCCTGCGGGCCACTAGCAGGAGCACGGAACAGGAGAAAAGAGAAGCTGAGTGGTTGACTGCTCTGGGTCTCTCTGTGGTTCTGTGGCTTCTCGGTGCCTCCACCCCCAGCTTCCAGCAATTTCTTCTTTCCGATAAGGGCTCCTTCCCTGCTCTTTCAGGCCCAGGGTAGAAACCCAGAGGCTGCAGCTTCGTGCTGGGGCACGGCCCTGGGTATCATCTCTTTTGTTCAGTGGCCTCATTCCTACCGCACCTGTCTCTACTTAGCTCTGAGAATACTTCCTGTTGGTGGGGAGGGCCTGGTTCTTAGCACTTCCGCTTTCACTCTTCTTTGTCTTTATGTTTTAAGTGTATTTGTTTTAAATAACAAATGGCTGAATGTTTTAAAATCCAATTTGACAGTTTTATTATTAAGTTCACGCCTTTAGTTACATTTATAAACATACATATTGAGTAAAATCGATCAAATTATCAGCCTTGGGCCAGGAATTTAGCTCAGTAACACCATTTCTGCCTTGCAAGCACAAGGTCCTGAGTTCAATCCCCAGTACCAAAAAAAAAGAAAGAAAGAAAGATAAAAGAAAAAAATTAGTAGTCATGTTTTATGTCTATTATTTTGGTAGTTTTCATTTATATTTTAACGTCTATTTATCTCATTAATAAATATTTTTGTCTTCCTCGAAAAGAAAATTGGCCATAGAATAGTATGTCTTTTTTCACTTCTTAATATTAATAATGAATGCATAATTATATATATATTTATAGGGTATATTTCAATATAGTTAATATGTCATTACCATATTAGAGAAATTGTTATATTCGTTACCTAAAACATCAGGTCCTCGTGCGGGCAATATACAGATCTTTCTTACTATTTTGAAATACTCAGTTAACTGTTGTCAACCTCGGTCACCCCACTGTGCTCTGGAACACCAGATGTCACTCTTCCTACTGAGCTGCACCCCTGTCCCCAGAACCGCCCTCTCTCCATTGGCCCTGTCCCACCACCTTCCCGGGCTCTGGTGACCTCGAGTCTCCTCTCTACTTCTATGGGATCAGCTTTTTTAGCTTCCACATGTAAGTGAGAACATGCAGTGCTTGTCTTCCTGTGCCTGACTTCTTTCACTCCACATAATGTTCTCGGTTCACCCAAATGTCAGGATTTCATTATTTTTATGGCTGAATATTATTCCGTGCTGCCTACATGCCCCGTTTTCTCCTTCCACTCACTGAACACATAGGTGGACTCCGCATCTTGGCTATTGCGGATAGCGCTGCAGTAATCATGCAAGTACAGATGTCTCTTCAGTATGCTGACTGCATTTCCTGTGGCTATACGCCCGGCAGTGGGAATGCTGGATCGGACTATAGTTCTATTTTTACTTTTAAAGGAGTCGTCGTCATACTGTTTTCCCTAATGGCTGTACCCATTTATCTTCCTACAGAGTATGAGAGTTCTTTCTTCACACCATCATCAGCATTTATTATTTTTGTTATTTTTTATCATCATCATCATAACTGGGTTGAGATATTTCATTGTGGCTTTGATTTGTATTTCTGTAATAATGATGTTAAGCCATTTTTTCATAAGCTTGTTGGCCATTAGTATATCTTGAGAAATGTCTATTCAAGTCATATGCACATCTTAAAAGTGTGCTATTTATATGATTCAGCTCATGGTCCCTCATTTGATGTTACTCTTTCAGCATTTAGTTCTATCCTGCTCTCTGTCCAATGTCATATGCTATTATTTGGGGGTATTTTGGGGTTTTGTTTTGTTTTATTTTGGTATTTGTTTTGCTTTTTGAGACAGCATCTCACTATGTACTTGAGACTGACCTGGAACTCACTATGTAGCCTAGGCTGGTCTCGAACTCACAACAATCCTCCCTCCTCAGCCTCCCAAGCACTGGGATTACAGGAATGGGCTGCCACACCCAGCTGCTATTATTGTTTTTATATGGTCTGTGTTTGTTTATACTTTCTCAGACATTTCCCAGTATCTTTGACTTCTATCTTTATTGAATCTCAAATCTTCCTTCAGGGACATTTTTCCTTAAGCTTGAAGCACATCCTTTAGAATTTTGTCACAGGTCCCTTGGTGGTAAACTCATTCAGCTTTTATGAGGGTGAAATTGACTTTAATTGTTCCTTATTCTTAAAAGAAATAGCTTCAGGTATGAAAGTCTAAGATGACACCTGTATCCTTTCTATACATTAAAGATATTGTTGCACTATCTTTTGGCTTTCATTCTTACTTTTGTGAATAGAGCTAGAGTCACCATTTCTCTGTAGGTGATTTTCCTTCCAATTTATTATCTTCTCTTTTTCTTTGGTGTTCTGAAGTGTCATAAATTGTTTCAACGTGAATTTCTTTTTTTAAGGTGTTAATATGAGAACTGTTATTTATTTTTACATTTCTGCAAAGTTCTCAGCTATGGTCTCCTGAAATAGCACCTCCTTTCCACTCTATCATCTTTCTCTGGATCTCTAACTGGACAGAAATTGAACCTTCTATATTTCCGATCCCTTTAAACCACTGTTTTATATTTCCATCTCCTTATCTCTCTGGGATGTACTAATTTGGCTCATATTTTCAAAGTTGTTTTATGTCCTTAAACACATATTGTTTTTCATTTTAATATATTCTAGTTCCAGTACGGCAAGTCTTTGTGGGCTTGGTTTTATAGTCTGGTGTTTCTTCTGGCTCTCATTTGTGATCCACTGTTTCTGTGTATTTCGTGCTTTTAAAGTTGTTTCCAGGGAACTTTATTTTGAGAACTTTTTGAGGCTTGGGTTGAATATATTAGTAAAGGTCTTGCTTTGTTTGCTTCTGTTTTGCTTTGGCATATTACTTACCTAGGCCTAGCTTTACCTTTGATTCTATACTTGAGGTGTGCGTGCGTGTGTGTGTTTGTGTGTGTGTGTGTGTGTTTCCTACATAGTTAGCATAAATTTGAACTGCTAACTTATGAGAGCTGGTCTGTGGTAATGATTTTAAATATTAAAGTGGTAAATTTCTCTTCAGGCAGTGCAAGGGTTAAACAGGCAAATGTCTAAACTACAGCAATACTTGCCTTCCAATGTTTACATCAGCACAATTTGTAATAGCTAAATACTGGAAGGAGCTTGTATACTCAACAACTCATGACTGCATAAACAAAATGTGATATATATATATATGGAATACTACTCTGCTATAAAGAATGACAAGTTTGAAGAATCTGTATGAAAATGGATGCCCCTGGAAAATATAATACTGAGTAAAATAAACCAGAAAGAAGCTTATAGTATCTCTCATTTGGATGAGGTAAAGCACAAAGAAAATGATAAAGGATGGATAGAAAGGGGCAAGGGAGCAAGGGTGAGGGTTGAGGAGAAGAGGAAAGGAAAATGAGAGGGATCAAGGTGTGCCATGTACAGAATCCTAACAACTCCTTTTTTGTTATTATTTTGAGAAGGTCCTCTTAAATTGCTGTTTGCAAATCTCTCGCCTGAGTCTCCTAGAATTCTGGGACCACAGGCACGCACCATGGCGGCTGGCTGTAGATCATAGGGTATTACATCACCGCGCTGCACTGTTCCACTTCCGGTGTGCTGAAAACCCTATTTGCGCCTCCCAGTTCTCTCCCTACTCTGCCCCTTTCTGGTCAGGAGATTGGTAGCTGTACAGGGCTGAGCCAGTCCCCTTCATCCTATCATTCCAGGTGGAGTCAGCCCCTGCGGGCCACTAGCAGGAGCACGGAACAGGAGAAAAGAGAAGCTGAGTGGTTGACTGCTCTGGGTCTCTCTGTGGTTCTGTGGCTTCTCGGTGCCTCCACCCCCAGCTTCCAGCAATTTCTTCTTTCCGATAAGGGCTCCTTCCCTGCTCTTTCAGGCCCAGGGTAGAAACCCAGAGGCTGCAGCTTCGTGCTGGGGCACGGCCCTGGGTATCATCTCTTTTGTTCAGTGGCCTCATTCCTACCGCACCTGTCTCTACTTAGCTCTGAGAATACTTCCTGTTGGTGGGGAGGGCCTGGTTCTTAGCACTTCCGCTTTCACTCTTCTTTGTCTTTATGTTTTAAGTGTATTTGTTTTAAATAACAAATGGCTGAATGTTTTAAAATCCAATTTGACAGTTTTATTATTAAGTTCACGCCTTTAGTTACATTTATAAACATACATATTGAGTAAAATCGATCAAATTATCAGCCTTGGGCCAGGAATTTAGCTCAGTAACACCATTTCTGCCTTGCAAGCACAAGGTCCTGAGTTCAATCCCCAGTACCAAAAAAAAAGAAAGAAAGAAAGATAAAAGAAAAAAATTAGTAGTCATGTTTTATGTCTATTATTTTGGTAGTTTTCATTTATATTTTAACGTCTATTTATCTCATTAATAAATATTTTTGTCTTCCTCGAAAAGAAAATTGGCCATAGAATAGTATGTCTTTTTTCACTTCTTAATATTAATAATGAATGCATAATTATATATATATTTATAGGGTATATTTCAATATAGTTAATATGTCATTACCATATTAGAGAAATTGTTATATTCGTTACCTAAAACATCAGGTCCTCGTGCGGGCAATATACAGATCTTTCTTACTATTTTGAAATACTCAGTTAACTGTTGTCAACCTCGGTCACCCCACTGTGCTCTGGAACACCAGATGTCACTCTTCCTACTGAGCTGCACCCCTGTCCCCAGAACCGCCCTCTCTCCATTGGCCCTGTCCCACCACCTTCCCGGGCTCTGGTGACCTCGAGTCTCCTCTCTACTTCTATGGGATCAGCTTTTTTAGCTTCCACATGTAAGTGAGAACATGCAGTGCTTGTCTTCCTGTGCCTGACTTCTTTCACTCCACATAATGTTCTCGGTTCACCCAAATGTCAGGATTTCATTATTTTTATGGCTGAATATTATTCCGTGCTGCCTACATGCCCCGTTTTCTCCTTCCACTCACTGAACACATAGGTGGACTCCGCATCTTGGCTATTGCGGATAGCGCTGCAGTAATCATGCAAGTACAGATGTCTCTTCAGTATGCTGACTGCATTTCCTGTGGCTATACGCCCGGCAGTGGGAATGCTGGATCGGACTATAGTTCTATTTTTACTTTTAAAGGAGTCGTCGTCATACTGTTTTCCCTAATGGCTGTACCCATTTATCTTCCTACAGAGTATGAGAGTTCTTTCTTCACACCATCATCAGCATTTATTATTTTTGTTATTTTTTATCATCATCATCATAACTGGGTTGAGATATTTCATTGTGGCTTTGATTTGTATTTCTGTAATAATGATGTTAAGCCATTTTTTCATAAGCTTGTTGGCCATTAGTATATCTTGAGAAATGTCTATTCAAGTCATATGCACATCTTAAAAGTGTGCTATTTATATGATTCAGCTCATGGTCCCTCATTTGATGTTACTCTTTCAGCATTTAGTTCTATCCTGCTCTCTGTCCAATGTCATATGCTATTATTTGGGGGTATTTTGGGGTTTTGTTTTGTTTTATTTTGGTATTTGTTTTGCTTTTTGAGACAGCATCTCACTATGTACTTGAGACTGACCTGGAACTCACTATGTAGCCTAGGCTGGTCTCGAACTCACAACAATCCTCCCTCCTCAGCCTCCCAAGCACTGGGATTACAGGAATGGGCTGCCACACCCAGCTGCTATTATTGTTTTTATATGGTCTGTGTTTGTTTATACTTTCTCAGACATTTCCCAGTATCTTTGACTTCTATCTTTATTGAATCTCAAATCTTCCTTCAGGGACATTTTTCCTTAAGCTTGAAGCACATCCTTTAGAATTTTGTCACAGGTCCCTTGGTGGTAAACTCATTCAGCTTTTATGAGGGTGAAATTGACTTTAATTGTTCCTTATTCTTAAAAGAAATAGCTTCAGGTATGAAAGTCTAAGATGACACCTGTATCCTTTCTATACATTAAAGATATTGTTGCACTATCTTTTGGCTTTCATTCTTACTTTTGTGAATAGAGCTAGAGTCACCATTTCTCTGTAGGTGATTTTCCTTCCAATTTATTATCTTCTCTTTTTCTTTGGTGTTCTGAAGTGTCATAAATTGTTTCAACGTGAATTTCTTTTTTTAAGGTGTTAATATGAGAACTGTTATTTATTTTTACATTTCTGCAAAGTTCTCAGCTATGGTCTCCTGAAATAGCACCTCCTTTCCACTCTATCATCTTTCTCTGGATCTCTAACTGGACAGAAATTGAACCTTCTATATTTCCGATCCCTTTAAACCACTGTTTTATATTTCCATCTCCTTATCTCTCTGGGATGTACTAATTTGGCTCATATTTTCAAAGTTGTTTTATGTCCTTAAACACATATTGTTTTTCATTTTAATATATTCTAGTTCCAGTACGGCAAGTCTTTGTGGGCTTGGTTTTATAGTCTGGTGTTTCTTCTGGCTCTCATTTGTGATCCACTGTTTCTGTGTATTTCGTGCTTTTAAAGTTGTTTCCAGGGAACTTTATTTTGAGAACTTTTTGAGGCTTGGGTTGAATATATTAGTAAAGGTCTTGCTTTGTTTGCTTCTGTTTTGCTTTGGCATATTACTTACCTAGGCCTAGCTTTACCTTTGATTCTATACTTGAGGTGTGCGTGCGTGTGTGTGTTTGTGTGTGTGTGTGTGTGTTTCCTACATAGTTAGCATAAATTTGAACTGCTAACTTATGAGAGCTGGTCTGTGGTAATGATTTTAAATATTAAAGTGGTAAATTTCTCTTCAGGCAGTGCAAGGGTTAAACAGGCAAATGTCCTTCATTATCTTTGTTTCTCATTTGCCCTTGTACAGATGGGTGTAATTCCTTCCTCCAGTCTTGATTCCCTTACCCTTTGAAAAAGATCTATCTCCTTACTTCCTGCTGTCAATCTTTTATTTTTGCTCTGTATCTATAAGGTGAGTTTCTCATGCAAAAGAAACCATGTGATGTTTAAGCTTCTGCATCTGATTTATTTCACTTAACATATAGTCTCGAGGTGCATCCATCTTCCTATAAATGAGTTGATTTTATTATTAGAGAACTACTCCATGGTGCGTTAACAGCACATTTTCTTTAAATGTTCATTTTTTTCGGGGAAAGGTACCGGGAATCAAACTCAGGTCCTTGTGCTTGCGGGGCAGGCGGGGGCACCACAGAGCTAAATCCCCGGCCCTATACATTCACCCTTTGATGGACACATAGGCTGCTTCCAAGGTTCACCTATTGTAAATTGTACTGCTATAAATATAGGTGTGCGTGTATTGCTATGATATGGTGTATTTAACTCTTTTGAGAACATGCCTACGAGGGGAATAGCTCGGTCAAATAGAATTTCTGCTCCGTACTGATTTCCATAGTGCTTGTATCAGCTTACACTAGAAGGATTCCTTTTCCCCCTACAGTCTCACCGGCATTTATTATTTGATATCTTCATGATGGCCATTCTTCCTGGAGTAAGATGGAAACTCAGTGTTGTTTTAATTCACATTTCTGTAATCGCCAGATATATTAAGACTTTCTTCATATATCTATTGGCATTTTTGTACTTCTGGAAAGTACTATTAATTTGACTTTCGACTGGATCTTCTATTTTGAGGTGTCTAACGTTTTGGGGTTTTGTTTTTTTGGTGTTTTGTTGTTTTTTGTTTTTCTCCATGCCTGGGATCAAACTCAGGACCTTGCGCTTATGAGGCAGGCACAGTGCTGCTAAACTAAATCTCCAGCCCTGAGGTATCTAACTTTTTGAGTTCTTTAAATATTCTAGATATTAGTCCTCTATCTAGCAAAAAATTTTCCCCATTCTGTAGGGTTTGTTTTCACTCTCTTGCATTTTTTTGCTGTGCAGAATCTTTTTAACCTGATGTGATTCCATTTGTTGCTTCTCCTGTGCAGGGGATTCTGTTCAGAAAGTCTTCGCCCACACCTATGACTTTAAGAGTTTTACCTATTTAGTATTTTACAGGAACACCACTGATTTTGTCTATTGATTTTGTATGCTGCTACTGAATTTGGTTATCAATTCTAAAAATTTTTTGAAAGATTGTTTGATTCTTCTTTGCAAAGGATTATATCACTCACAAATAATGATAATTTGATTTCCTTTCCTACACATATCTTTTTCTTTTTCTTGTCTAATTGCTCTGGCTGATATTCTGAGTACTATGCTGAACAGGAGTGATGACAATGGATATTAGTTTTTTCCCTTTTGTTACAAGCTTTTTAATTTCATATGACCTCATTTCTTGATTCTTGATTTTATTTCCTGTGTGGTTGGGATTCTGTTCCCTTCCTATGTCTATGTCTTCGAGAATTTAACCTATTTTATCTTCCATCATTGTCTTAATATTTAGATCTTTGATCCATCTTGATTGTAGTTTAGTAGATAGTGAACAATATGGGTCTATATTCAATCATCTGAACATGGATAGCTAGTTTTCCCAGTTCCAGTTGTTAAAGAAGCTATCCTTCCTCCAGCATATGTTTTTGGCCCTTTGTTAAAGATTAGATAGCTGAGGGGGGGAATTAGATTGCTGAATTCTCTAGTTTTTATTGTAGAGGTCTTACACTTCCTTGGTTAGCTTAATTCTAAGGGATTTAATTTTTCTTAATGTTACTGTAAATGATACTGTTTCTGTAATTTCTTTCTCACTGAGTTCACTACTGGTATACATGAATGCTACTGATTTGGGTGTGTTGATTTTTCATCCTGATACATTGCTGACATTGGTTGAGTATTATTTGGCAGAATTCTTCAGATCTTCTATTTATATCTCTATCTTCTATTTCCTTGTCTTACCTAATTGCTCTGGTTAATGTTTTGAGTGCTATGTTAAACAGAAGCGATACGAATGGGCATCCTTGTTTTGTTCCCCACTTTGAGCAAAAAACTTTCAGTTTTTCCCCATTTAATATGATGCTACCTATTGGTTTGACACAGGCAACTTTTATCAGATAAAGATAAGGAGAGGATATCTATCTTCTATTTCCTTGTCTTACCTAATTGCTCTGGTTAATGTTTTGAGTGCTATGTTAAACAGAAGCGATACGAATGGGCATCCTTGTTTTGTTCCCCACTTTGAGCAAAAAACTTTCAGTTTTTCCCCATTTAATATGATGCTACCTATTGGTTTGACACAGGCAACTTTTATCAGATAAAGATAAGGAGAGGATATCAGATAATGGAAAGATGTCCCCTGTCCCTGGAAAGGCCAACATTGTTCAAATGGCCATACTCCCAAAACTGATGTACAGATTCAATACAATCCCAATCAAAATACCAACAGCATTCTCCAAAGAACTACAGAAAATAGTTCTAAAATTCATATAGAATCAGAAGAGACCCAGAATAGCCAAAGCAATGTTGGGCAAAAAGAGTAGAAGCAGAAAGCACCACGATCCCAGACTTAAAGGTATACTATAAAGCTACAGTGATTAAAAAAGAAAGAAAGAACGAACATGGATCAATGGAACAAACAGAGGATACAGAAACAACTCCAGGCACATCAGCTATTTGATTTATTAGCATATATTTGACTTACATGAAATTTAGTTCATCTTAGGAAACAGGTATGTGTACATAGCACATCTTGATTCTTTTTTATGCCCTTCACCTACCCACCTACCTAGGTTACCTCCCTCTGTCTCTAAATCCACTTCCCCATTTTCATTATTACTTTTAGTTCAGGTTTATAATATATAATATTTACACTTATTGTTATATTATGGAATTTATCTGACATAAAGAAGGATAAACTTCATTCATTAGTAGGACAATGGTTGCATCGTGAGACCATAATATTAAGTGAAATAAATCAGACACACAAGCTCAAATATCATCTGATTTCTCTTATATTAAAAACCAGAATATAAATAAATTAAAAATAAAATAAAAGACAATAGAAAACAGGGAGATAGGGCTGGGGATTTAGCTCATTGGCACTGCACCTGCCTCGCAAGGGCAAGGTCCTGAGTTTGATCCCCAGTACCAAAAATAAATAAATAAATAAACAAAACGGGGATAGATCTTTTGTAAAAGGGAAGGTGACCAAAAGATGTAGGAAAGGAAGTGAAAGGGGATGAAAAAATTAAGGGGCTGGGGATTCAGCTCTGTGGTTCCACCGCCTGCTTCTCAAGCACAAGGACACAAGTTCGATCCCCAGTACCAAAATATAATAATAATTAAGATGTGTTATATCCATGTACCAACTTCCCACAATGAATGTGATCATTATGTACTGCAAGTATGTACTAATAAATATAAACTTTTTAAAAAGAAAATGAACTCTGAGCCGGGCATGATGGCGCACGCCTGTAATCCCAGCACTCGGGAGGCTGAGGCAGGAGGATCGCTGTGAGTTCGAGACCAGCCTGGGCTACACAGTGAGTTCCAGGTCAGTCTCAACTTCATAGTGAGACCCTGTCTCAAAAAACAAACAAAAAAAAATGAACTCTGGATATCAGCTGCACTTTTTTACAACAAACTCTAATGAAAATAGTCTCAAGTGTGACATTATGTACCAATCAATAAATTGAACCAATAAACTTAATTATTAAAAGAAAGAAAGAAAACAGTCTCAAAATAAGTACAAACCCCTTCCTTGATGTAAAGGCAAGACTGATGGTAGGTAGTATCCTTGCTGGTGCAATAAAATGGAACTTCCTGAGGAAGTAGTACAATGTCTCCCCACATGGCGATTTGAAACTTCCTGGAGTATAACAACCCTCATCTCTGAGAGTGAGCCCAGAATAATCAGACATGCCTTCCATACTAACAAACAACTACAGGATGAAGATGGTTAATATGAAGTTCATAAAAAGAGAACGTAGGGGGAAGACAGAAGGAAATGCTCTAGGGGAAGAGGAGAAAAATTCCTTTCTAAAATCTTATACAAGTTGACAGTCAAGTGGTGGTCAACAGAGGCCAAAGAGAGTAGAGGAGAAGTTAATGAGTGGATACTGAGTTATAGCTAAGTAGAAACAAAGAGTTCTGGTCTGGCCTAGCATGGTGGTGTTGTGGTGCTGTAATTTCAACACTGAGGAGGCTGAGGCAGGAGGAGCACCAAGAATACAGGGCCAGGCTGGGCTAAAAAGTTAGTTAGTTCAAGGCCAGCCTGAACTATATAGTGAGACCCTGTCTCAAAAAAATAAAAAGAAACAAATAGTGCTGGTATGACATTGCCTAAGAACTGACTTCTGATAATAATTAAGTACTACATTTTTGAAAGCCAGAAGAGCCAGATGTTATAGCAACTGCCAGTAACCCCAGCACTCAGGAGGCTGAGGCAGAAAGATCATGAGTTCAGTGCTAGCCTGAACTACACAGTGAGACCCTGACTCAAAACAAAAAAGAAAAGGATAGAAGAAAGGATTTTGAATGCTTTTAGAGTAAAAAATGTTTGAGGTGATATGCTTTATCTGATTTAAATATTAATAGATATAAACATCATGGTACTCATTAATATATACAGTTTTATGCTTTTATATATCAGTTTTAAAAACAACAAAGAATAAAATAACTTTTAAAAACTTCTATACACCAGGCATGATAATACATACTTGTAATCTCAATACTCTTGGAGACTGAAGCAGGATCACAAGTTTGAGCCCAATCTGGGCAACTTAGCAAGACCTTGTCTCAAAATTCATAAAAGGACTAGTAATACAGGTAAGGGCAAAGGCCTGGGCTTGATCCTCAATACCAAAACATTTTTCTATGTAATCCAGCAGTCCCATTTCTGCATATACAGACATTCAAACCCGAAAGCAGTCTGTCAGACAGACACTGCCGCACTCACTGCGGTACTCTTCACGTTACCAAGATACAGAACCAGCCCAAGTATCCCTCCGTAGCTGAGTGGATGGAGAAGACTGGGCTGCACACACAGTGGAATAGTATTCAGCCTTAAAGAGGGAGATACCATCCTTTATGGCCATGCAGATGAACCTAGAGGTAATTACGCTAAGTAAAATAAGCCAGACACAGAGGACAAACACTGTGTGATCTCACTTATACGTGGAAGTTTTTAAAAAGTTGCACTGATGGAAGGAGAGAATAGAATGTTGGTTACCAGAGGCTGGGATCAGGAGAATGGGAGAAAGGACATAAAATGGCAGTTAATTAGGAGAAAGAAGTTCAAGAAATCCACTGTATAACACACATGGTAATTATATTGATAAATGTATACATTATGGGTCTAGGCATTTAGCTCAGTGGTGCCACCACTTGCTTCACAAGCACAAAGTCCCAAGTTCGATCCCCAGTTTAAAAAAAAA
>NW_022900940.1:29365343-29409565 GCF_012274545.1 Fukomys damarensis
TGTAAACAAATGAAAAGTAGTCTCTAAACGGTTCTTATAACAAAAATGCTAATTATGTGAGGTAATGAATATGTTGGTTACTTGACTTAGCCATTTCATAATGTAGTCATACTCCAACACAACATGTTGTACACACACATACACTATATACACACACACACAACTCTGACAATTTAAATAAACGACTAACAATGTTAAAATTGGCTGAAATAGTAAAGTGAACATATGTGCTGCCCGCTGTCATAGCCCAAATGCCTTGAAAGTGACAGAAAAAAATTTTAAATAATAAAATCTGTAACAAGTTTGGCAAAAATGCGAAGTGTCATTATCAGAAACTTTTAAGAATTCCCGGAAGTCAGGGAGGAAACAGAATATGTGGTGGAACCACAGCAACAGGGATCTGCCATCCACAGCAGAATGACAACATAACCCACAAAGCAGAAGATATTTCATAGCTGACAAAAGATTATGATACAAAATGTATGAAGAAGGTTTAAAAATCAGTAAGGATTTGTAATGTAGCCAGATAAAAATGGACCAGGGATTTCGCTCAGTGATGCTACAGCCTGCCTTGCAAGCTCAAGATCCTGAGTTTGACCCCTGGTACAAAAAAAAAAACCAAAAAACAAAAAACTGACAATAAACACAATAGGCATTTCAAAAAGAAAACACAAATGCCCAATAAATATGCTGGAATGCTCAGCCGCAGCAGTAACCAGAAAAGGTACCAACCACAATGCTGGAATGCACACTTGCAGTCCCAGTATTTGGGAGGCTGAAGCAGGAGAATCACCATGAGTTCAAGCCCAGCCTGAACTATGTGGTAAGACCCTGTCTCAAAAAAAAAAAAAAAAAAAAAAAAAAAGTAGCTGGATGTGGTGGCGCACGCCTGTAATCTCAGCACTCAGGAGGCTGAGGCAGGAGGATCGCTGTGAGTTCGAGACCAGCCTGGGCTACACAGTGAGTTCCAGGTCAGTCTCAACTGCATAGTGAGACCCTGTCTCAAAAAAAAAAAAGACAAACAAACAAAAAAAAAGGAAAATCAAAGATAAGCATAGCATATCACCAAGTCCTTCCCCTAGAGAAATTCTGTCATATAGGCACCAGGAAGCACATTTAAGAAGACTTATCACAGCACTGCTCACAGCCAGAAAGAAAAGAAATAAATTAAAATGTTCATCAGTCATAAAATGGGAAAATTCTAATGCTCAAAGAAAATCATAATACTAAAAATGAATTATAGCTACAGGCATGACTTTGAATTAGTCTCACAAATTGCAGCAGAAATAAGCAAATAGAAAAATACTATATATGGTATATAAATATATTATAAATAATATAGTGATAGCATATAAAAATATATATTTGGGTGAAATGTTACCACGTAGTAAAAGTTTAAATGGAAGCCAACAAATCATTCCCACATCAAAAAAACAAATGTTTTTTGAGAGAGGGTCTTGCCATATATGTAGTTACAGTCATTCTTGAACTATGTAGCCCAGGCTGGCCTTGAACTCATAGCAATCCTCCTGCCTCAGCTTCCCAAGTACTGAGATTACAGGCCTGCACACCATACACAAAATTTTAGACGAAAGCCAAGAAATCATTAACACAAAATTCAGGAGGACATATTCAGGTTTATTCAAAGACAGCAGTCACATCCTAGATCTACCCCCACCCCTGCCCCACCAGGGATCAAACTCAGGACCTTGTGCTTGTGAGGCTGGTAAGGCACCACTGAGCTAAATCTCCAGCCGACCTAGTTCTTAAACTGGGTAGATGTAAAATGTTAATTTTGCTATTACTATTAAAAACTACAATCATGGGGGAAAAATAAAGATAAATAAATTTTTAAAATAAGAACCAAGACAGATAATGTAAAGGTGCAAATTTCCAATGATGAATATTATATTGTATACCTAAAATGTACCAATAAAATTAATTTTAAAAATGATAATCAAACAGTAAATGAAGTCTTTTAAATGTATAACATTTCAATCTTTTAAAAATTTTACTATAGAGATACGTTTTTTAAATGTCCAGCAAATCCTTTATTAGCACCCATTATTAGCATCAACATATATTAAAAAATAGAGAATAGCCTTGTTCCAAATACTAAGATAATAATTAAGGATCTAATTTTGAAAGAGCTGAGCCAGGCAGACTCCACTACATGTTTTTTTTTTTGGAAACAGGGTCTCGCTATGTATTTCAGAATGGCCTTGAACTCACTAGGCAGAGCGGCCCTGAGGACAATGACTGAGATCAGACTGTGGCTAACTCGGACTGGCGCTCTGGGGATCAGCGCCTACGCTTTTGTGCACACTAGTGACAACTCAAGAACAACCGACACTATTTGTTCACTTGGGAAAAGTTCGTATTGTGAGATAACGTGAACTTGCTGGGAAGCTGAGCAGATCTGTACTGCAGAGCTCATGACAGCAAAATCTCTACCCTTGAGCGTGAACGAGTTCAGCTGTTTCATATTCATCTGACAAAAGCAATGGGTGTGTATTGCTACCTGCTGGCAGAAGAGCGTGGAGAACCTTGAAGACCTGGAGAACTTCAGCTGCTGCCTTTTCAACATTTTTATCAGCATGCAGAACCCTGATCGCAGGGCCTCTGGGCATCCTAACTTCAATGGCAAGCGATAATACTGGAGCCAAGGCCACTCACCTGCACAGAAACAGTGTTCAAGCCTTGCTACTTAAAGGGACAACACTAAAAATACATGCAGTGTCCAAGAACCAACCATCCACTTTCAGGAGCCCACACCACATGTACCTTGTCACTTAAATTGTTTGACGTTCTCATCAAAGGTTACTTAGCCTCTGACACCGTTTGAGAAGCAATAGTAATAGCTAACAGTGTTTACAGTCTCCTTGCCCTTGACCACACATCTATATATTTTTTTAATAGGGTTATCCCTAGTCTATGTTTATGCTCTGCTTTTTCAAACAATGTATTTTAAGTACTTTCCCATGTTTCCACCTAGTGTAGCAGTTAAGAATTTGAGTTCTGAGTTTGAATGGTACCTACACTCTCATCTTGGTCATGTTATTAACAAATTTCCTTGTCTCTAACTACTTTATTGGATATTAAATAACTGAATGACACAAATGGGGTTATGTCAAATTAAAAAGCTTCTGCACACCAAAGGAAACAGCCAACAGAGTGAAGAGAAAACCTATGGAATGGGGGAAAACACTGGCAGGTATTTCTTGGACAGAAGGCTGATACCTAGAATATACAAAATAACTCAAAAAAATTAGATCCTCCCCTAAATAAAAGACCCAATCAAAAAATGGGCAAGTGGAATGAATAACACTTCTCAGGAAGGGGCCGGGATTTAGCTGAGTGGTTCCGCCACCTGACTCATAAGCACAATGTCCTGAGTTCGATCTCTGGTACTAAAAAAAAAGCATTTCTTGGGAGTAGTAGTATAAATGGCTAATAAATATATGAAAAATGTTCACCAGCTCTGCTGAGGGCCGGGATTTTGGCTCAGTGGTTCTACCACCTACCTCGCAAGCGCAAGGACCAGAGTTCGATACCCAGTACCAAAAAAAACAAAAAGCAGTGCTGAGATTCCATCTTACTCCAGAAAGAATGGCCATAATCAAAAAATGATAGGAAAAGAAAAACAGAGACAGAGTACAATGATGCCAAATAATCAACATAACTCAGTAGTAACTCTCAATGAATGTTAATGGCCTCAACTATAACTTTAAAAATCCAATTGGTAGACTGGATCAAAGAATATAATCATACAGTCTGTTTCATTCAAAAAACTCATCAAAGCCAAAAAGATATTTGTAGATTTAAAAAAATCAAAGAACAGAAAACAGTATTTTATGCACCAGAGCCCTGAAAACAAGCAGAGGTAGCAATTTTAAATTTAGACATGGTAAACTTCAAGCTAAAGCTGACTTAGAAGAAACAATGAAGGTCACTACATATGAGTAAAAGAACAACCCAACAAGAAGAAGTAACAATTAAAAATATTTATTCAACAAATACTGGAGCACCTAGCTTCATAAAACAAGTACTAAAGAGCATAAAAGATCAAATAAATACTAACACAATCATAGTGGAGGATCTTAACACCCCACTTTCACAGAGATGAATCTATTAAACAAAACATCATTAAAGAAATATCAGAACTGAACCACACCCTTGAACATGTGGACTTGATATGTGTAGAGTATTCTATCCCAAAACAGAGTATACATTCTTTTCTGCAGTGCACAGCACTTTCTCCAAAATAAATCACAAACTAGTCCATAAAGAATGCTTAAATATAAAAGAATCAAAATCACCCCATTAAATTATACTCTCTTGAACAACCACTGGGTCACAGAAGAAATTAGACAGTTTCTACAATTAAATGATAATGCCAACACAACAAACAGGAATTATGGGACACAATGAAAGCAGTTCTACAAGAGAAATTCATAGCAGTAAATGCCCCTACGAGGAAAACAGAGCAAGCTCAAATAAACAACTGAATGCTTAACCTTAAGCTTCTAGAAAAAGCACTGCAAGACAAACCAAAAGCTCATACAAAGGATGAAATTATGAAGATCAGAGTAGAAATTAATGCACTGGAGACTACGAGAACAATATAAAAAAATCAACAAATGAGTTATTTTTTTGAAAGAATAAATAAAATTGATAAACCCTTAGCCAACCTTATCAAAAAAAGGAAAGGAAAGGAAAGGCTCAAATTCATGCAATTAGGAATGAAAAAGGTGAAGTCACAACAGACACAGCAGAAATCCAGAGGATCATCAATACCTGTACTTTAATAAAATGGAAAACACAGACGAAATAGACAGGTTTCTACATACTTATGAATTACCAGAGTTGAATGAAGAAGATTTAAAAAAAAATTCTAAACACCCCAATTACGTTCAGTGAAATTGAAAATGTAATCAAAGAATTACCAACAAAGAAAAGCCCAGGTCCTCATGGCTTCACATTTTGTGAAGAACTATTGCCACTACTCTTTAAATTCTTGAATGAAATAGAAAGGGAAGCAATACTTTCAAATTCATTCCTGGAAGCAAGTGTTACTTTCATTCCAAAACCAGGGAAAGACCCAACCAAAAAAGAGAACTACAGGCCAATCTCCTTAATGAACATACATGCAAGAATCCTCAATAAGATACTGGCAAACAATAGAGATGATCATCAAGAAGATCGTACACCCTGACCAAGTTGGATTTATCCCAGGGATGCAAGGATGGTTCGACATATGTAAATCAATAAATGTAATATACTTTATTAACAGAGTCAAGGACAAAAACCCTATAATCGTCTCACTAGATGCAGAAAAAGCATTTGACAAAATTCAACACCCATTCATGAGAAAAACTGCAGAAAATTTGAATAGATGGTCTTTATCTCAACTTGATAAAGGCTACCTATGAAAAACCAACAGCCAGTATCATACTAAAGGGTCAAAAAGTGAAAATCTTCATGCTAAAATTAGAAACAAGACAAGGATGTCCACTACCACCACTCCTGTTCAATATAATTCTGGAAACATTAGCCACAGCAATTAGATATGAGAAAGAAATTAAAGTAACAAAGACAGAAAAGGAAGAAGTTAAAATGTCATTATTTGATGATGATATGATATTCTACATAGAAAACCAAAAAACTCTGCCAAAAGACTTCTAGACTAAATTACCACTTTCAGCACAGTAGCTGGACATAAGGTCAACACTCAAAAATCAATAACCTTCTTGTACACAAATAACAGACTCACTGAGAAATTAGGGAAACAATTTATTTCACAATAGTATCCAAAAAAATGAGGCATCTAGGAATCAATCTAATGAAGGAAGCAAAAGACCTCTACACTGAATTCTACAGCACTCTGAAAAAAGATATCAAAGAGGATACAAGAAAATAAAAAGATATCCCTTGCTCCTGGGTAGGAAGAATCAACATAGTGAAAATGGCCATACTACTAAAACTGCTATACAGATTCGATGCAATCCCAATTAAAATTACAACACTATATTTCACAGAACTAGAGAAAATAATCCAAAAATTTATTTGGAACCAGAAGAGACCTAGAATAGCAAAAGCAATTCTAGGCAACAGAGACATGACAGAGGATGTCACAATTCCCAACTTGAAACTATACTACAAAGCCACTGTGATAAAAACAGTATGGTACTGGCAAAGAAAAAGACCCGAAAATCAGTGGAATAGATTGGAAGATACAGGAACAACTCCAGATGTACTCAGCTACCTCACGTTACACAAAAGAGCCAACCATCCTCACTGGAGGAAAGACAGCCTCTTTAATAAATGGTGTTGGAAAAACTAATTCAAACTACCAGAGATTAAAACTAGACCCTTACCTTTCACCATGCACTAAACTAAAATCCAAGTGGATTAAAGATCTAAATATCAAAACAGAAACACTAAAATTGCTAGAAGATAAGTTAAGCAGGACTCTCAAAGACTTTGGCATAGGAAAAGACTTTATGAACAAATCCTCAGTAGCACAGGAACTAGCACAAAGAATCAACAACTGGGATCTCATCTTATTCAAAAGCTTCTGCACTGCAAAAGAAACCACCAACAGAGCTAAGAGACAACCTACAATGTGGGGAAAAATGTTTACCAGCTGCTCCTCAGACAAAGGACTATTATCTAGAATATATAAAGAACTCAAAAAACTCAGGCCCCCCCAAATATAAAGACCTGATTCAAAAATGGGCATCTGAAATGAACAGACACTTCTCAAACAAGTAAAAGCAGCAAATCAGTAAATGAAAAAATGTTCAACATCACTGGTCATTTGAGAGATGCAGATGAAAATAACACTGAGATTCCACCTCACCCCACAAAGAATGGCTGCTATCAAGAAATCACACAATAACAAATGTTGGCTGGGTTGCGGGGAGAAAGGAACCCTTCTCCATTGTTGGTGGGAGTGCAGACTGGTGCAACCACTATGGAAATCAATATGGAGATACCTCAAAGAGCTGGGACTAGAGGTCCCAGTAGACCCAGCTATCCCTCTGCTGGGTATCTTCCCAAAAGAATTAAAAGAATCATACCACAGTGATATATGCACACCCATGTTTATAGCGGCACGGTTTGTAACAGCTAAAATTTGGAAACACCCGGAGTGCCCATCAACTGGAGACTGGATAAAGAAGATGTGGTTTTTCTATAAAATGGAGTACTACTCGGCCATAAAGAATGAGACACTATAGTCATTCATAGGAAAATTAATGCATATTGAAGCCATACTCTTAAATGAAATAAATAAGACACAAATGTGTAAATACCAAATAGTATCTCTGGAGTGAAAAAACTAAAATGTGTAAATAAGACTGCTTGCTAAAGCAAGCACTAGATCCAAATTGTATAACTGATAATGTGAAATAGGAAGAAAAGGGCTAAAGGTGTAAGGGAAGTGGGAAGGGCAGGGGGAAGGAAATAAGGGAAAAGAAAAAATATGAGAAAAGTAAAAATGGAAACAAAGTCTTTGTAAATAGGGGAGGGAAGAGGGGGTGAAAGGAGGACAGGGATATGAGGAAAAAATGAGAAGCAAGATCTGTCATGTAAAGGTACAAGATCCCAATAATGAATGTAACTGTACTGTATACTTAAAAAGTACCAATAAACTCAATGAAAAAAAAAAAGAACCCTGAAGAAAACAGATATGGAGGGCCAGGGTGTTAGCTCACTGGCAAGGTGCCTGCCTGGAAACAACAAAGTCCTGAGTTTAATCCCTGGGTACAAAAAAAAAAGTATAGAAGGATAATACATGCATTTAATAAAAGCCATTTATAACAAAGCAATGGCCAACATCATGTCAAATGGGAAAAAAACTAAAAGCATTTCCTCTAAAACCAGGAAAAAGACAAAGATATTCAATATCACCACTTCTATTCAATATAGTACAGTAGACCCTCAAGTCACAACTGGCCAGGACCAGAGATTTAGCTGAGTGGTTCCACTTCCTGCCTTCCAAGCATGAGGTCCTGAGTTCAATCCCTAGTACCAAAAAAAAAAAAAAAAAAAGGTTACAACTGGCCTGACATATAAACAACCTGGGTTAATTAGGTTAATGGAAGATTCATCTGCTTCTTGTTATCTATAGCGTGTACCCAGGTAAATATCCATATCTCAGCTGTAGTGATTTACAATCAACTGGAGTTACAACCAGCCCTTGGGAACAAATCAAGTTCAAAAGTCAAGGATCTACTGTACTTGAAACATTAGCCAGAGCAATCTGGCAAGAGAAAGAAATAAAAGGAAGAACACAAATTATCATGATTTGCAGATGACATAATACTATAAAGAGAAGATTTAAAGAATGCCACCCAAAATCCTCTTATAATTAATAACCAACTGGGGCCAGGGATTTAGCTCAGTGGTGCCACTTCTTGCCTCACAAGCACAAGGCCCAGTTCAATCCCTGGTACCAAAAAAATTAAAAATAATCAACTGCAGCAATGTAACAGGATACAAAATCAGCACACAACAATCAACAGTGTTTGCGTACATGAAAAATGAACCTGGTGAAAAGAGCACTACGAAAACAATACCATTCATGGTAGCATCAAGAAAAATGTAATACCTCGGAATTAACCTACCCAAGGATGTAAAGGACCTCTTCAAAGAAAACAGTAGTACTCTGAAAAAGTAGATTGAAGAGAACATCAGAAAATGAAGATGTCCCCTTCTCCTGGGAAGGCAGAATCAATACTATCCAAATGACCAGGGCTGGGGATTTAGCTCAGTGGCACTGTGCCTGTCTCAAAAGCATATGGTCCTGAGATAGATCCCCTATACCAAAAAAAAAAAAGTCATATTCCTAAAACTATTATGGATTCAATGCAGTGCCAATCAAAATACCACCAGCATACTTTACAAATCCAGAAAAAATAATCCTAATATTTTATATGGAACCAGAAGAGACCCAGAAAGGCAAAAGCAATCTTAGGCAACAAGAACAAAGCAGGAGTCATCACAATATTTGACTTCATGATATACTACAAAACAATAGTGATAAAAACAGCATGGTAATAGTTACTCTGGTGTGAATAAACTGTAATAGTACATAGTGAGTTTAAGGTCCGTCTGGATTACATAGCAAGACCCTGTCTCAAAAAAAAAATTCTTATAGCAGCACAATTCACAACAGCTAAATCCTGGAAACAGCCTGAATATCCATCAAAAGATAACTGGATAAAGAAAATGTGGTATCTATACATAATGGACCACCACTCCGCTATAAAGAACAAATCTGAGATACGTAGGAAAATGGATGCACCTGGAAAATATAATGTTGAATGAATCAGACACACAAGCTTAAATACCATGCGGTGTCTCTCATTTCAGGGAGGCAAAGCACAAAGAGCACAAGAAAGGGTGCACAGAAAGAGACAAGCGGATGGATCTTTCACAAATGGAAAGGGATCCAGAAGACCAAGGGCAAGCGGAGAAGGGGAGGGGAGGGGAAATGAAGTTTTACCATGTACAGGAGCTTAATAATCAAAGCGTATAAATATTATCATTGCTCTGTCATAAACATCAGGGAAGATTATAAGAATGAAAATAAGGAAAGGAGGTTTAGAGGAGGCAGGAGGGAAAGGGAAAGGGAAAGGGACTCTTAAAAGAAACATGCTGTATCATATACACATACTCACTCCCCGAGATGATTATCAGCTGCATGTACTGCACACACGTACAAATAGCAAAAGATAAAAATGAATGGTTATCATCGATAAATCAAAGAAGAGCAAGCGCTGGCGAGGCTGGTACAGAAAAAGGAACTCTTCTATATTGCTGGTGGGAATGTAAACTAGAACAAGCACCATGGAAACCAGTATAGAGATTCCTCATAAAACTAAAACTAGAAATTCCATTTGACCCAGCTGTGCTACTTCTAGGTATCTTTCCAAGAAAGTTAAATGCATTACAGCAATACAGGCATTCCCCTGTATGCAACACATTCATAGCTAAATCTCAGAAGCAGCCTATTTGTCCATCAACAGATAAACAAATAAAAATGTAGTTCTGTATTTATTTATACACAATGAAGTACTGCTCTGCTGTCAAGAATGATAAATTTAGTCACTTGTAGGAAAACAGATGCACCTTGAGACCATAATGCTGAGTGAAATAAGATACACAACATTAAAGATAATTGAATAAGGGTTAAATAATTATGTCGTGTAAAGCTCTTATCACTGTGCCTGATACATGGTAAATACTAAAGAGTGGTCTTATTTTTTCCGTTTCATCGCTTAAGTTTTTTTTTAATCAGTACACATTTGCAGTACATCCCTTTCATTTAATGACTACATTCCTTCTTGGGAGGTGGAACACGTACATCACACATCTTAATTCCTTTTTCATCCCTTCCTCTCCTTTCCCTCTCCCCTCCATCTCTTGCTCCCCCCTCATCTGAACAAGACCTGTCACACTGCTTCCTGGCACCTATTTTTAATTTTGCTCCTTCTTTATAGTTGTGTTTCTCATTTAAGAGAAATCATGTGATACTTAAGGTCACGTGTCTGGTTTATTCCCCTTAACATTATAGGAAAAGATTGAAAGCATGAGGGAAAGTTTAGAAACACATACCTGTAACTTCTAACAGCCACATAATAAGGAATTTAGAAGAAAGTAATGGAAAAACAGGACATTAAAAACAGAAAAGAAAAAAAAATGAAGGCTAAAAATAAACCTCACTTGAAAAACTTTCCTCAAGTGGTAAATAGTTAAACAAAACAACACACATCTTAAATAACACTTTTGGGGGATTTCAGAAACACAAGGAAGAAGAAAAAAATCTGAAATTAGAGTAAAACAAAAGAAAAAATAAATGAATTCCCCTAGTAGACATATGCAATTCATACACTTTCTTCAACTACCCACAAAAAAATACATATTTTCTCTATCTAAATAAATAAAGAGTAGATGAAAGCTATGTGTAATCTCCCACACTGGGAAGCTAAAGCAGGAGGATTCAGAGTTCAGGCCCAGCACCTAGCAAGAACTCTCTTGACAGATCTTAAAATCTAAACTTTAGAACCTGACACCGCTCCACATACTTTTTCAACCTAGTCAGTGAGAACTCACTTAGCAATACCTTGTCTTAAAAAGTAAAGGTGCACAGAAACGGAACAGAATCCTGGCAGCCAGAACCGAGGGGTGGCAACTGTGCCTCTTCTGCGACCATGTAAGAAGTGGACACAAAAAATAAACAAAAACATGTAATTATGTATATTTTAAAAGTCAACATTGTATTTCATGAATGTGATAGCTGCAACATTCTCATATAAAAGAAAGCCTTTGTTCTTAGCTCAGTGTGGTTGTGCACACTTTGAATCCTAGCACTTTGGGAGGCTGAGGCAGGAGGATCACAAATTTGAGCCCAGCCAAGCAATTTAACGGCTTAATGAAAGCGTGTCTCAAAATAAAAACAAAAATAACAAAAGAACTGAGAACGTAGTTCGGTGTAAAAGCCATGGATTCAATCCCTAGAACAACCAAAAAAAAAAAAAAAAAGAAAGGATGCCCTTGTTCTTCAGAAATATGTATTGAAGTAGGAAGGGGTGTATGGGCACAATATTCCTACATTCAGATTTCAACCTACATCCATATGTTCAGAGAAATAACATATTACATATAACTATGTGCATGTGTATATGAAAGAGACAAAAAGAATAGGGAAGAGAAAACGTGAAATGTTTGAAAGACTGCATCAACCAGGTGTGGTGGTGCACACCTGTAATCCCAGCACTCAGAAGGCTGAATCAGGAGGATCGCCATGAGTCTGAGGTCAGCCTGGGCGAGTCTGAGGTCAGCCTGGGCTACACAGTAAGTTCAAGATCAGCCTGAACTACTTAAGTGAGACTCTGTTTTAGAGAAAAAAAAAAAAAGTACACTGGAGTGCAATACTATTTTACTTATGAGTTTGAAATTATTTCTAGGGGAGGGGGAGGGAAGTAAGAAGGGAGTGACTGGGACACATGGGGCTTCAGGTGTGTGTGGAGTGCCTTTCTGTGCACAGGGAAGGAGAATTAGTACAGGGCAGGCACCCACTGCCCGGAAGGAGCTGGGTGGCCCAAGCCAGTAGTCTGCTTGGGGGAAATTAAAGGACTGACTGGGCTCTTCTTACTAACAAAGGAGCCGCTCCTTTCCTTCTCACTAAGGTGCTTCAAATCCCTGAGGCAGGCCAGAATTTGAGCACCTCAGTTCTAGTCATAGCTTTCCATTTAGTTCTAGGATAAACTTGAATGAAATGCTTGGCATTTCTAAGGAAAGGAAGGGGAGCTTGGCTCTCACAAGCATTCACTATACGCCAGACAGTACACGAGGCAGTTTCACTTAACCCTTTAGCCATCCCTGGCACACAGGTACTTATCTCCTGAGTAACTCAGACAGGTCCAGAAATTAAGGAATTTGCCGTGGTCAGTCAGGCAAAGTCAGTTTGAACTAAAATCTGCGTGGTCATTCTGACGTCCTCCGTGCAGCACAGCCTTGCAGACCAGCGGCCCCGGGGACCCTAGCCCCGCCTGGCCACCTCGAGCTGTGCACCTTTGGGAAGCTCAAGACGCAGTTTCCACACACTTGGAGTAGACAGAAGAGTGGTATTTTTTCATGGTCATAGGAAGATTAAGAATGTGGCAATCTAGTCCGGCAATTTAGCTCAGTGGTTCAGCAGTCAGCCTCGCAAATGAAAGGTCCCGAGTTCGATTCCTGGTATCCTTCCCACCCCCAAAAATGACTGTGAGGACCCACAGTGGAGCCAGGCACATACCACGTGTGCAGTAAACGCATCGGCCTCCTCTTCCAGCCGTTAAAGGTCGATCTCGACAACATCTAACTGCTGGAGAGTGAACACCAAAGCCGTGATCAGAAAACTCTCTCAGCCAACGTCTAAGTCAGCCGTTCTCAAAGTGGGGTCCCCTGGAGCACGCACCCGGAATTTGTTATAAATTCTTTATGACTCCACCCCCAACCTACTGAATCAGAAACTATAAGTGGGGCCCAACAATCTGCAGAATATTGCATAGATGGTAGCTGAATTCTAATAACCAATCTAAGAATTGCTTATTCTTTTGTGCTATATGGATAAGTTTGAGATTACTTTGATGTATGCCGTTCAAACCTCTCTCCAGGAAACAACCAAGTGAAATGGTGATGCTGCATCAAAAAATATAACCAAGTCAGGCACGGTGGCACATGCCCATAAGGCTGAGGCAGGAGGATCACAAATCAAAGCCCAGCCTGGGCAACTTAGTGACTGAGCAACAGTCCGTCTCAAAATAAATCAATAAATACATTTTAAAAGATTGCCAGAGCTACTGATTTGCTATAGAAAAATAAATGTAGAGAAATTCTTTTTGAGAAGAGCCATGTTAGGTTGGGCGTGGTGGCGCACACCAGTAATCCCAGCACTCAGGAGGCTGAGGCAGGAGGACTGCCACATAGAAGCTCAAGATCACCATGGGGTACATAGCGAGTTCAAAGCCAGCCTGAACTGCTTATCTCAAAACAAAACAGAGAGAGAAGAAAAAGAAAGAAGCTATGTCAGTGGCCAAGTAGAGGAAGTGAGAGGGCATCACCCTAAACCCACTAACGTAAATAACAGAGTAACACAAGTGACACTCTGAAGATCTAACCATTTTCATGCTGAACACTTTTTTCTTTTAATTTAGCTTCTCCTATACCAATCCCTTGAACTAAAACTTAATTCCCTATTCAGCTGCCCTGTTCTGCTAACCTGAGACTCTGAAACAACCGACGCAGCTTTGAGCAGGAAATCAGGCACCTGGCATTAAGCGCAAACGTGGTATGTGCCGAAGACTTCAAACTACTCAAAGCAACCAAACAGGAACGGAGGTGGGCTGGGCAGCTGAAACCAATTACGCAGGAGATTTGACGTCGAAAGTAAACGGTACATCTGGACCCTTCCGAATCATTCCCAATTCTACTTCAGATGTTTTCATTTTCCCAATGCTGCAGCTCTCCTCCATACCCATCTCCCAAGGCTGCACTCCTCCGTCCTCGCTTGCATATGATTTCGATTATCTTCGAATTTCTTAATCTTCCCTTTTATTTCCTATGTTTTCCTTTTCTTCCTCGCGATTTTTTAAAATAAGACATTCACATTTGTCTCATGCTTCTACATGTGCGGGGATCTTTCTTCCTGTCCTTGAAGCGACAGCTTGTCTTTCCCCTCAAGTGTCTTTGTCGAAACACCTGATAATCTGTTTATTTATTTTACCTAACAGCTTTCCTTTTTAGTGTGAAAAAACAAACATTAACCAAAAAAAAAAAAAAAAAAAGTCCTTGTTTGCCTACTTTCAACGCAATGCCTGGTACTGGAGCGCCGCCTGCTGGGTAAGTGAGAACTAGGAGTTCATGCTGTCTGGTTTGGCAAGGGAGAGAATTGGATTTGAGGCCTTTTTTTTCTTTTTTCTTCTTCTTCCTCTCCCCTCCCATGTTTGCAATACATAAGAATTTTCACCACAGGGAGATGATACATGTACATAACACATTCTTCATTCTTTTTACTTCCTCTTCCCCTCTGCTCTCCCCGCAGCTCTTGTTGGGGTTCATATTACCAACAGACTTCCAACACCTGCTGTAACATGCTGGACCTCATCCTTCCCCAGCCATCCTGCAGAAGTCACTGTAAGGCCCCCTAAAAACTACACCACGCTGTAATAAAACCACCACCTATGAATACTTAGCCCCACGTAGAATACTATTTGTGGGTAGAAATTAATTTTCTTTATAAGCATTTATCAAACTGTATTTCACTTGCTGATTTCTCTTTCTCAATGACTGTAAAGCTTCTTGAAGGGAGAAAAATACACAAAAACAATATGCACTATTGGACCTAGCACTTAGCTTAAGTTTGAATGTAGGTATTCAAAATATATTTAAAGAAGACTGATTATGCAACTCTTTATAATAGTTATCATCTTAGTTACTTTCTCATTGCTGAGACAAAATCCTCCACATTCAAAATTAAAGGAAAAAAGTTTTATTTAGTTCGCAGTATGCAGAGGTTTCAGTCCATAGTTGGCTGGCTCCAAGGCAGAGTGGCATCGCAGAGGAGAAACAGTTCATGGTGGGCAGAAGGCAGCAAAGCAACAAGGGACGGCCACAGTTCTTCCTGTTCTTTCTATCTTATCCAGGCTACTTAGGGCAAGTAGCACTCACACCCTTAATTCTAGTGCTGTAAACCTAGCATTGCACCCTGAGTGAATCCCAGCCTGACACATTCTAGACCCAGCCACCTCTGAAAAGGCCCCGCCTATGACCACATGAGGCTTTAGGGTGACGTCTATACACAAGCCATAACATACCTATTAGGTACCAAGAAATGTTCCTGGTACTCAACATTTTCTCTAATCCTTAAAGCTAGCACATTTAACAGGCATAGAAACAAACTCAGGGAAGTTAAGTACCTCACCCAAGATTAGAAAACTAGCAATCTATCCAAATCTGTCTAATTCTGAAACTCATGCTCTTTCTGCTTGACCAGCTACCTCTCATAAATCTGAAGCTAGGAATAAAAATAATTGTCTTTACGGGATCTTAGGAGCAACCTCCACTCCCTTCATCACCATCACACACATACATCTGTCTTCCTTCTTGATAAACTGAGCCACACACCTGCACTTATATACACAAAGAGAATGGCCAGTGACCGGGGTGGGGCTGCTCTCCGAATCACCTAAGGATATGTAACCTATGACTCCATTACAGAAAGCCCAGGTGATCCCAGAAAGCCTTTTCTCAAATTAAAACCAGCTGTCTCTTTCTCTTTCTCTCTCTCTCTCTCTCTCTCTCTCTCTCTCTCTCTCTCTCTCCCATTTCTCAGCTCTTGTCTATAATTTCCAATTCTTCTGAGACATAGTAAGGTTTGTTTTCCCATAATAAACCCTTAAAATATTTGAAATGTGCTAATATATTCCCTCAACTTTCAATATAAGGCTTACCCCTCCAAGAAATATAAACCAATAGAGCAGAAAGCCTGATTCTGTGTGTGATTTGCACAGCGGACACAGCCCCAGCCTCTAAGCGGGTTGGCAATCCTACCCTCTATCCTGCCATGACCCATGGGGTATTCCACACTCTACAAGTTCTAGTTCCAGTGGGATCACTGGATGTTCCTGGTCTACAGCTGAGATATACAGGCAAAGCCACACAAAGGTAAATGCCACACATTTTTGCCACAACAGTTTCAGGGAAAAGCTCCTCAGCAACTGCTAACAGGCGGTCCCAAAGCTCAAACCCCTCGCTTGCGGGTTGCTGTGTTACTCTAACAATTCTTAGTACCTGGTTTCTCATAAACTTCCATTTTCAACAATAACTTGGGACAATGTCCTGCTGGTGGCCCAGATATGAGACAAAAAATCACATATTGAGAAAAAAGTGTAAACCCAGGCATGGTAGCCTGAAGAAATGGCCACCAGTTCATTCCCTCCGCGTCCCTTCATCCTGCCAACAAGACACTAACTCCACTCCTTCCATCTGCACTGGCCTCGAGACTTTGACACAAGTGACAGTCCGTGCCCCAGGAGCCCTGTGTGCTCTGCTCACCACTACACCTTGAGCTGTCATGTGAATGACCCTGAACTAGCATGTTCAAGGGTGACAGTTCAGAGGGGGAAAGGCTCCAGCAGTCCCAGCCAGCAAAGCTGAATCCCTTAGAAGCCAGCAGCTGGCCAGAGACACAGGTGCGAACCCATCCAAGGCCGACCAGGCCCAGCTCAGGCCAGATCTTGCCAGCTAAGCCCAGGCCATAATCAAAACTGGTCTTCAAAATCGTGAGCTAAATATATAGTTATGATGTCATATGAACCTACAACATCACCTACAGGGTACTGTATCCATAAATAAATTTAATTCATTCTTTGAATATACTTTCCGCCTTATAAGAATATAGGGGAGGGGCCGGGAATTTAGCTCAGTGGTTTCACTGCCTGCTTTGAAAGTGTAAGTTCCCAAGTTTGATCCCCGGTACCAAAAAAATAAATAAATAAATAAAGGGGATAGAGAAACTAACTTATTTTCTAAGTACACACATATGCACACCCTGATATCAATATGCAGTGGTACAGACAGTACACTCCTAGTTTAGTGTCAGTTAGAGGATGCCTTGAGAATTTAGTGGACATTTTCCTGGCACTTACCTCTAAAACCAACATGAGTTTGTTTTTATTTTTATCTAAGGATCAAAGTAGAGGCCCAGCATTGTTTACAGTGCTTATAGTATTCTATCGACTGAAGATGCGAATCCTGAAGAATGTTGAAACTTACCCAGTTTACAATCTGGGGTAAAGGCTTATCTATCTATGCAATCTCTGAACTCATCATTTCTCAATTCAGTCTAGGACTTTTTTGGAGGGGGTGGTACCAGGGATCGAACTCAGAACCTTCTGCTTTTGAGGCAGGCAGTGGCACCACTGAGCTAAATCCATGGCCCTTTAGAGGCTATTTTAACAGTCACAGCTGTACAGTCTCTGATTTACACAGAATCAAGGAAAACCAACCATTTTTCATCCCAAAACTTTTATCGTTGAAATAAAGAATTTATTATCAGCTTCTCCAAAACATGGGTAATAAATTAGCTTTAGGGCTTTGAACTAGAAATAAAAAATACATCAGAGCTTTAGGTTCATCTGGTGTCTGGAATGATTTGTTGAAGTTTGCTTTGTTGACGTTTTAAATGTGATAAATTCTTAAAGTTTGTGTTAGCTTTTGTTGCTGTGACAAAATACCTGAGAAAAGCAACTTCTAGATGGAAAGGTTTGTTTTGATTCACAGTTTCAGACCACAGTCAGCCAACTGCACAGCTTTCAGCCTGAGGTGAGGCAGGACATCATGGGGGACGGAGGGGTACAGGGACAAGTTACACCCTTCAAGGGCACGCCCACAGTGACCTACTTCCTTCAACTAGGCCCCATCTCCTACAGTCTCTACCACCTCCTAATAGTCACTTCAATTATGAATCCATCAATGGATTAACCCACTGATGAAATCAGAGTTCTCAGAAGCCAATCACTTCCCAAAACCCCACCTCTGAACACTGCTGCATTGAGAACATTTACGATCCAAACCATAACTATGCTTTCTCCATCACTAACCCCTATTTATTATGGCACATTACACAAAACATTGTCCTTTGTTTTGTTCTGTTCTGTTCTACAGTACTGAGGATTGAGCCAATGGCCTTCACATTGAGCTACAGCCACAACTCTTTTAAAAGGTTTTTCTTTGGAGACAGGGCTATAATCCTCCTGCTTCAGCCTCCCAGACAGCTAGGATTACAGGTATACACTACCATGCCCAGGTTTACATTCTTTTTTGTACTAGATATTTCCCAAATGATTCTGAGGCTAAAATGTTAGCGAACTTTCTTCTCCCAGGCCCTCACTCAGCCCCAAAACTTGCAAGCCATATTCTTGACTCTTCAACCCAGAATATCAGGTTAATTTTTTTGGTCCAAACTTAAGATCCATATTACAGAAAGATTAATGAGACAAATTCCTCCCCTCTCTCTTCTGTCAAGTCTAACCACTATGGATAGATAGAATGAAACGGCATGTTTGTGAAGGGGCAGTGAGTACAATCTTTGCATCTCAGCAGCTCAGTGCAGTAGGGTTAGCACAGGAGAATCCCACAGCAAGAAAACAAAAGCACAGGATGAAGGCATGGCACTACTGGCCTCTTCACAAAGCCCTTTTCAAAATACTATCTTCAGTGACTGAAGCACCTAGGCAGATAAAGCATTAATGATGCAGCTGGGAAATCCGTCAAATGCAGGCTCAGAGAAGTATCTTCACCTCCCTGGGCTTCCACCACCACCTCTGCAAGTGACGGGCTGTCTCTGCACACACAGGGTCACAGACATCTCTCCTCCTCATACACATCATGTGCAGGGCAGCCAAGGCCTCATGCTTGGGCAGGTGAGCTAGTGACAATCATGTTTCAAAGACAGAAAGCACCTCAGAGAGCTGGCTTTGGAGAGAACAAAGTGTTTAAATTTGATGATTTTTTTTTTAATTTAAAAAGTATTTTTGGTTTTTTTCATTTTGTTATTTTCCCAGACAGGGTCTCACTATGTAGCCCAGGCTGGCGTTGAACTCAAAAGGCTTGGATCACAAGTGTGCATTACCACACCAGGCTTAAAAAGGTTTTCTGTATTGAATTAAAAATAAATCTGAAAGGATGAACATGGACAGGTTAAATGCCCATCACTGATGGAAAGTGACACGTCAAAAGTAACTTACTTATTAATATGTAAGTAAGAAGTCTTCAATAACTCATTTTTCAGAGTTACAGTAGATTAGAGTGGCATGAAAGTGCCACTCGTACCCGTATATCCTTGACTGGGGAGGAAAGACAGGTTCGAGTCCAGGAAACCACATGTAAGTGTCCCAGTACTACTGCTGCACAACAAAGTACGTCAAACTTAGAAGGGTAAAACAATAACCATTTCCTTTCACTCTGAGATTCTGTGGGCCAGGGTTTCAGGCAGAGTTCGACTGGACAGTTCTCACCTGAAGTCACTCAGCAGGCTGCAGGGAGAAGTCAGGGAGGTGCTGGCTAAGGCCACAGACATCTGAAAGGTCCAGCAGGCTAGACAGGCATCCAAGGTGGTGCCCTCAACGGGCTGGCAGTTGATGCTGTCCATGGGCTGGGAGCTCAGCAGGGGTTGTGGGCCAGAGAGCCTATGCGTGGTGTCTCCAACATGGCTATCAAGGGAGTTAGACATCAGACACAGCAAGGTCCATACGTGAGTGTCCCAGTGGCCAAAGTGAAAGTTGCATGTTTTTTATGATCTAACCATGGCAGTCATTAGATGGTTTTTCTCATAATCTAATGTTCAAAGCACTCACAAGTCTACCTACATTCAAGAAAAGAATCCAAAGTGCCTTAGCTTTTAAGGGAGGGAGTGGATCAAGAATCTGAAAGCGAGATTAAAAACCACCAGTTACCATGGATAATCCCAGAGAAGTGTGTCATGCACCTGGAAATCACCACTACGGCAGACAGAACTGCTGCCCTGTCCTATATCCCACTGGCCCATGTCTCTACCTACACACACAGGGAAGAGCTCCTATTACTGCTAACCACGGGCTGGGTATCGGGCCTCTTACTAATTCCTTTTCTTGACCAAGAAATTCATAGTCCTTGACTGCTCAGTGACCTGGGCCAGCTACAAGTTTTTCCCTGCAGGCTTGAACCCAAGCCACTGCCTTACATATTCCTAGATATTGATAATCTTGTTTAGATTGTTGCCTGAAATCCTGAAAACTCAGACAGACTGCTAACCAGACAGAAACTGGCTTCTGCCTTGAGTCAAGTTCCTTAAACTCTCCTCGCAACTCCACCCCTGCCCACATCACTGTGGACAGGCCTATCTTGCTGTGTATCCCTAGGACACTGTATCTCAGGCCCTCTGGCTCTGGACTGATCACCGTGGCATTTAGCACTTCTTTCTTCCAAGTCCAACTGCCCCATCCTGGGCCCCTTACAGAAACTCCCCAGTATCACCTTTAGGAAAACCAGCCTCAGGCTAAGCAAGATGGAGCACTAGGTCTCTGATTCTGGGCTGAGGGCTTTCTCTGGAATGCAGGAACTAGCTCAGCTCTCAAGGGCATCCCTCAGCCAGTAAGAGACAGAGCCAATGGACAAGCATCCCAACTCCTCGTTCCTCGGTGGGACAGCCCTGAAGCACCTACAAGTATCCTTAATGTGACCGACCAAGCCGCAGGTGCCCCCGGTGGTGCCCTGTACCAGCTCCTCCTCCCTTCGCCTTCCTGGCATCACTTGCCAGCTCCCAACTTCTTGTCCCAAAGTCAGTTTTGGAAGGAATCAAACCCCAGCACTACTCACGTGTCCTAGTCGGAGTACTGTTGCAATAGATGATCTCCAAGGTCCTTCCCTCATCTAAAAATTCCTGTTATTGTTATCAATTTCATAAACATGGTTACCTGAGAAGTTCCAAGATTGCCCGAGTTCTCAAAGAAGTCACAGGATGAAGGAACACTACCCTAAGCCCAGAGTGGACAACCAGTGTCACAACCGCCAATCCCACCTCCCACGAAATAAAGAACTGCTTACACCAAAAATGGGGTTGCCTTCTCCTTTAAAACAATCATAAAAATCGGCCCCAAATGATGCTGTACAGTTAAATTGAAACAAAAATAACTAAATCCCAGTAAAACCTAAACGTTTATGCCAGCAAATTTCAGTCTTTTGCAATTTCTACAGCTCAAGGAAGGTTTGGTGTTTCAAGGCCTGCCTGAACGACCCTATCTCAAAAAAAAAAAAAAAAAAAAAGTAGCTTTGGTTGTTTCTTTGGTGCGGGGGTGGGGGTGGGGACCACCCCTGTGCTTTCCAGGCAGGTGGTGGCACCAGAGCTAAATCCCCAGCCCAGATTTAGTTTTATTTAACTTCTCAGTCATCCCCTCTTGAAGAGTATTACAACCCAGGCTCGAGGTATGCTCCAAAATCAGCTTATCAGATGAATCAGCTCTCCCTTGGCTCTCAAGATCTTTTATAATTAGCTTTGTAACATAATGCAGTCAGTGGTTGTGGGCAAAGCTCAGGGAGGTGAGAAAATCCATTGAGAGCAGTTGCCAGAATTTCCAGTGCTTCTTCAAGCTTAGCCTGCTAATTCAGTTTCTTGGCACAACCAAAGACAGATTCCCTAGACCAGCCAGGCCTTTCTGGCTTCCCTGAAGTTGAGATATCTCATGAACCAGCCTTCTGTTACTTTGGAGCCCACTTTAGAAGTCCTACCTGCGTGAACAAAACATGGTCAAAGAAACGAGAGGAGTTTGTCATTTGTCAAACCCTGTAACTGAGCTGAAGTTTATTAACTGCATAGATGCCAACCATCCTCAAAGCCTCCCGGCTCCCATAGTATGTGACCAATAAAAGCAATGGAGCTGTACTTGAGACAGCAATGTGGTTGTTTTCTTGAAAAAACTCCAAAGACCAAATTATACAATTTCTAACACTGGGCTATTCAGGGGCCTGGTAAACACGGAAACCACAGAAAACAGGGAAGGGGAATAAAGCAAGAACAGGATGTCTGCTCTAAGCCAGCATTCACCCTGCTTTATTCTGTTTTATAACAATGTCAGTTCTATGAAAGAAAATTAAATGTAGTTTCTATGTCTTTAAGGCCCAGGCAGCATGGGAAATGGGTAGGTCTCCATAGCAACCTATAAACTACAGTCAAGTAAATCAAAAAACAACAATGGAAAGTCCCTAGCAAATACAGCGTGATAGTTCTGAATTACAATTATATGATCTTTACAGTCTGGCTCGGAATGCTTAAAATTTCAAACACCTAGAATGCTTTGCTCTGTTTGAATGAAGTAGGGTTATTTTTCCTGTTCTCTCTTCAAAAGCTCTGAGAGAGAAAAGAAGAAACAAACAAGTTTCTGAGGAGTTAAATGCCAGGCCATTTCTGCAGCCCCAAAAGAATTCTTCCTACACACAAGCTCTGAAAAAGTAGCAAGAAAGATCAAGCAACTCAGTAATCTACTGTAGCACGTGGTAGTTAAGACCTCACCTGAAAAGTGTCTGGCATCAGACTTCCTTGAAAAGCCCTGCAACCAAATTCAGTCTAGGCAGGCAGATGTACTTTGCACACAGAAAAACTTTGTGATTCTAATCCCAATAAAATATCAATAAACCTCTCATCAATAGTCAATCAACCTGCATAGCATTTGAGAAACTATACTAACATTTTGGAAGACATAGAGTTACAAATACAAGGAAGACCCAGTCTGGAACTTATGTGCTCACAAATGGAGAATCACAGGACAATGGACATATAAATTTTATATGGCTCGTTTTCCAAGTGTTGTAGACAAATTGTATCCTCAAAAGCCTGTCAGCCAGGCATGGTGGTACATGTAAAATTCCAGCATTCTGGGAGGCTGAGGCAGGCAAACTTGAGCCCAGCTGGGGCAACTTAGTGAGACCCTAAGATCTTCACCTCTAGGGGATAGGGGTGGGGATGGAGCTACATGCAAAGGCCCTGGGTTCCCAGGACCACTGAGGGTGGGGGAGAGGAAGAAGGAGGAGGACCAGGAGGAAGAAGATGTCAGGGGTGGGGATGGAGCTTCGTGCAAAGGCCCAGGGTTTAATCCCCAGGAGAGAGAGGGGGAGAAGGAGAGAGAGAGAGAAAGAGAGAGAGAGAGGAAGAGGAAAAGTAGTGATGGTGGTGGTGATGGGTTAAGCCAGGTGTGCACCACCACGCTCAGGATGCTGAAGCAGGAGGATCGTGAGTTTGAGGCCAGCTTGGGCTACATAGTGAGTGCAAGGCCAGCCTGAACTGCAAGCAAGACCCTGTCTCCAAAAAATGGTTAATTAAAATGAGGTCATTACAGTAGGCCTTGATCCCATTTGACTGGGTGTCACGAGCCGGCGACGCAGAGCACTGTCCAGCAGTGCCTCAAACCTGAAAGAGCAGCGGGGTGGAGATGGGGCAGAGAGAAAGGAAGGACGCCAAGACAAGAGTCTGATCAAGGCGACGTTTATTGCCGGCGTTTATTGCCTTTTAAAGCAAAAAACCACAAACTATTATGGGATGAGTTTACCATAGTAACTGAAAGGTCACACAGGAAAAGAGCAAACAGGTTCACCAAAACAACCCACCGTGAGTAGTAGTAACCCGGACAACCACACATCTAAAGGTCAGAGACAAGAAACTGTAACTTTCAGGAATTCCACAAAGGAAACACTCTACCTGCTAAACTGGAGAAACTTAACACATATAGAGTTACTAAAGTTAACAATACTTACAACCAATACTCATGATCCCCATAACGGGTTCTTAGAAGGAAAGGAATTTGGATCCATACACACAGAAGGAAAATAACAAGGACGAAGACTCTCATTTGTGAGCCAAGGAGCAAGGCCTGGATGAGATCCTTCCCCCTTCCCCGTCAGCGCTTAGAAGGAACGAACCCTACCCCACCTTGATTTCAGACTCCAGCCTCCACAACTAAGAGAAATCTAACCTCTACTGTCTAAGCCACCCCACCCAGCAAATTAACAAACCAAGCTATTTTCTTCCAAAGCAGTTCTCAGTTTTTTAACTGGATCGGAACCACCTGAGAGACTTGTTGAAACCCAGACTGCCGCGCCCTAACCCAGAGTCTCCCGCTAGCGGAGGGGCTAGAATCTGCAATTCTGACCAGTTCTCCCGGGAGACACCCGCTGGAAGACCATGCTTTACACAACTCACTCGGTTCTAGGAAGCACAAATAGGGAGCCCTCGTCCTCCCGGCTGCCTAGATCTAAAATGGAAAGGATTCTTAGTCACTTTTCATTGCTGAGATAAAACACCAAACACACGTTAAAGGAGAAAACGTTTAGTCTAGCTCACGGTTTGCAGAGGTTTCAGTCCGTAATCTGGGGCTCTGACGCGGGGGCCACCTGGCAGAGGAGCAGTTCACAGCTAGTCCTGGCGGGGCAAAAGCAGCGCGAGCTCCAGGCCGGAGGGTGTTTACAGAGCCAGGCCGCGCCCACAGTGCCCGCGTTGGCCTCTCAGCTCAGACCCACCAATGGACTAATCCAGTATCACACCTGCATCCAATCATCTCCCAAAAGCCCCACCGATGAGCGCTGGAGGATTTAGCGGGACACCTAGGTATAAACCATGACAGATTCCAACCTGAGCTTCACACCCAGGTCAATCAGGGGAGGGATGCCGCCCAGCGAGAAACGTGGCCCATGGATGAGCGTGGTGGGTTCTGATAAATTATACTAGCAGGAATTGCTGAACCCTCCCTGAGAAGTTAGGCAGGTAGGTGACAGGCGAAGGTATCCTCGCTATCAGAGGGGACAGAAGCATTCCCCTCTTCCACCCTCTCTAGATCAAGTTCCAGGTATTCAGACTCCACGCATAGACGGCCTGGGCCCACGAAGTCTCTTTTTGTGGTCCTCCCGTGGCCAGTGTGCTTGGCCTTAGGCCCACCACTGCCAGCCATCAATTTGTTGTCTAGACAATAAAAACAAGAAATCAAAGCTTGGTTTTCACAGAATTTGTAGACTTCTATAAGTCCTCTCTCCCTGGACAATTTTGAGCTAAAAATTTGCCATCAACAGGAGATGTGCACTGAAAGATGTGCCGGAGCATATTATCACAAAGTATTCCCACCACGTAGACAAAAATACAATAAAAAATTAGAAAGTGATTCTTTTGAGTATTTTTTTTTCTTGAGACAGGGTCTATGTAGCCCAGGCTGATCCCAAACTCATGGCGATTCTCCTGCCTCAGCCTCCCGAGTGCTGGGATTACAGGTATGCACCACCACTTCCTTGAGTGCTACTTTTTAAAGACAAATCATTTCCTTGAAAGTTTATAGAACCTAATTTTTAAAACATGGCTGTTCATAGTCAGTCCCCTAAACTTCTGGAAAGTTAGCAGTTCTCATGAGCCCCTACAAGCTAGCACCAATACACAGTGACTAGAACACCAGAACCTCCTGGCAATCAACCTTAAAGATGCCCTTGTACTCACAACTGCTCCAACACTGCCTGGATTGGCTCCCTGGATATCCATGGAACCTCAATTTGCATTTGGAGTTTTAAACATCCTGATACTCAGATGTTCAATAAACATGGGCATGAATAAATGACTAAATCGTTCATATATTGCTCAAAGATCTTAATTTTAAAAACAGCTTAGAAAAAGAGCAGCCATTACAGGGAACAAGTTCATCATAAAAGTAGGTACTTTCCACTTTTTTTCATTGAGTTTATTGGTACTTTTTAAGAACACAGTACAGTTACACGCATCATTGGGATCTTGTACCTTTACATGACAGATCTTGGTTCTCATTTTTTTCCATGCCTCAGTCCTCCCTTCACCCCTTCCACCCTCCCCTATTGGTACTTTCCACTTTGGAAACAGCTCTATTGCATCTATTTAACTGCAGAACCTGAACAGGAAATGAAATGGCTATTATGGGGTGGGAGGACAAATTAAAATGTACAAACAAAATTAAAAATAGGGAGAAACTAATGAAGCTGTGGAGAGAAAAATAAGAACTCACAAAATACACACACCTTATCTCAGAGACTAACAGACCATACTCTGCAGGCTCTAAAAAAAAAAAAAAAAAAAAAAAGATGGGGAAGGAATTTAAGGATCATATTCACCTGCATATTCAGTGTCTGAATCTTTTAAATAATACAGCCCACCTTCTTTAGGAACTTACAATGAAATCAGAGATGCCACTTCTGAGAGCACGTGTACACGTTGAGGACAGGGCCACAGGCTGCAGAGAGAAGCGAGGCTTCTTCCAAGATTCCCCCCTCCCGGCTGAACCCCACACGTTCAGTGCTGTCCTAAACAGATCTGACACCAATTTCCAATGACCACCACACAGCAACCAGCTCTCATGTCCCAGAGAGCATCTCTTACATGCATAGTGGCTTCTAAATTTTCAGACTGAAATCTAAGTAAAGCAAACCTAACCAATCTTAACACAGGCCCAAGTGTGAAAATTAAAGCAGCTCTAATTGGCTGTCTTTACCAACAGTCCCAGAATTCAGGGGAATTCAACTCCCCTTACTATTAACCACATCTCTTTGGAGCTTAGTGTTTTCTTATTAGGTTATGCAAAAAAGGGGGACTACAAAATAAAATATAAATCTGTGCAATAATGCACTCAATTTGATCAACACCCAAGGGGGTATAAGGTTTTAACAAGGTCTTTTCTTCTAAAAGGAAACTTTCCAAAGAATCAGTATATGCTCAGTGCAAGGGCAAGAAAAAGGAGGGGGTACCTGGATAAAAACTTGGAAAAATACAGCCCATTTAACCCGTTAAGAATTCACAAAGCTAAGCCAGGTGTGGTGGCACACACCTGTAGCGATGGTACTCTGGAGGCAGGAGGATCCCTGGGAATCCTAGACCAGCTGGGGCTTCATAATGAGCTCAAGGCCACCTGCGCTATACAGCAAGACCCTCAAAACAACAAGCAAACAAAAATTCACATGGCTTAAAACAGGAAGACATTTCAGCAATCTTGTTTGACCCAGCGTCTCCAAATTTGACCAAGGAGCCCATTTCTCCCACCTAACATTAATTAACGTTAGAGAAAAGCGGAGGGTGCTACTGCTAAGAAATATTCCACGTGCCGCCAATTAAGTGATAGCTCTGATTCAGGAAGCATGGGTACTGCCCACTACGAGGGGCAGGAGGTGGTTGTGCTGGTGGGTTCACGGCAGATGAAGCAACCAATCCTCTCACACACATCTCCTCAGAAAGTGCCCACCAGATACAGCAAACCATCATTCAGGTTTTCTTTGGCATCAGAGAAAAGAGCAACATCCCCTGATGAAACTTCTAAACAAACTAAAATCTTCTTTTCAAAAGCCATATATATATATTTTCCCCCCATGCTGAATCAGAGATCTACATGAGAGATCCTGCTATGGTCAGGGGAAAGATTAACTTGTAGTAAGTTAAATTATAAATGTTTTTTCAAAAACATCGAGGCAGACACAAAACATCACTCTTGGTTAGAAATTGTATTTATTATCCCCTCCCCCATGTACAGATTACTTCTCAGAAACATGTCATAATAATCCATGTCATCAATTACAGTTTAGAGAAAATAATTCATATCCTCTCAACTATATATTTCTATCAATTTTTAAAACCATAGTGATTTTATTTTTCCACGTTAGTTCAAGAATAGTTTTATGGTTTTGGGGTTTTTGGTTTTTTTTTTTAATCAAATCAAGACAGTCTTTGTTTACAGGTAACAATTTCCTGACAGAGCCCCTCCCTCAACCCCTAAAAAAATTCTATATCCTAAGTGATAAACTTTTCTTGTACATTCAGCAAACTTTAATTGAAAAAAAGAATAATTGATAGGTATTTACTCTCGTGCACAGTAATAAATCTAGCTGAGCTTCTACACCTTGCTTTGCAATGTTTACATAAAATAAATCATCTCATAAAGTTACAATGGTAATTTATTGAAATGTAAATATGAAAGCTATACATTTAATCCATTGCAATTTCCTTCTTTTTAACCTGTAATTAAAACATCACCACAAGGACAAGCTTCATCCCAAGACGTTTCCCTTTTCCCTCAGCTATCTCTCTGAAAGCTGGAATCTTCTCCCAGATCATGTAGATACATTAAAAGCACAGAAAAAAATGTTTTAGCTTGCTGACATAATGCCCTTAAGTCTCCTATATAATGCCCATATTTTAACTTTAAAATGTAAAATCAGAATTAAAGCATCACTTAATCCATACAGTACATTAATTAATCAACAGTGTCCCACTAACTCAGAAGTTCCCTAAGTTGATGTCTTCCACTGGTGTCCTCTTTGTATTTACTAAGTTTGTAACCACAACTCAATCAAAAAATGTGCTTGTAACAGGCTGCTGGTTTAATTTTAGAATTTTAAGTTTCATATTGGGCTATTTTCAAATATAGAAATGGTGAGTGGCAATATGAACTATTAATTTTGTTTCCCATTACTACACGAAGAATTTATTCAAATAAAATTTTACAAGACAAAATGTGAACCTATATATATCTGTATATGGACATATATATGTATATCTTGAACCTAACTAAAGTTTTATAAGCAATACTAACATAGTTCTGGTTACATATTCCTAAAGACATAATTATTTTAAAAGATACATGTTATAAAAGAGGCTTATGCAAAAGGCAAAAATTAAGAATCAACATGATCTTTTAGAGGTCTTCGGTATTATTTCAAAAAGCTGTTTCTACCCCCATAAGATAAAACTATGCATTTGTTTATCTTAGGAAACAAAATATAAAAAGATAATGCTATCCTGTAAAGAATTCACAAAATCATAACTGTATATCCCATAAAAGTCATACCAACTTAAGGTAAATCACGATTATGGTTTATAACCTATTACATCACTATCTCCTTTCCTCTTTTACAATGAGGGTTCATTTTTTTTTAATTACTTAACTAGTGCCACAGAAATTCAGATCTCAGTAGCAACAAATTAATCAAGACTACAAAATAAGGTGTTCTGCTCTCATCATGAAAGTAACAGGCTTAGTGGAGTAAAGAAAGTTCTTAACATTTTTGCAATTTTCTATCATCTGAACATTATACAGAAGGCAATCTTTATCACCAAATCCAATTAATTGTTATTTTCCAGGGAAACAGAAAACATAGATAAAATCCTCAATTTTGATCATTTCTCCCAAAGAGAAGCAGATCTTAATAAAGTCCACTATTAGAAGCATGGATGAAAAGTCTTTGACTATACCTTTTTTAAGTCTGTAGGTCACACAATAAATGATTTTTTAAATTATAGATTAAATCTAATTTGACAGAATCCCTGTAGTTACTCAGCGGGGGAGGGACAAGTGGCCTAAGGTACATGCCTACACATGCCAACAGTTTGCTTAAACATTAATTCTTCAGAATCAAAATTCTCTACCATCGAGCTGCAGCATGTATATAAGGGGCAGCCTTGCAACCTTTATTAGCACAAGGTAAGAATCTGAATGAACTTTTAAAAGACTACCTTAAACCAAAGATTTTACCAAAGATGAACTCTAAAATACGTGTTTTTTGAAAGGTGGACTTAAGTGTTGCTTGAATAAACAAAAACAGAGGATAAATTTAATATTGTACTGTCTAAGTATTTTTAAAGCAATGGTTATGTCACCATCAACAGGTAAAATGCACCTAATTTGTGTCTTCTGACACCTCTTGTTTTAAGTTTATGTATGATAAAGTTCTTCACAGTTTAAAATATTGTGAAGAAATATATTTATGTATAACTATTCACATACATACTATGTACACATACTATGTATTTGATGTATCCATAAACTTTGAATATGTGTGTATTAGCAGGATACCCCACACATATGCAAGGAACCCTGAATAATAGACTGGTGTGGACTGTGAAATGGTTTCCCAGAAATGCTCGGAAATAACAATATTATAATGAATAATTATAAAAGATTTTTGCCTTATTTACATAGTGCCTATCTCCCAAGAGGTAAACATGCTTTTATAGACATTTTTAGTATCTCTGTGAGGTGGGGTATGAGGGACACTGTAATTTCCACAACCAAGGACTTGCCCAGGATCATCAAGTTTAACAGTGGCAGAGTAAAATACAAACGTGGAGAGCTCCTGGTTCCCCAAATCTCCAATTACCAGATCTAATAATAGTCTTTTGGTGACACCAAGATTTCCAACATTCAACAGTACTTCTACCACAAAGGATTAATTTCTAAGTCCTATAGTGGGATTGTGCATCATATTTATACCATGGGGAGATCAAAATGGTTTTTGGTTTTGGCAGATGAAAAAGTCTAACATTCAGTGTGATTATGATTCATTGTAATTTCTTCAGTTTAAATGTGACACAGCTGATTGGTCTATTGGGGAGATGAGATCGGTATCTAATCATGGCTGAAGAGTTCTCAATCCAAACAGCTATTGCTTGATTACACAGACAGCCTACAATCTTGTATTGTCTTAAAGGTCTTTTCTTTCTCCATGTATGATATACACACATATAAATAAGCATTTTAGCACAAAATGTACAGTTACAGTATCAGTTCATGTTCAAATAAACAAAGACCTTTAAGGGTGAACTTTAAAGGCCAAGAGCTCCTCAGAGTGCATGTTATTCAAAGATCGAAGATCTGGCAATTTTAGAAGTAGTTTTGTAAAAATAGAGGCCTCGTTTGGATGGTTTTTCATTATTAAGGTCCTTAGTGCACGGATGAGGGTTTCCTGCAAAGCCTCCACAGAGTTGGCATTTTCTATCCCAGATCGATCTAATAGGGAATAAGAAAAATATGGAGAAGATATATTATTAACAATAAATATAAATACAATTTCTGTTCATCAAATTCAAAACAAGGTTTTATGCACTGACAGTATTTTTTAACTCTCAATTACAAATTTCCTAGCTATTTTTTTCTTTTTTTTCTCCCCACCCCAACCCCCATATCAGGGATCAAACTCAGGACCTTGTGCTTGTGAGGCAGGCACAGTACAACTGAGCTAAATCCCCGGCCCTCCTAGCTATTTGTTATAATACGCATACAGCACAGTATACAGTACATTTGATACAACAGAATTCTTTAGGGCTTTGGTATTTCTATCCACAAAAAACTAGAAGTGAGACAGGGTTTTGCAAGCTGGCCTCAAACTCAGTGATCTCGAACTCACAGTGATCCTTCCAAGGGCTGGATTTACAGGCATGTACCACCATACCTGGCCAAAACTTCAGGTTCTGATTTCTAAAATTAGATGTCATGTGCTACTTCAACTGCTTCTTATTAGCAAAATAAAATAATGTGGTTTACAATTATATTTGTATTACACATGCGCTTTATAGCCATTTACATGTTACCATGCAGGGTAGACAGGCAGCCTCCAAAATGCCCTCCAATGATCCCTTCATTCTGGTATTAATGCACTTCTGTAATCCCCTCCTTGTGAGTGGGCCAGTTACTGCCTTACTTCTAATGAATAAAACAAGGCAGAAATGAGAGGAGATCACTTCTGAGATGAGGTTACTCTATCTTAAGTACTCTCACTCTCTCAGACAAAGCCAACTGCTATGGTGCAAGCTGTCCTATGGAAAAGGTCCCAGGATATGAACTAGTCTCCAGCTAATAGCCCACAAGCAACTAAGACACTAAGCTCAGCTGCTTTCAAGGAGCTGAGTCCTGCCAATAACCACATGAGCCTGGAAGCAGACCGTTCACCACTCAAGCTTTATAGGCAACCACAACCCTGTCCTACACTTGACTACAATCTCTTAAGAAACCTCAAGCCAGGGGCATACATCATACTCATATTCCCAATCCTCAGAAACTGTGAGGTAGTACACATTTGCATTTTAAGCCATAAAGTTTTGAAATAATTTATTATGCAATAATAGATAACAGGCCATGCAACTTTATTACACTAGTTATATTATCCTGCATTCACTTCCATTTCCTATACTGTTTGCTCAGCTTGTCACATAAAATGACAATAAAGTAGTGATCAAGCATAGACCAGCAAAAAGTATCTTAAAACCAGCCAGGCTTTATGTACTTTGCCCAAGAACTTTTTTCAAGTGTCATTTACAAATGGAGGCGGGAATACCTAAGAAATATGCAGTGGCAATGACCCCCTACACTTTAGGGAGACTGCAAAAGAAAAAGACTTATCTGCAAGAAGGCAAATTTCTCCAATCACTCATGTCTTTTCACTTTTTACAAGGGGGTCTTCCATTGTAACTAGTAGCTTTAAAAGGCCATGTGGAATACCACCAGCATTAGAACAAGGACTAAATGTAATAGCAAAGGGGCTAAAACATAAATGCTGAAAAATGATGAAAATAAACATATTTGGCAAAATTTGAATTCTTACAACTATGGACTAGATACCATGGAAAAAGAAAGAAACTGAGTATTAACCATTGGTTCAGGAAGTCATTATTTTTCTGATGAAACTCTGAGATGATCTCTTTCTCCTGACATTTGGTTTTGGCCAATTATGAGGTTATCTTTGCAAAACTACTTAAGCCTTCAATAATGCTTCTAAGAGTCTCTTGCCTGTGATTCTTTTTCCTTTTTGAGACAGTCTCATTATGTAGCTCAGACTGGCCTTCAACTCACATAATTCAGGCACAGCTCAAACTCTCAGCAATCCTCCTCCTCAGCCTCCCAAGTGCCAGGATTATTAAGTGTGTGACACTGTGCCCAGCTTCTTACCTCTGATATTACTTGGCTTTTCTTTTTAAACATCCTTCCAATTCATTGACTCACCAATCACTTACTGAATGTGCGTGCTGGATACTATTTTAGCTGTTAGGGAATCCAAGGTAAACAAAACAAATCGAACTTCCTCTAAGGAGCTCACATCTCACAAAAGGAAGTACTTGCTCCAATCTTGAAGAGGAGAAGGTTACACTGGGACACGGACTGGAAGAACTACAGTTGTGGTTCCACACACAGAGCCACGGCTCAAAAGTTTAAGGTTATAAACAGTCTTGAAAACAATCTGACATTTTTAAAAGTTTGTTTTTTTTAAAAAGTATATGAATAACTAAAACCAGATGTTTATAAAAATATTTTTAATGTTTTGATAAAGATAATCTGTAAAAATGTGTTTGATAAAAGTATTATGCATATACCTAATAAAAACCGAGGTTGGTGAGAGTTGGCTGCTGTTTGCCTGTGAGAGCTTCAGCCCTCTACTCCCCGGCAAAACTACACTGCTGCTGTCTGGTGTCCTTCGCGTCCCCAACAACACAATCTCATCATCAGTAATTTACAATACCAAAAAGTGAGAGAGAACGACAGTGATCTCCTCAAACAAAACACAGCAGGAACTAGTATTCCAAGGAGTTGGCCATTTGGTGAATACCTGGCATTTAAAAGACCTATACTTCTTTATACAACTCAGAACTTCAGGGAAATATACATCGATACTTAAAAATGCAAATTGTATTCTATTTTCCCAGAGCTGCGGTCTTTGTGATTTCAAGGCCATAGAACTCAATTACAAATCTGGCTAGATCATAAACAAACATCTGCTGGAGTCCACGACATCTGAACGCAGACTGAAGGGGTAATTCCGGTTTGACGTGTACACCACGTCTACTTCCCGAACCGAGTCTTCACCCCACTCCCACTCTGCATTCCTCACCACATCTTCTCTATGTATATTCACTTCCTCCAGGACACCACAGTAGACACAAAGAATTTATATGCAGAGCAGCCTTGACCTCATACCCTAATCTTCAACTGGAAATGGCTGCGCTCACTTGGGGAGCAGCACTTCCTGCCATCCTATTAGTATCGTTCCAATCTCAGAGACAACTATCACATTGAGATTTCTCTCTCCTTTAGCAACTAAAGCTATTTTTATTCACAAGCAGTATAGTGGAAAGGCTTTGATACCAGACGAGTGGGCTCTCAAACATCTGCTTAGCCAATTATTAAAAATGTGACCTTGGAAGACTGTAAGAGCGAGAGCAATTTAAATATGTTCAGGGACCATTTTCATCTCCAGAATTAAGGATTATTTTGATGTTACATCATTGCCTTTTCTCTTTTACTTTCCTTTTTAGTTTTATTTTAGGATTCCCTATTTTTAATGTTCATACAGAGATTTCTTTAACTGAAATACCAAATAGTTTCTTTGGTGTGAAAAACTGTAATAGTACACAGGATCCTAATGAGATAATTAATAATGTGAAATAGGAAGTAAAGGGCTAAAGGTGTAGCGAAAGTGGGAAGGGTGGGGGAAAGGTAATAAGGGAGAGGAAAAAAATATGACAAACTGAAAAAATGAAAATAAAGTGTTTGTAAATGGGGAGGGGAGGGGGGGTGAAGGGAGGGCAGGGACAAGGGGAAAAAATGAGAATTAAGACCTATTATGTAAAGGTACAGAAGCCCAATGATGAATGTAATTGTATTGTATACCTAGATTGTACCAATAAACTCAATAAAAAAAAAAAAAGAAAATAAAAATGTGACCTTGGGATGGCCAGATATTTAGCTTGGTGGTTCCACCACCTGCCTCCCAAGCACAAGGTCCCAAGTTCGATCCTGAAATTTAAAAATAAATAAATAAATAAATGTGACGTTGGGTAACTTAAGCCTTCTGTCCCTCAACACCCTGACCCACATAAATGAAAACAGCATGCCCTGGCTCACATGAGTGCTCTGCTGTGAAGACAAAATTATACAATGAGATCTAGAAATTAACAAGCATTTCTTCTGATAGCCCAAAATTTTTTTAAATAAAAAACTTTATATTTTAAGAGAAACAAAGAGCTATTTTAAAGAAAACAGAGTATCATGCTGTTTAGTTCTAAGCCTGTGCTGCCAAGCCTTTTAGAGCCTTCAGTGATGCACAGTGCCCTCTGCAGTATACATGCCCTAGGTTTGCCGCTACTGCTCTAAGAGGTGGATACAGAACTCAAGTAAGCAACCCATTTTTCCTTGATACATGGTCACTCCCCCTCAGGATGCAGTGATTTAGGCTAGAGACATACATCACTTCTTTTTAAGCATTTCAACCCAACGTAAACACTACTGAGCACATAATCAGAATATGCAAATATGGCTTTTGACAATGCAACCTTAAAACTGAAAACTGAAGCGTGGAAAACAGTTATACAACAAAATATAAACATTTTAACTCCTGATTACATATAGACCATGGCATAGCAAAAGAGGCCAGGGTACAAAGGAAGAATGAAACTGTGCCCCTGTACAGTGCAGAAATTCTATCTAAAGCATCCAAGAGAGATTATGTAAAAGTGAAAGATCGTAACTGAGCATGATGACACAGGCCTGTAACTCTACCACTTTGGAGGCTGAGGCAGGAGGATTGCCATTAATTCAAGGCTAGCCTACTCTACAGGGTGAGCTCAAGGCCACCCTGAAAGAAAAGATAAAAAAAAAAAAGTGAGTATAAGCCAAGTATGATGGCACATGCCTGTAATCCCAGTACTCTGAGAAGCTGAAGCAGGAAGACAGAGTTCCAGCCCAACTTTAGTGACTTAGCAAGACCCCATCTCAAATTTAAAAACTTTAAAAGGGCTGAGGATATAGCTCAGTGCAAAGACCTTGGGTTCAATACCCAGTACTGAAAATAGAATGTGAGTATATTAAAATCATAAAGCCAATAAAGTAGCTAAAAAAAACATAATAGCAAAACTGATAGGAAAAATATTTTCAAAAGTGAGGAGGGCCCAGGATTCAGTTCAGTGGTTCTGCTGCCCGCCCCGCAAGCACAAGGACCCGAGTTCAACCCCTGGACCCACGCCCCCCCTAAAAAGGTAAGAAGGAAAAGTGAATACTTTTATTTAAATTAATATCTACTAAGTAAAAAGAAGTACAAGCACTGTACTCTAGATAGGGGGTCAACTATCAGATCAACTATCAGAAAATTAAAAAGAAAGCTGGAGATTTAGTTTAGTGGTGCTGCACCTGCCTCACAAGCACAAGGTCCTGAGTTTTGACCCTGGTACCAAAAAAAAAAAAACAAAATTAAAAAGAAGACAAGAAAGAAGGTTAGAGATCTAATCAATTGAGGAACAAGATTGACAGAGACAAAATGAGTATCTGTGGGGTGGTTCGAGACAGCGTCTCCCTGTATTTCCAGTTGGCCTTGAACTAATGTCGCCCAGGCTGGCCTTGAACTCATGGTGATCCTCCTGCCCCAGCCTCCTGAATGCTGGGATTATAATAGGCATGTGCCACCGTGCCTGACTGAAGGTTTTCCCTTTATGGTCTTCTGTAGGTTCTGAATTTTGTTTTTATACCTAGACACTACTTTGAAAACAGTAATTTTTGCCAGGTGTGGTTGCACACGCCTATAATCCCAGCACTCAGGAGGCTGAGGTAGAAGGATCGCTGTGAATTCGAGACCAGCCTGGGCTACATAGTGAGTTCCAGGTCAGTCTCAACTACATAGTGAGACCCTGTCTCAAAAAAACAAAAAAAAAAAAAGAAAACAGTAATTTTTAAGTAGGAAAAAAATCAAATTTGACAAAGTTTGTGTATGTTTATGTATCATGCATCTTCACAGATATAACAAAATGTTAATGCATGTAATTATTTTATAGTGAATTTTTTTCCACTTAATATTTCAAGTATTTTTTTTATATATCACAGATCAATAAATAGGTTAATGGGGAGATGCATAGATACATAAATGGATAAGGACCCCCAGTGTTAAAAGTGATCTTTTTTTGGCTGGGCTTGATAGTGCATGCCTGTTATCCCAGCACTTGGGAGGCTGAGGCAGGAGAATCACCTCAAGTTTGAGGGCAGCCTGGGCTACACAGTGAGTTCAAGGCCTACCTGAACTACAAATTAAGACCTTGCCTCAAAAAATATTATTTTTTTTTTCTAGAGATACTATCATCTTTTTTTTTGTTTAAACCAAGGATCGAACTCAGGACCTTGCACTTGCAAGGCAGCAGCAGCACCACTGAGCTAAATTCCCAGCCTACTTTATTTATTTCATCTTAATATTTTCTAAATTTCCAAATATCCTGTATTAATCTTACAATCAGGAAAAAAAGAGGATTTCCAAAAGTAGATAAAAATAAAAATCATGTGTCTGGTAGAAAATATAAAGGAGAGCAGTAAGACTTCAGCACACTCTTCACGCTCCTCCAACCCTTACCCTCCTTTGTCTGAACTACCTCTGGATACACTGCTTCATCCCCACCTGCCCTAACTTCAGGAGAGTTTGGTCCACTGCCTCTTACCCATGTTCTTTCAACATCCTCTCAAACCTAACTGCCCAGCTCCAGTGACTTAACTATCTAACCCACCCATGATAAAAATGCAGAACTAATGTTAAACAGTGCTCTGTTCCCACCTCATCATTTTCCTGTCAGAAGTTATACTGACCCTTCACTGACCAGTCTGGTTAAAATTTTCCAGATTCCCAACTCCCTAACTGCCCAGTTCTCATAGCTGTTGGCCCCTGATTTATACTCCCCTAACTCTCAAGGCTTCCATCTTCCTCCTCCTCCACAGCCATACCAGGCACCAGCCCGTTCGCTGCTCTCTCATGCTTTCTCACATCTGCCCATCTTCTCCACACTAGAAAGACCTACTAGTCCAACTTTCAAATGACAGCTTCTCTTCCATCTTTCCACAAAGCCTTCTCAGATGATCTGATCTTTCTTTCTGTAACTTCTACTTATCTCAGTCAGAACTGCACAGTGGTACCACAAGGCTTCTCAGTAACCTCCCAAACGCCAAACAACATCAACATTTTTAAGAGTAAGCTCATATACATAGGGAGCGGAGGGAGTCACGGAGGGTAATGGAACAAAATAAAATTTATTAATAAAAAATCCTACCAATATAGGGGAAAAATGAGAACCAAGACCTGTCATGTAAGGGTACAAGATCCCAATGATGAATTAACTGTAATGTGTACTTAAAAAGTACTAATACACTCAGTAAGATTAAAAAAAAAAAAACCACCAAAAAAAAGAGTAAGCTTGTGTGTTAAATGCTTTTTGTCTCCTTTGAGCACTAAGGCATGTTCATCAGATAAAAAAAATTTCACAAGTATCGATTATCTTTGGTTTCACAGAAGCAGATTTATTACTGATATCAACTCAAACCAGTACTAGTTCTTTATCATATAAGACTGCGCAGTCAGGTGTTGTGGCTTACGTCTGTAATCCCAGCTCCTGGGAGGCTGAGGCAGGAGGATCACCGTGAGTTTGAGGCCAATGTGAACTACATAGTGAGTTCAAGGCCAGACTGAACTACACAGTGCGACCCTGTCTCAAAAAACAGAGAGAGACAGAGAGAGAGAGAGGGAACACATGCATGCAAAACAGAAACTGTGCAAACACTAGGTAAAATCCGAGAGGTACTACAAGGTTACTAAGAAAACAGGTATCTCCTACTGACATAGTTTTCTCATACCATTCCATGTCATAAGCACATTTTTAGTTATCCACATTGAACTGATCAGAAAAGACAAATTATATTTCCAAATGGCAAAAGTCTTTATTCATCCCACTGACATAATATAAAGACCCTGTAAGTTACACCAAAAAACCTGCTCACTTTAAGATTTATTATAGTTTAGTCAGATAATCAGAAGCCAAAATTTACAACTTTCATACCACATAGCAGTATCCTTTACAGAATAGGACGCAAATGGGAAACGTAAGAGTCACATCAAAACATTGTAAAATTTCCAACAAATGTCTTAAAGGCACTTACTTAAGTGACCTTAGGAAAATCAGTGCCTCAATTTTCCATTTGCTACTGGAAGTAACAATTCACATTTTAATGGATGTTCTCTGAATTGAAATACTTCGTTCAAAAATAACTCGCCAGGTGTGGTGGCACATGCTTATAATCCCAGCACTCAGAAGGCTGAGGCAGGAGGACTGCCTCAAGCTGGAGGCCAACCTAGGTTACACAGTGAGTTCAAGTCCAGCCTGACCTACATAGCGAGATCCTGTCTCAAAAAAATAAATAAATAACTGCCATATAAATGCAAGAACGCTGGGAAATTTGAGAAAACTATCAATGACTCATTTAAACATTAAATGTAAGGACTCAAAAGCCTTGGTTATTCCTCCGACCAGTGACTGACACCACACTAGGTTCACATGGTACAGTCCCTTCCTTCAACAGACTGTGGAAACTGAGACCCAAAAGAATAAAATTAGCCAGATCACACTGAAAATTCAACGGCAAAGCTGGACTAAAACTTCAGTTTACATAACCATGTATCTTTGCAACAAAGCATACTTCGTTGATGCTTTTAAACATTTTCAAGTAACCCACAAAATGACTAAAACTTGTTAATATTTGAACCACATATTTAGAGATACACAATGCTGGAGAAAAAACCCACAAAATGTTTATACTCATGAAAAATTATGAAAAGCTAAAGATAAGCAGTAAAGGCAAGGACCAGATTTGAAAATCATCTGAATACTATTGCAGCTCAATTTATACTGCCATGATTTTAAAAAAATGCTAGGCATGGTGACACACACCTATGATCTAAGCAGTCTGGGAGGCTGAGGAATAAGGATGCAACAGAGTTCAAGTCTGGGCAACGTAGTGACTTAGCAGGACCAAGACTACCTCAAAATTTAAAATTTTTAAAAGGCTGGGGATGTAGCTCAGGGAAAACACCCTAGGTTCAACACCCAGTATTAAAAAGGGGAGAAAAACATGTTCATGTAATTTAATATTTTCTGTTATGCTTTATTCCCTCCATATACCCTGCTGGAACCCAGTTAATTAATTATATTCCAAGTGTGGCACAATTTTGAACCATCCTATTTACCTGCAGATACCAGGACAACAGCTGTAAACAAACTCATCTCTTCATCACTCAGCTGGAGAGCATTTAGCTTCTCACTAAATTCAAACATAGAGTTTAGCAGATCCCCTGCTCCCATTGAGTGTAAGTCATCCACACTATACTTCTTTCCACTTAAAAAGGTGACCGTACGCTCCTTCGCATCAAATAATGATGCAAACCGTACCATCAAAACCTGGAAAAAGAAAAAAATTTAAATGTATTTGGAGAAGTTCAATAGTAATTTAAGGAAATCACGCAGAATTCAAGTCAGTTAAGAAACATCGTAAATACAAGAGAAAGTTATAAAAGATACTGTTTATTTTTACCTAAAACCACCTTGTCTACCAAAACAAACATTTCAAGGTAAGGATCAAAAAAACAAAATCTAGCTATAAATAGCAAAATATTTTTGAGTACTGTGACACTCTGAGACTCTAACAAAGATTCTGAAATGCAAAGCTAAAATTAAAGCAAGGAGTAATGCTAGGACGTTTAAAAAATGGGCCCTGGCCAAAGGCACTAAACTCTTTAGATTACCATACATATCACATGGTCTCTGTGCTCCAAGTAAAAAGAACAATATTCCAAGGCAGCAACACCTGGAAACATCCAAACACCAAATGTAGTCAAAGCAAACACAAATGAACTCTTAATTCGATTACTTCAGCAAACTATGTAACTCAGAGACTGCACACAAAGACCACTATCACAATGAAAGTACTCTCGGGCTGGGGATTTGGCTCAGTGGTTCCAGCGCCTCCCTTGCAAGCACAAGGACCCGAGTTCAATCCTGGTATCAAAAAAAAAAACAAAAAACAAAAAACAAAAAAACTAAATAATGAAAGTGCTCTAAGCACCAAGTTGTAATTACTATGAAAATCCAGTCGGTTAAAAATTACATTACGTGGGGCTTGGGGATGTAGCTCAGCAGCACAGCGCCTGCCCAGCAAGCACAAAATCCTGAGTTTGATCCCCAGTACCCCCGCAAAAAAATTTACTTATCTACAGCACAGCCTGCATTACACTAACTGATAACAACGATATTCTACATTTCTATAGTCAAAGGAACACCTTCCTTTTGCAACATTCCCAAAGATTTGTTAAAAAAAAAAAGTGAGCCTGCTATGAAAATTGAATGGTGCTAGCCTTAAGACACAGCAATGACAAGACAAATCACAAGGTAGAAAGAATGCACTCTCGAGTATAGCGGTTGTGTTCTAATTCCAGGTGTGTTATGAATTTACAGGTAACACAAGAAAAAGTATCTTCACCTCAGTAGTTCATAGTTACCTCTCTCACAATAAGTAAACTGAACTTGACCACTGACTTCCCTTCCAGCCTTAAATCTTAACTGTAATGTTTTTCTTCAATCTGAAAAGTCTAACCTGTAAATTTTGATTTTGAATTATTCCATAGCTGTTTTATTTGAGTATTGTTCTTTCTTCTACTTCAGGTGCTCCAGAAAACAGAGCCTGAGGCAAAAGCTTCTATATGAGTTATGCAGCGGCACACATGAAAACAGGTGTGAAGGAAATGAGGCGGGAGGAGAGAGCAAGCAAACACTAGGGCAGTGGTAGCAAACCTACGGCACAAGTACCACAGCCAGCTTTTGTTATCACGGAAAGCTCTAAAAGGTTCATCATCACTGTACTAGGAGGTATTGTTACTCAGGCCACCGCTCAATACGAAAAGCACTGATAGCACGTCTTGTGGGACCACCCAGGGGGAAATGAAAATGCAGCCCTGGCTCAGGTTCAAAAATCTGGCCCATCATAAACTTCTCACATCCCCCCCAAGTTTCAGTTACACTAAAGTAAGCTCCAACCAGAACCCAAAGTGTCTCCAGCCTCAGCAGCAAAAGGAAACCCCTGGGGTACACAGGAAGTCATCAAAAGTAGTGGCTGACAGGTCCCACCCAAGATGGCAGCAGTGGCTGCCCAGAGCCCAGGCAAAATACAGCCCCAGCGAGAGAAGTTGGAGGAGAGTAAGGAGTCAAAGATCCCAAAACCTGGCAAGGCTGAAAGGACCTGAAGTGGCACTAGAGATATCTGATAAATTCCAATATTTTCTATTCTCCCATCTTATTCTCTACTGAACACAGTAAATACCAGGCTTCTGCAGGTGTCTAACACTATGCAGAAACCAACACATTTATACCTAAAAGCAATGAATGTAGGGCCGGGGATTTAGCTCAGTGGTGCTGCCGCCTGCCTCGCAAGCACAAGGTTCCGAGTTTGATGCCCGGTACCAAAAAGAAAAACAATGGATGTGTATTTCATATGCTGGGGATTACAGAGTACCTATATTTCAAGTCCTACTCTCTTCTGAAATCTTAAGATTTTTTTTTTTTTAGTTCCAGATGCTAAACAAAATACTCAGAAAAGAATGAAAAACATCACAGAAAATAAGACTACATGTCCTACATCAATATGCAGGATAAATAAAACCTACCTCAAAAGTCCCAGCCTTTAAGAGGTTGACCTGGTCGTGCTGAGAGAGATCCCTGAACCCAGGAATACGCTTTGCAAATTCCACCACTTCTTTCACTGCTGGTGTGAAACTCATCGAAAATTCTTCCCAGATTTCATGCCCCGATTTATGTGGATCCACATAAGGAGACTTACTCATTGGACAAACCTTGTATACACAAAACAGAAAATCTCTTAAATTGTGAGATGTGGTAAAGATATTTCAAAGGCAGCATCTCAGTCATTGGAAGGCCCAATGTGAAATGGCCACCAAACACAGTAAAAACCTGCTATGAATCCTTTCTCCACTGGCTGCTTATCTTATATAGGAAATCTAAAGTAGTAAATATGTAAATAAACTTTCAATTTACTATTTAAAAATAAACATCTAGTTAATGAAAGATGACATGTCTAAATAAGAGGTATAATGAAATACATAACCTCTACATTAAAAAAGGAAAGCTAATTTACATAGCACTTATTATAAAAGAGGTAGACAAAACAAAAATCCTACCTATAATAAGCTATTTCATAAATATATTGCATAGGTTTAAGAATTTATTTGGTAACACTGCCACCACCTTATTCTAATATATAGTGCTTCATGGTTTTCAAAAACAAATCAGACTGGTCTGACTCTCACTCAACTCAGTAATAACCAATGATAATTATCTTTTCCTCTGTTTCTTTTCTTTCTGCTGTGGCGGGGAACAAAACCAGGGCTTCGAGAATGGTAGACAATCACTCCAGTACTGTCCTACAAGCCCACCCCCACAACTATCATTTCTTTGATAAGAAAATAAGACTTTGAAAGGTTCTTCGGTTTGTTTTGGTTTTCTGAGACCACACTGGCCTTGAACTCACTTGTAGCCCAGGCTGGCCTTGAACTTATGGCAACCCTCCAGTCTCAGCCTCCCAAGTGCTGAGATCACAGGTGTGAGCCACTACACCCAGCGATTCTGAAAGGTATAATGACTTATCCTACTCATACGCCTAGAACCCAAGTCTACATTTAGTTAGTATTTCAAAACTCACTTATTTCTAAAGTAGGCAAAATTACAATGCTGTAATTTCCAAAGAAGTAGTAAGGTACTTTTTAAAAAAGTTTCCTGATCCTTGATTTTATTAACAATGAACTAATCTCCACCTGTTCAATTATGCAAGAATGACTGCAAATACAAGGTGCACCTTCTAAATGTGAAGTGACTAAGAGGGAAAAATAGGAAGCCAAACATTAAAAAGATTACAAAACATGTACTGTCTACACTTACTATTAAACCACACTGCAAACTGTCATTAAATCCATACAAGACCCAGGGATGGGACGATTCTAAAACCATGGAGACCATCATGAAATCAGAACCTAAATATTTACAAATTTTTCCTTCTTCATGGAATACACTAAGCCCAACAATATGTAAGGTCACCTCATTGATCCATGAAATCAAATACGTGCAAAGGATGAAAAAATTGAACGTGAAGACTAGGGTAGAGTCAACTATTTTGAAAATAAAAGAAGAAGACTTTAATTACCTGGCAGTAGAAAATACCAAGCACTACCAAAGGATCTCATGGTATAAACTGGAAATCATTCGGAACTGCTGTTTTTGATGAAATTTTGGCTGAATATGAACAATGAATTTTCAAATAAAATGTAGTATTGATGTGAAAAAAATGAATGATATAAATAACTTAAAGGATGAGGTATGAGAAAAATCCTTAGAAATTACCCTAATAATCTTCCTAAATTCTCAGACAATAAAATACCTAGGTTCTATATATCCAAAGATTTTTTTTTTTTTTTTGGTACCAGGAATCAAACTCAGGGCCTTGCACTTTTCAGGGGCACTGAGC
>NW_022900940.1:29409845-29425757 GCF_012274545.1 Fukomys damarensis
TTTTTTTTTTTTTTTGGTACCAGGAATCAAACTCAGGGCCTTGCACTTGTCAGGCAGGCACTGAGCTACTGAGCTACATCCCTGGCCCTCCAAAGATCTCTGTGTAATAATTTTTTTTAACTCTCTCTGTTGGGCTCAGTGGCATGTGCCTATAGTCCCAGATACTAGGCAGGAAGACTGCTTGCACCTAGGAGCTCAAGGTCATCTTGGGCAACACAGCAAGGCCGTTTCAAAACAAAAAGAAAAAAACCTCTCTCCATGGAAATCATAGAATTCCTGACAACAGCAAACTAAAAGATTAGCCCAGCTGAGGAAACACCAAAGCTAGTAAGATGCTTATTAATCATACTTCATTTGCAAAGGGATTTCTGAGAATTAAAGGACCAATTCTGTACAGATTATATTTTATATAAAATCTTAATCCCAATCACAGTATCAATTAAATCACATGCTAGTACCTAGCTTTGTATGAAATCAGGCCTTTCAAGAAATGTTTATTAAAATTATTTGAAGTGAAATACTGTACAAAACTGATGGTTTATTTCTCTTTAGGCTTTCTAACCCACTCCCAAGGTGGTATATCCCTGAATAAAAGAAAATTTGCAAAGCTTTCCTTGATACAAGGTGAGCAAAAAATTGATTTCACTATACCAGATGCATCCTCCCTCCAGTGTTGCCCACGTAACTATTCTTGTTCTCATTCTGAGAAAATCCATCTATTGGAACTCTATCACATACTCTTTGAGTATAAGCATTGGAGAAGTCCATACAATGTCCATTTGCCATACAAAAGGCATGCCCATTGGGGTAATGCATTATGTTCCTCCCTTTGTACTGTCCAGTGACAATGAGATGTTGCTGGCTCTCACAAGGAAAATGGCTGTTCAGCCCATTGCCACAATGGTCATGATTTAAATTATACTGCTCCATGTTCTTGGGAATCCGTTCTCCCCTCTGGGGCTGCCTGCTCTGGGCTGAGTTTTCTCGCTGCTCTTGATTATACATAAAAGTATCCTTGTGCGCTCTGGTCACCATGCCAATCACTTCTTCCTTTGCAAAATCGGAAGAGGAAGAAGGCGAGCTTTTGATGTTTTCTGGCTCCAGCTGGGACTTGGGTCGAAGCTGTTCTTGGGCAGGTAAGGCTGTCTGCTCATGATGTTCGATTAATGTATCATTCTGCAAGTGACTGCTGAACTGGCTGTTCATCATGGTCTTCATTGCACTTTGCATTTCAATTAGCATCCTCTGTTTCTCACGCTTAGGAATACGACCAAATCGAACAGCTATTGAAGAAAAAAGTTATTTAGTGTCTACATTCTAAATAAGATATGTCTGAAAAAAATATTATAATAAGAAATATAAAAAATAAAAATGTACCAATAAACTTAATGAAAAAATAAATAAATAAATAAGATATGTCTGTACAAAAGAATAACAAAACTAAGGGTCAGGGATTTAGCTCAGTGGTACCACACCTGCCTTGCAAGCACAAGGTTCTGAGTTCAATTGCAGGTACCAAAACAAACAGAAGAAAAACAAAACTATCTTTGATACCTATGGCCGCTAGTCAAACAAGTAAAAGAATGTCTGTATATCTCTGGCTCAAATTTTTCTAAATTTGCTGGTCTTAATATACCAAAGGAGGACCGGCGATCTGGCTCAGTGGTTCTGCCACCTGCTTTATAAGCGCAAGGACCCAAGTTCGATCCTAGTATCAAAAATAACAAAAAAAAAAAAAAAAGAAAAAGAAAAAGTAAAGAGAACATTTATTTCCTGGGTATTTTATAAGCAAAATCTGAAAAAGAAATATGAATGTAACAAATGAAATACCACAGTTTGAAGCAGACCAGCATTACTATAATTACTGTACATCACTTTATTAACAGAGCTAAGTACCAGAGGTGGTGGCACACACCTGTGATCCCTACACTCAGGAGGCTGAGGCAGGAAGATCACTGTAAGTTCAAGGCCAGCCTGGGCTACATAGTGAGTTCAAGGCCAGCATGAACTATGTAAGTGAGACTATCTGAAAAAATCCAAAAAAAGGTCAATTCATTTTTCTAACCTTCCTATCAAACCCTACTAAATTTCCTGCTCTCTTCTTTTCTGGCTTAAGAGAAAAATAAATCTCTTTAAATACAGACATACACACAATCAACAGAACTGCAGTTATTGGAAAGTAATTTGCTGGATTTTTTTTTTTTTTCCTTTTTTTGGTACCGGGGATCGAACTCAGGTCCTTGTGCTTACGAGGCAGGTGCTGGAACCACTGAGCTAAATCCCTGGCCCTGCTAGATTTTAATTAAAATAAAATAAATAAAAATTAGATCAGCCATCCTCCATTTTTTTTAGAAGCTAGTCTCAGAATATATACTGTGTCCAATAATCCTACCCCTGGGGGAAAGAGAAGAAAAGCTACTTTCTAGTCATTACACATGATAATAAAAATTCAATATAAGTGCCCAGCAAGAAAGCCTTACCAACTAGAGCCTCTAACAATATCACTGTCAAAGACAATATTGTCATGTTTCATACTTTACTTCTAGTTCCTTCTTTTACAAGTGAATGTCAGTTTTATTTTGAGGGAAGCAATCCCAATATCCACCCACTATCATTAGAACATTAGTTCACTAGTGCTACAAAATAAAAATTTCAGGTAATTAAAAGAAAGCACTGCACTGCAAATTTAGCTCAGTGGTTCCACCACCTGCCTCACAAGCACAAGGTCCTGAATTCGATACCCAGTACCAAAAAAAAGGAAAGATTAAATTCTTGAAATCTCCTATTCAAAAACTCCTTATTATATAATATTCTACTTCTGTATCAGTAGGATATTAGAGTAACCAAAAGGAATATTTAAATAACCCTTCCCTAGATAAATAAGTTAACCAAATTCTACTTAACTAATACCTCTGAAAACCTATCTCTCTTATCTTACTACCTATCTTAGACTATCAAGAAATTATCTTCTTAAATGCAAGTGTCAAATCTTCCAGTTTATCCACCAATAATACTTATAGCTCCACAATTAGCACAACTCTTCTTTTCCATAAGAACAGATTATGCCAGAACTAAGACAGCCACCTTCACTTCAGACTTTAAGTTTGCACTGGCTTTGCATGTGTTCAGAATCTGAGCCCCAAAAGTACATCATCTTGAGCTAAAAGAGTGATTGACAGACAATTCATATAAGAAATGGGTTCTTGGGCCAGGGATTTACTAACTCAGTGATTCCACCACCTGCTTTGCAAGCTCAAGGTCCCCAGTTCAATCCCCACTACCCCCCCAAAAAAATGGATTCTTCAGTTAATAATAATAAGTCAAAAAGACTGAGTCAAAATTCCTATATAAAGAAAAGCAATGGCTGGGGATTTAGCTTAGTGGTACTGATGCCTGCCTCAGAAGCACAAGGACCTGAGTTCAATCCTGAGTACAAAAAAAAAAAAAAAAAGCAAGAAAAAAGGAAAGCAATCTTTTTTTAGAAAAAAATGTATTCAAAGCTGTCAAGTCGCAAAGGAGATAAATGAGTTTTCTTGCTTTTGTTTGAGAAAAGAATTTGCTATGTAGTTCAGGCTGGCTCACTCAATGGTGATCCTCTTGCCTCAGCCTACCAAGTACCGGGATTACAGGCATGTGTCACCAGACCCAGCTAAAAAAACGTTTTTACAGGCAGGGGAAAATAAGTTGAGCCAAAAGCTGTTTCTGAGTTGGTAATACAAAATTTGACTAATCAATTAAATGTCTTACAAAGCATCAAAATGTGCTTTCTGGAGTCTGTTTCATCCTAAAGACGAGAGGGCCACCAGCAACTGGCTTATAACTCTAGTGTGCTGAGGAACACACGCCAAGCTCCACACACTCTCCAACACTGCTCGCACTGGGAACATACCATCTCTTGACATCCCGACAGACAGACACTTTTTGAATCGACACTGCTGACACCTGTTCCGATTCATCCTCATTATGGAACAGTTTTCGTTCTTCAGGCACTTCTTGTACTGGATGTTTTGCTGAATACTTCTCCGAAAGAAACCCTAAGGACAAAAGATTTACTCATTCATTTGAAAACATCCAGATGAATTCCTTATAAGCACTGTTCCCTTGCTTATCTAGTAATGACTAGGTACCTGGGAAATAATTTTAGCTTAGGACAGAGAAATACAACACTGACACACAGAATTTAATTGAATTCTTACTAGTATTGACAAACAGGTGCAACATATATTTGCCAAAAAAATCCTTCTTCACTTTTAAAACTCTTTGTTCTTGCCCAAAGCACCTCCCACACTATACGGCCCCTCTTACCAGACCTTACCTGCAGCCACATTTTTCAGCTCATACTTGTAATCACACATAAATTCTAGAACTATTGACAAATGAATGGCTAATCCCTAAAAAGCTGACAGAAAAATGTATCTGATAGCTAGAATTCCCTTACTAGGGCCCTAAACTGCATTGATAGAGGCTGGTCTTTCCTGGGTCATCACCTGCTGGCACTGGCAAGGCCTCTCCTGCACATTAGGTGTTCCTAGCTATGTGTCACTAATAGCTGTTAAGCACACACCCACAGACCCCAGCCAATGATGAGGGAAAGAAGTTCCCAGCCAGAAGGCTACCAACGGTGGCCTTTACTACTGGACTACACTCTGTCCTCACAGAGTTCCAGCTTACTGGTTCCAGGGTGAACAAAATAACATAATCAGGGCCGTGGATTTAGCTCAGTGTCAATATACCTGCTTGGCACACAAAAAGTGCTGAGTTCAATTCCTGGTATCAAAAAGAAAAAAAAAGGAACATAATCACCAAATTTATTTTAAGCTGCCTTTTCCTTGAATATTGTAACTGGCTAAACATTTCATAAATCTTTATTAAGCAGTTGTAGGATATAGCATTTTTATGATTCATTACTATGATACTATACACTTGACTTGGACACTGCAGGAGCAAAACCAAATGTATTTTTAAGTACTGAACAGGTACATATGTGTATTTATCAAGAATACACAGAGTACGAGGGCTGGAGCCTGGCACTGTGAGCCAGCACACGCAGCTGCATTGCCCGAGAAAGAAAGGCACTCCAGTTCCGGATCAGGCCGGGCTCCCGCCTCCCTCAGCAAGTGCCATGGTGGCAGCGGGGCTGGCAGCGGCAAACCTCAATACAGAGGGAGATCATGGATGTTCTGCTTGAGGTTTCAAAAATTTTGAATACTGGCTTAGGTATGGAAACTCTTATTTGTGTACGCCTTTGTGAGTAAGGCATTAACCCAGAAGCTTTATCATCCGTCATTAAGGAGTTTCACAAGGCTACTGAAGCACTGAAGGCTGCTGAAAATACGACAAGCTGACTTTCTGGAGAAATCTTGATGAGATATGTTAAGCTCTGCAAGAGGATTTGAAGACTGCATTATAGTAAAGAATATACAGTAAAATTACTGCATGCAGCAATATAGAAAAAAATTTCCTTTTAAAAAGAATTACAAAACCGTAACTCTATAATCAATAGAGAGAGGCTTACAGAGAGAACTATCACATGTGTTTACATCACATCTTACTCATTTTCTAAATGGCCCTAATGTTTGGCATTGCTGTGCTCATAGTTATGTATTCCTTATTTATAGCTCCGACAGCTGTAATTTTCTAAGCAGTCTGGCAGAAGTACAGTGGAACCCCGTACAGCAGTTACGACTGACATTTCCATTATAAACTAATTTTGAATTATTTATGCATAACTGGATTTATGTTGACTAGGCTGAAGATTGACAAGATTTTAGCCACCATTTGTGAATTCTGATTTAGATTTCTTATGTTTACCAGAATCTCATTTTTAAAATAAAGAGCGTAGAGAACATTTCTTGTAATCTGCTCTTTAACAAAGAACATTTAGTTTTTGAAGAGTTTTGGGCAGTTAATACTGTGTGTGAGTCAATCATTTTTGTATTGAATAAAAAAACTTCTAGAGGCTGGACGTGGTGGTGCATGCCTGTAATCCCAGTACTCGGGAAGCTGAGGCAGGAGGATAGCTGTGAGTTCGAGACCAGCCTGGCTACATAGTGAGATCCAGGTCAGTCTCAACTACATAGTGAGACACTGTCTCAAAAAACAAACAAACAAACAAAAAAACTTCTAGAAACTAAAATTTTTAAAAGTGCTTAATGTATTATTTTTAGTTTAAATCATTTAAATCTAATAGGAATATTAAGAATTTTTTCTAAGTTTTATATCCTATAAACACCTACAAAATAATTTATAAAATGAAATGTAGCCAACATGCAAAATTCCTTTTTACTTTTATTACATAAAAGTAATTGGAATGCTTACCTAATAATCATGGGTGGTTATTTAATAAATCAGTACACGGTATGTTTAAACAAATATTATATTTTATAAAGAAATAAGGATTTGTAGTCATTAAACAAAAACTAAATGTGAATCAGAAATTACAAGTATGGTTTTCTAAAATCCTTATTTGTCTTCATTCTTACCCTTGAAGTTTTAATTCATCAAAGAGATAATTCAAGAATAAATTTTAGAAAATTTAGGATAGAATTGGTTTTGTTCCTGTAACAAAATCTCAGTGAAATTTTGCAAAGTTAGTAAGGATTTAATCAGACTTTACTGTTTCTTAAATACTAAGTTTTGTTAGATGCCATTTCCCTTTTCACTTTTCAGTAGCATTTTTGTTCGGATACCTGAAAGATTTCAATAAAAGTTAGCAATATTTAAATAAGCAGCTTCTCTGACATTTAAAAAAAATGTTGGCTTTTGATTATTTCGATTTTTCAAATGTATGGCACCTTTACCAGTTAAACTACAAAGTCTTTCTGCAGAATAAATTAAAAGACAAAACTTGTGATAAGCATGTGACTGATAATAAACATGGCAAATACTGGCTATTATTTATAAAATCCAAGAAAACACTTTCCTCAAACTCTAAATTTTGTGTGTATTTTTGGGCCTTAAGAGTTGATGGCTTGTTTTTTTGTTTTGTTTTGTTTTTTTTGAGACAGGGTCTCACTATGTAGTGAGACTGACCTGGAACTCACTATGTACCTCAGGCTGGTCTCGAACTCACAGTGATCCTCCTGCCTCAGGCTCCCGAGTGCTAGGATTACAGGCGTGCACCACCCACCACGCCTGGCAAAAGTTGATGGTTTTATTTATGATTTTGTAGATTTATTTATGAAACAAAGTAGGAAATATATTGAAAAAAGGCTTATGTTTATAGATAAGACTATCATGTATCACATTTCTTAAATGCAAACATGTATTTTTTTTGTAAACAAGTATTTTTAATGCACACTTAAGTAATACTTGAGAAAACAAACAAAATAACAAAATTGAAGTGTCATGTATGTGTCAGTGACAAAAAGCCATTTTGGTGATATTGGGATGTTTGAAAAAAATAAAGAAAAAATACACAATTTAGGGGCTTGGGATGTAGCTCAATGACACAGGGCCTGCCTGGCAAGCACAAGGTCCTGAATTCAACCCCCATTAAGAAAAAGAAAAAGAAAAAAAAAGAACATACAGTTCATCTCATTCAGCATGTACTTTTGTTAGCTATAATGTGAGCATGAAGCCTACCTCACCACTGCCTACTTCACATTTTGGGGGGTTTGGGGTTTTTTTTTTTCCTGGTACTAGGGATCAAACTAGGGCCCTTGCACTTGTGAGGCAGGTGACAGAACCACTGAGCCAAACCCCCACACCTGTTTCTGGTTTTTTTTTTTAAAGGCAATATTTATACAATTTTTAAAACAGTAAAAGCCAGCCGGGTATGGTGGTACAGGCCTGTAATCCCAGCACACAGGAGGCTGAGGCAGGAGGATCACTGCAAGTTCAAGGCCAACCTGGGCTACATAGTGAATTCAAGGCCAAACCTGAACTAGGTAGTAAGACCTTGTCTCAAACCACCCCCAAAAATAAATAACAGTAGGAAAAAGCCCTATCTATGGAAAATACCGTTCACCCACTACTATGCCGAACCTTTGTGTGTGTCCAGGGATCAAACTCAGGACCTTGCACGCAGGCAAAGTGCCAACGAGTAAAATCCCCATCCCTAGCCAAAGTAGGTTCTTGTTTCTAGCTTTAAGTCAGAAAACAGCAAGAACATGTGTCTCTGGCATATTAAATTTTGATAACAGAAAAAAGGATTATACCATATGTGAGCGAAGAGGAGATACTGACTGCTGACTGATTCTGTTATAAGTAGGAAGATGCAGACTATCTTGTTTGAATTATCCCAGCTACTCGGGAGACTAAGGCAGGAGGATCTCAAGTTCTAGGCAAGCCTGGCAAGCTTAGCAAGACTGTGTCTCAAAATAAAAAAGCTAAGGATACTGCCTGTCTGCCTTGCAAGCACAAGATCCGGAGTTCAATCCCCAGTACCAAAAAAAACAAAAAAATAGGCTAAGGAAACAGCTCAGTGGAAGAGTACTTGCCTATCATGTATAAAGCCTTGGCTTCAATCCTCAACACCCCTGAAGAAGTTATTTTATATACTTCATTAAATGCTTAAAACCAGAATGTCTGACTTGTCTCTCCCTCCTAGATATCAACTGTGGAAATTTATAGAACTGTTCCCAATTTTAATAATACCAGTTATCAAAATTTTTAAGGGGAAAAAAAACATGCTTTACCTTACAGCCTTCACAAGCATGAACTCCATAGTGGAATCCTGACGCCACATCCCCACAGACTTTACACAGTAGGACCATGCCACTAAATTCTAGAGCACAAACAGACACAAGGTGAAAAGCTGGAAGAAACACTTCAAATGTTTTTCTTTCCAACTGACATTAGTTTCATTCAGCTTCTAAGCGCTTTCTTTGGGGTTTTTTTGGTTTTTTGGTTTTTTGTTTGCTTGTTTGTTTTTTTGGTTTTTTGAGACAGGGTCTCGCTAAGTAGTTGAGACTGACCTGGAACTCACTATGTAGCCCAGGCTGGTCTCGAACTCACAGTGATCCTCCTGCCTCAGCCTCCCGAGTGCTGGGATTACAGGTGTGCACCACCACGCCCGGAAAAAGTTATTTTATTAAAATAGCTTATGGAACTGCAAAATTACCTCAGAGAGTTGGTTTTTTTCCCTTTTCTTAGTGATTTTTAAACATACACTGCAATTCTGTAAATTTGTAGTTGCTTTATACCAGATATGCAACCAGAACTAAGAAACAATTCTCTTTGATAAAAATTACAATCCAAGCAGAGAAACTGATAAATAAACAAGGCAGAGATATGAGGGAAATCAATCAATAAACAAGGCAAAGAAATGTCTCCACAAGCAACTGTACTTATTCAGTTCACCCACAGGAGCTAAACAGGTTCCAGTCTTTCTTGACCCTCTCTTCTCAGTCTTTGTTTTCTCCATAACTCACTCAGGAGTCCAATCCCACTAGACATCCGCTGGTCATCCCAATCCTGCTTCGTTTCCTAATCCCAAAAGTTCCCAACTCCAGTGTCATCAGAAGAAATTCTTTCCCACAAGCTAATACTCTGGTCTAGAAACAAGATTCAGTACTAGGAATCCAGAAGAAAGGTAACTGTGAATAATGTAAAAAAGAGCACCCTGGGAGAAACACGGTCAGAGAACATAAATACACATGCCAGATCCTAGGCTCTAACCTTTAAAGTCACTGTTGATTTCTTCCTAAATACTGATCTGTGATTATCCAGAAGGGAGTGAAAATTATAGCCAGAACTATATTGGTCTCCCAAATCAAAAGTGGTAAAATAAACTCAATCGGCAACAAATTGCAGTGATCTTTGAATTACTAAGGTAACTTACTTGTCACACCACTATGACTCTTTGTCATCCCAGGAGCACTTGACTTGCTTGTCTTCACAGAACAATCCAATCGATCATTCTTCAGGACGCCTTCTATATTGGAGAGGTCACCATTCTTGTGATTACCATTGACGTCAGAATTAGAGCTATTTGGAGAAGATGGAACAGAGGAGGAGGAGGACTGGAAACTGTTCTCAGAACCCTCACTGTGGCAAGAGGCAGGGCTAGAGGCTGAGCTGGAAGAACTGATATAGGCAATCACACCTCCTAGAAATCAGAGGAAATCAGAAAATTAGACGCAAGATAATATATGTGGGTTTTTTACATTTTTTTACAAATCTGAAAATACTAATTTAATGAATTGATAACAAAGTTTGCTGGCTTTAGAAACAGACTAGGATATGTTCTATAAGTCTTCTTGGTGACTCTGATACACACTAAAGTTTGGGGAACACTGCCACAAGCCAACTACTTCATCTGGGGTGAAATGACCAAGGTCAGTTCTTTTATCTACTACTTATTTTAAAATCTAAAAGCTGCCTGGCAGAGTGGTGCATGCCTGTAATCCCAGCACTCAGGAGGCTAAGGTAGTAGGATCACTGTGAGTTCCAAGACAGTCACAACTACATAGTGAGACCCTGTCTCAAAAAACCAAACAAACAAACAAAACTAAAACCTCCTAATAACCTAAACATAGGAGAAAAAGCTACCCAGCTTTGAGTTCATCTAGCTTTGAGCTCAAGAGAAACTATATAAAATATATACAGTACCACTAAAACTACTTGGTGTATGTCTAAAATCCATGTTCCCGAGGCCCTGTCCAGATAAGAAGGTATACCCAGAAACATGTTTTTAGCAGGCTCACTATATAAGGAGGTTTAAAAATGGATAGTCAGTGAATTCAAACACACATTCGCCCATAGTTGTAAAGGGTAATATTTACTTGACACAACTGTCCAAATACCTTTAATTCCTGTGAAAAAGAAAACTCTCAAAAGTGATGTTATTGGGTAAAACCACTTAGTCATCTGTCTTTACAAAGCTCTAGAAATCTTGATGTTCACATGAGAAATTTCAGCTGCTGGAAAAGTTACATTTTTTTATACCTGTCCCTCAGAATAGGATACAAAGAAAAATAACTCCTAGTCCTCCATAAACTCCCAAAGGAATGTCTCACAGCTATCTGTCTTTTTTGTAGAAGTGCCTTGGGCACTAAATCCATTACCTAACACCTCAGAAGTATACCAGATTTCCTCACAGGATCAGCAATTTGAGTCAGTCTTTTATGTAACAAGGTCTTCTGACCATTTCTGCTCTGAAATCAACTTTTAGGAATCAAGAGCTATGCAGATGGTTTAAGAACTGTTTAAAAACACTAAATAAGAGTGGAAGTATTTAAATTAGGTACCAAAAACACAAGTTCCTTTGCCAAAGTTCCCAAAACAAACCCAGAAAAAAGTGCCGGCTATTATCAATCCAGTTAAGCTCCAAATCCTCTTTAGAGAGTTAAAGCACAGAATCAAAGATGATTCATCTGGAAGTTGCTGCATCTTATACCACCAAGACATTCAACAGTGGTTTTGATTGTTTCTGTTTTGGCATCTCTTCTTGATCCTAAACACCAATCTGTCAATGTGCCTACCAATCTCAGCAGTCCAAATGGGTTAAATTTTAATTTCCTAGAAAGTAAGGAATACACAAAGTAGTTCCTCAACTAAAGGAAGTGACGTTACAAGTCATCACATCCCTACTGGAAACCAACCATAAAATTAAACAATTCCACATCACACTTCACCCTCACAAGAAGCAGCAAAATGACTTCCATTAGCCCGTTTCATAGATGAGGGACTCAGAGCTCACACAGGTTAATAGACAAAACAACCACACAACGGGGCCAGAATTCAAAGTCAAGGCTGTTCAACCCAGATACAGATTATCATTTCTTTCTGAGAAGACCTGGGCTAGTAAATCACTTTCAATCTTTCTAAACTTGAGTCACCGTACATAAAAATGGGCATATCCTCCAAAATTGTAAGATTAATTAAGGGTGATCACTGCCAGTTCCAGACTAGCCTGGGCTACATAATGAGTTCAAGCCCAGTCTGAACTGCATAGCAAGACTTTGCCTCAAAAAAAATTTTTTTAAATAAAAGAAATGTACTTTGAAAAGTTTTGGGGTTTTTTTTGGGGGGGTTATTATTACAACACAGTTATGTTCCTCACTGGTGAGTTTGTTCTGAGAAAGGGTCACACTATGTAGCTCAGGCTGGCCTTGAACTCACAGGAATCCTCCTGCCTCAGCCTCCCAAGTGCTGGGATTACAGGCATTTGCCACCATGCCCAGCTGCAAACACTTTCTGATGATAAAGCAAAAAAGGTACAATCCCCAAATCAGCAAGTCCCAACACCTCACCTCAAAAACAGGCAAAATGTACTTTTTGGAGGCCTTAAACTAAAATTAAGTAAAGCAGAATCTTCTCTATTTTTAGCTTAAAGGGACTCTGGCACTAGGCCAGATTCCCAGGCTAGGGCTTACCCGGTGGTCAACTTCAGACAAGCCAGAAGTCAATATTCACTTTGTACTTGCTGGGAAGCACTGTTCCCGTACATACTGTGGTTTTTTTTTTGTTTTGTTTTTTTTGTCCTTTTTCCAAGCTAACACACTCCTCTACAAAAAATGCTTGACATCAAGTCACAACTTTATTTTGTGCTCTGTGGTTTAACACATTTTTCCTACTGAAAATTTTTAGTTTTCTCATCTTATGAGTTATGCATAAGATATTAGCATGTAAAAGTACAAATTCCCAATGATGAATGCCCTCATATTGTATACCTAAAATGTACCAATAAACTCAGTAAAAGAAAAAAAGTGGGTTATGCAGCACTCACCTCACAGGATGAAAAGGCATTATCTAACTGACACTAAACTTACAATTGTGTCCCAGGTGTCCGGTGTCTAGAGAACAACATGGTCCTTTCCTGAAAAGCTTCATACACTTTCTGGGGAAAGCCTATGTTAACGAGAGCCATATCTCACATAAATAACTGAAATGCTGAAGACCACTCAAAAGCACAAGAGATACAATAGCAAAGGTGACAAAAATCAAAGTAGGGACTTAACACACAAATTGTTCATGTAAGATTATATTTTTAAGGACAATGACAAAAAAAATGAAGTTTTATTTTACTGTAAAATAAACAGTATTTTTCCATGTAAATTGCTTAAAAAAGGCAGCAAAGGTGTAACTTGTGTATGAGAGGAAAAAAGGACAGCTTAACTAGCAACAAGGTTTAAAGTGAAGCTGGGCGTGGGGGAACACGCCTGTAATCCCAGCACTCAGGAGGCAGAGGCAGGAGGTTCGCTGTGAGTTTGAGACCAGCCTGGGCTACACAGTGAATTCCAGGTCAGTCTCAACTATATAGGCAGACTCTGTCTCAAAAAACAAAAAACAAAAAACAAAAACAAAAACAAAAAAAAAAAAAAGAGAGAGAGAAATGGTAAACTGCGCGGCTGCAGGTGTCAGTCCCTTGCCTCCAGCTATGACCCCGTAACTGCAACCCACATGGATTCAAAGACATCCCCTTCAACCCCAAAAGACAGGACCTACCAGCTGTGTGCACACTTCAAATGGTATGTGGGCTAACATTTTTACAGCATAACACTTAACACTTTGTGCTCCCCAAATGGAGTTTGTGGATTCAAATCTTGCTCTAGCTCTATAGCTTGCCTAAGTTACTTAAATTCAATTTTATTTAGGCCATCTTTAAGAAGGTGTCAGCTGTACCTGCCTTCACAGAATTTTTTGTTTTGTTTTGTTTGAGACAAGGGTCTCACTCTGTAGCCCAGGCTGGCTTTCAACTCTCAGTGATCCTCCTGCCTCAGCCTTCTAAGTGCTGAGATTACAGGTGTGTGCCACTACACCTGCCTCTTCACAGAATGCGAGGGAATACCTGTAATGGGCCTGACATACAGTAAGCTTTCAAAAGATACTGCTGATTGGTACTTGGCCATCGTTATACTAGAAGAGTTCTATAAGAATTGTTCAATACTAACCCGATTATTTCTTCTTTTCTTTCATTTCTTAATTTGTCAAGTGGAGCCAGTGTTTTTCTCCAAGGTTACTTCCACATTACCTTCTGGGTTCTTTAATCCAAATAACTAGACAATCAACTTAGTATCTCATTTTTTTATTTTTTCCTATTATTTTGCTATTTCTGCAAGTAAGGAATTTTTCTCCCTTATAACCCTGATTCCCTTCCCCATCCTCAAGTTTGGAAAAACACGGAATACATATTTGTAAACCTAAGAATAGATGGTATAGGAATGTTTTCATAAACTTTAAAATCTGAAGATAGGCACAGTCGTCACGATTTTGCAATGAGTCGCTTTTTAGCAAACAGCATATTCAAAATCTTTGTGAGAAAATGTACAATTTCTTCTACACTTAACTATTTCACAAGCCAGTGTCACGGGGGCCGGGGATTTAGCTCAGTGGTTCCACTGCCTGCCTCGCAAGTGCAAAGTCCAGAGTTCAATCCCTGGTACCAAAAACAAGTGAGTGTCATGGAAAACAGAGAAACAGTCATGAAATATAGAACAATAAGATCAAATAATCAGTGGTTGAACCTGGCAACCTATACTAACTTACATACAAGGAAGGAAGGGCCAGAGGTGTGTCACACAGCGCTGAACTTGACCCCACACTGGTCAAAATTCTTACCAAAGATTCCTCTGCCAGATGGTAGAAATTGTTTATATACTGAGTGACGGCTTATCGCAGCCTTGAACTTGAGAACAAACAAATGAAAATTTAAAAATAACTGCAAATTCTACACTTCAGGTCAAGCAATTATATACACAATGGATGAAATGTAGCTTCAAAGTAGTTCCTATGAAGCAGTCCTAGTCGATGGCAAGGTTATTGAGTCAGCAAAGCATGATGCCAAAAACAACAACAACAACAACAACAACAACCACTGAGCCTGCCACCGAACTCATTTACAGAAGAATCCAAAGTAGAGAGGGCAACTTCCACAGGAGCTTATTCACTTCTGAACACTGCACCCCAAAGGGCAGAATAAAGTAAGGCTGAGACTAGTAATGGAAGAAAAGGACAGGGAGAAGTTGTCAATAGTCACCCAGATGAACTTGAATAATTTGTAGCCCCAAAAGTTAAAAAAAAATGATCACAGCGGGGTTTACTAAACCCACCACTTAGAGGGTTCACAGAGTTTGAGGCCAGCCTGGGCTATAGAGTTCAAGAACAGCCTTACCTACATAACAAAAACTAATCATGTTCCAGAAAGGCTCAAATGAAAGAAAAACTTCTACCTATAGGAGCCAGCCCACCTAACGAGGGTGCAAAGTCTGAAGAATTCACACTGAAGGCTGTTACAAAAGGGTTGAACCTAGTAACTTTTAAATTTCTACCATGTAAAAAGCCTACTTCAATGACAAGAGTTTCCATGTATTTTTAGATACCTTCAAAGGCTAAATATGCGCCCGGGTAAGCAAAACACAAAAAGAAAATGATTTTATTTTTACTGCTACCAAGGCATGACTTATAGAAGTGCACAGACCTCAAATAACAGAAACAAAACTTGCTGCTTCTGTAACCTCTTTCGCCTCAGGTCTAAGAACCATCACTTGTCTTGGACAGATCAACAGTGGACAGATTTTGGTATCAGTCCATAATAGGAAATGTAACGTGGATTTTTTAAAAGGTCTTCATCAGGTTTAGGAAACAGACTCAAAAGTCTTTTTTTCTTAAGTGAAGAATATCTTTTAAGTAAGGTCTGAGACACCTGAGTCATCCTGACCAGTTACAGCGTGACCTGTTTACAGTAAAACCCCGACCCAAAGGTGACTCCCAAGCTGTTGAGATTTTCGGCGTGTAATCCGTCCCAGAGGGAGCTTCTAGGGGTAGGGTCGATATCGTGGCAGCCTCTCAAGGGCCGGGGCCGCCGCCCGGGTTGCAGCTCCGGACCCAGCGCGGCTCCGCGGACTCGCATTCCGAAAGCTTTCGCTCCGATTGGGCCCCACCCTCGCCCCGCATCCCTTCCCTCCTCCGGAGCCGCAAGGTCTGCGGCTGCAGCACGCCAGGAGTCTGCACAGCCCGGGCTCCGGG
>NW_022900940.1:29426869-29445715 GCF_012274545.1 Fukomys damarensis
CCAGAGCCCGCAGACCCCTGCACGCGCCACCTGGTGTCTCCTCCGCCACCCCGTGATTTCAGGAGCCGCCCGCAGCTGCCCCCTGCCCAGGCCCTCCCAACCCTTGACCTCCCCGGTGTCCCCGCTCCGGACAGACCGCTAAAAGCTGGGCTCTGGGGCTCCTCTTCCTTCTACGCGCCTGGGTATTTTCTTCTAATGTCATAATTTAAAGCTATGCTTTGGTAATTCCCAAATTTACAATGCATGCGGAGATCTCCCCTCTGATTTCCAGTCTGCCACATCCAGCATCCCGTTTGATTGTGCCCATTGCATCACAGTTTAAGGTGTGCATAGGTGTATACGTGCGTCAGAACTCAGTTAATGCGCACCTAAGATCTGTGCGGTTCACCTTGTATGTAAATTTCATATCGAAAACATCAGATGTATGCTCAGACGAATTCAGAACACCACCATGAGGTCTGATTTAAATGCACTACACAATAATGTGGGTGGAATAAGTAGGTGGACACTGAAATGTAACGTTCGGGTGCGGCGGGTACATGGGCATTCACTGTTGAGTTCATACCGGTTTGCCTTCAGGAAATTTGCAATGTAGAATAGATGAGGACCATGCCTGATAATATATATTTACATGTGCAACACGTTCACAAGTGCCTTCACCATATCCGTCTTTACTATTTGGGTAAATCCACCTGTTCCCGAAGCCAGCAAATTAGGTTTCTAACATTCTCATTGACTTTGATACCCTATTCAACCCATTAACAAATCTGAGCTACTGTACCTTCAGAATGTCTCCAGTCTCTCTGCTTCTCACTACAGCACCGCGTCTAAAGCAAGCCACCTCAGCTGCTGCAGTGCCCTTCCTGGGAGGCTTCTTGGCGGTTCCATCTTCAGTCTCTTCTCCCCAGCAGCCTGTGTATTTTAAGAATGTAAATGACGTCTGATTACTCTGCTTAAAACCCTCCTGTTACTCTGGAGGGAAAAAATCCAATAGCTTCTAACCTGTGTAACCCTGGCCTGACTCTGGGCCTTGCTTCTCTTTCTCAGGCTCTCTGGCCACCCAAACGCCCTTTAAATACACCCTCCTGTGATGCTGATGCGAGAGTTTCCCATGCTACACTTTGTAGTTTGGTTCTTCAGAATCTGTATCAACCACCACCTAATTCTGCACAGGTAAAACGAGGTTAGTATAAACTAGGCAGGAAACTCACAGAAGTGTATACCACTCTGAAAGGGCTACATACTGTATGATACCAAGTGTGACATTCTAGAAAAGGAAAACTTGACAGAAAAGGATCAGTGGCTGCTAGGAGTCAGAACAGAGTGAGGAATACACAGCACAGAAAAGCTGTGGTGTGCATAAAAAGCTGCTGTGAAATTCTAGAATGTTGATACTTGTCAAAACCCATAGAATAAACAACCCCAGTAGCAAACCCTAATGTTAACCATGGGTGTGTGCTCCAGTGAGGATGACGTCGGTGTAGGTTCAGAGATGGTAAGGAAAGCACCACGGCAGGATGTTGATAGGCGGTGTGTTGTGTAGACAGGAAGTATATGAGACCTCTGTGTACTTTCTATTCAAGTTTGCTTCAAACTGAAAACTGCTCTAAGTGAGGGGGAAAATGTTGCAAAGATAATGGCTATAAAATAAAATCTGTGTCAGCCTCAGAGCTTTTAAAGATCGCCACCTTCCTGTGAAAGACGTCTTGGCAAGTAACCATGAGAGGACAGCACGATGACTCAGGTCAGACACAGGCACACTCTTGGCCACTGGAAGCTGTTTGGGCTCCTCAGTATCAGAAGAGGCTGCGGAGAGGTCACCCAGATTGGACTGGCCCCAGAGTACTGTAGCTGCAGTGGAAATTGCCTTCTATTGCTGCCATCCCAAGGTACCTCATTTATTAACTGTGTGGGTCTTAATTTCAGTCTGTTCAGATACTCAGACCGCTCATATTGGATTTCTATCTGTTCCACCTTCTTCATTCCTCTAACTAAAGTAACTGTGCTGAATGAACTGATTTTGTCATCAAATATTATCTGTTTAGGGCCAGGGATTTAGCTCAGTGGTGCCACCGCCTGCCTCACAAGCATAAGGTTCTGAGTTTGATCCCCGGTACCAAAAAATAAATAAATAAATAAAATCTGTTTAAAAGTGCTAATCATAGCCAGGTATTGTGCCACACACCTGTAGTCCTAGCTGCTCAGGAGGCAAGAGGATCCCTTGAGCCTAGGAGTTCAAGGCCAGCCAGGGCAACATAGTAGGACATCCTTAAATAGAAAAGAAAAGGTCAAGTCTGGTGGTGCATATCTGTAGTCCCAGCCCTTAGGAGGCTGAGGCAGGAGGATCTCAGAGTTTGAGGCCACTTGTTCTGCGTAGTGAGTTCCAGGACAGCCTGAACTACATAGCAAGAACCTGTTTCAAATAAATACACCACCTGCCTCACAAGTAGAAGGTCCTGAGTTCGATCCCTTGTACCAAATAAATAAAGCAAACAAGCAAATTATATTGTGGGAAAGCCTCTCTTGGCCCTTATATTCAACTAGCAAAACACTGTACAACTCAAGAAAGGGCATGTCAATCTGGATGTGGATAAAGAAGGGAAGAGCCTAAACATTAGTCTTACTGTTCAATCTCAGTAATATGCTTTGGGATAGGACTGCTCATTGAAAGAAGAAACTAGTAGGAAAATGGGTTACATCCAGATATAATGAGTGTAATCTATACAGCAATACATTAAAAATCCTACAATATACAAAAGAAACCATCTGGCAAATATGACTCATTAAAGTTATTTTAAAACACCTAGTACAATTTGGAAACTCTAGTTGAATATTTTAAGTGCACCATTGATCTAATAATATACCAGCTATAATTCCTGCCTCGCCAGTGAAAGGACCCAGGCTCGATCCCTGGTACCAAAAAAAAAAAACCCAGCCATACAAGGTAGTGCATATGTGTGATCTATAATCTCATCACTCAAGAAGATGTAGCAGGAAGATTGTGAGTTTGAGGCCCAGCTGGGCTACATAGCAAAATTCAAGGCCAAAAACCCTATCTCAACAAAACAAAACAAAATGTAGCATACTGAAGCCAGGCGTGGCGGTGCACACCTGTAATTCCAGCACTCTGGGAAGCAAGATGATCACGATTCAAGCCAGCCTGGCCAATTTGGAGACTTAGTGAGAGCCTCTCTCAAAATAAAAAAAAATGAAAAGGACTTGGGAAGTAGCTCAGGGCAGAGGCCCTGAGTTTAATCCTCAGTACTGGGGGAACAAAACAGAAATTTCAAAAAATAAGAAAGGAAATGAGAAAGTGTTGCATAACAGTTAAAGAACCTCCTACAAGAAATGACTGATCATCTTCAATTTTTTTTTTACTTTGATAAGTAATTTTTCCCATTAAGTTTATTGGTACCTTTTAGGTACAGAGTACAGTTACACTCATCATTGGGATCTTGTACCTTTATGTGATGTATCTTTGTTCTTACTTTTACCCCATTCATCTCCCGTCCCTTCGCCCCCTCCATCCTTCCCTATTTACAAGGACTTTGTTTCCATTTTTTGGTTTTTTCATATTTTTTCTTTTCCCTTCTTTCCCTTCCCCTACCACTCCCATTTCTCCTACTCCTTTAGCTCTTTTCTTCCTATTTCATATTATCGATTATATAATTTGAACCTTATTTATACTTTTCGTTTTTTCACACCAGAGAAACTGTTCAGTATTTACATATGTGTGTCCTATTTATTTCACTTAAGAGTATGGCCTCTCTGCAATACTTTCTATCACAGTTTGAAAAAAAAATTCTCCCGTACTTTTTCTGGTGTGGACGGGTAGATAAAATAAAAACATCAAACGCAAAGGCCAGCTCTAACATCAGGGCATGTAGTCTAGCTAAAGGACCAACACATATTGCTGACACTCACCAATTTCCTGTCTAATCTTCCTATTTATTACTATTTTTAAAACCCATCTAGCCGGGTGTGGTGGTGCACGCCTGTAATCCCAGCACTCGGGAGGCTGAGGCAGGAGGATTGCTATGAGTTCGAGACCAGCCTGGGCTACATAGTGAGTTCAGGTCAGTCTCAACTAAGTAGTGAGACCCTGTCTCAAAAATAAATAAATAAATAAAAATTAAAAAATAAAAACCCATCTAGTAGAGAATGCTTCTCAGCAGTAGAATCTGTCTTACTCTGTCTTCATTACGTGATAGTTCTCCCAAGTGCTCTGTCCCAAATTGCCTCGAACTCTCAGAAGGCCCTTAGAGACCCTGATGGGTCCCTTTCAGCAATCACCTGCTCTCCTCCGCTGGGTGTTTCTTTGGTGTATCCTCCCAGACCAGGGGTTCTCCAGTTGGTCTCAGCATCCAGCAGAACCCACCAGTACCTGGAAACTTGGTAGAACTTCGACTTTCAATCTCTTCCTGAGACCTAATGAATCAAACATCTGGGGGCAAGGCCAACAATTTGTATTTTAACACATCATCCAGGCGATCCTGATTAGTTTAGTTTGAGAACAACAGCTAGAAACCTGGAACCAAGTAATGGATCAGCTCCACATTCCAGGGACATAGGCCAAGGAGACTGAGTATCAGGTTAGTAGCTGCCTTCCCCTAGACGTCCCACGCCCTGCCTCTGCTTTGGGATATGCCAGGGTGGAATATTAAATGCAAAGAGACAGAAAATACATTACCTGGGGTGCTGCTTCCAGTTCTCCAGCCCAGATGCATTTCTGCCCGTAGAGTTTAGAAGAAGCCTGCTTTTTCTTTTTTTTTTTTTTTTGCACTGGGAGTAGAACTCAGGGCCTCACACTTCCCAGGCAGGCGCTGTGCCACTGAGCTACATCTGTGGCCTGAAACGTGCTGTCTTTATAATGAACTCTTCTCTTGTGCTTATTATCAGTAAGCCTTTACTAATTACCTAGCTCTAGATTTATTTATCTGCATTCTAGGAAATAAATTTGTTTCTATGGTTTACACTTGTCTTCTTTCTGGTTATGCATGAAAAATCAAATATTTTAACAGTAAAATTTGTCACTTTAATTTACCATTTAAATTATAGTCAACAAAGATAAGCACTTAGAAATCCAAAGGCTTTATAATTTGTGAGCAATATAGTCTGCTGTTGGTCTTTTAAATGCTCTAAGTCTTCTCAGTCTAGGAAGCACATCAGCAGGTGCTGTATTTCTCTATTACCTCACTACTAAAAGTGTGGCAGAGGTGCAGCATCTGGAGACAGTCAGAATGCAGCATCTCAGGCCCCATCCTGGACTTGCTGAGCCAGAACCTGCATAGGCACAAGGCCTCCACGGGTATCCTGGGCCCAGTAGCTAACAAGCACAGCTCTACACCACAGGGAGACGTGCTTTTCCACGACAGGGGTCCCAGGTGGCCTTGATGCTCCCTGCCTCCTAGGACTGGATTCTGAGGCACTCCCCTACCCTTGAGTGTGACCTGGACCTGGCAAAGTGCTTCTCACAGTAGAATATGGCAAAGGCAATGGTTTGTCACGAAAGAGCTGTCATATAAGGCTGAGACTTACATATTGCTCATTTTCTTTCTCTCTGGCTCTTTCTGCCCGCTCACCCTGATGAAGATACAGTGTTGTGAGCTGCCCTGGGGTAGGTATACTCTTAAGGGATAGGAAGTCAGTCTTCCTCCACTGTTCTTTGAGATACCTTCAGTTACAGCCAGCATCTTGATTGCAGCTTATGAGAAACAGCTTTTGCTAGGTTGTTAAATTGCCAAGGATGGGCTCAAAGCTGTGTTTCTCATGCTTCAGCTTCCCAGAGAGCTTTGACTGCCGGATTTCCCACGATGAACAAATTCATAAACTTTCTCCCCAGTGTGTATTCTCTGATAATTATAAGGCTGGAACTCTGGCTAACGGCTTTCCTACATTTGAGACATTAGCAAGGTTTTTGCCCACTACAGACTCGTGTCGCACAAGGATGGAACTTCCGCTCAGAGCTGCCCACTCGTCCATAAGGTTTCTCCCCACTGAGGGCTCTGATGAAGAAAAAGCACTGAACCCTGAGGGAAGGGTTTTCTTCCTTCATCACATACAAGTTGTTTCTTTTGAGGGGGTTTCTCTTTCTTTCAAACCTGCCCTTTGAGAAACAGATTCTCTATAATTAAAAATTGGAGGAACGATTACATTGAGAGCACCAGGAACTCCAGGACTGTAACCTTTGGAGCTGGTTCTCCTGTGTCAGGCCTGACATCATCGCCATGGTGCCTTAGGAAATGGAGCTCCCAGCATCCCTGCTTGAGCTGGTCCACCACAGCATCGCACTCAGAGCGCAGCAATCCGGGAACAGCTTCCAGAGATGAGATCTCTTCTACTAGCATTGTCCTTTTCCACGGATAGAGAGAAAAAGGCCGTCCAGGGTCATCCACCCTGTTGCTGCTCCTCTCCTTTCTCCGATGACACCCTCCAATCCGAGTGTGTAGCTCCCGAAGTCGGATGGCAACAAACTGCTCCAGCACGGCCAGCTCCACCAGTTTGCTCTGCCCTGCGGCCTCTGGCCAGAGCTGCAGAGTTGGTTCACAGCCTCGCAGGCTTGGCGAATCCTGGTAACCTAACTGCTTGAATCACTATCAAAAAACTTCCAGGCCAGGGAGGTGGTTCCAGGCTATAGCAATCCCTCTTTAACATCAGGCTGCTCCTCCAGCTTCCCTCTCAGCGTTTCTCCCTCCTTATCTGGAGTCAGGGTGAAAAATATTGAATCTTTTTCGTTAACCATGTAGAGAGCCTGATGAATAATACACACTTCAAGAGAAGACAATCGGCATAGACTGTAAGCCTTGGGGAAACGCCCTATTTCCACTTTCTACACTGGTTCTCTGGCTCAGGAACTGCAGCAGTTTTGCTGTCCAGGACAAACACAGAAACGCTGTGCGCAAATCGCTTCCCAGAAGCTCTTGGCGCCAACTCTCAAACAAGAAAGTATTAAGAGAAACACAAGAGGTCAAGTTGATTTAAATTATTTATTGTTGAGCCAGTCAATAAATTGTCACACACACACACACACACACACACACACACACCCCAGGTACTGGGGATTGAACCTAGAACCTCTGCACTGAGCTACATCCCCAATCCTTTTTTATTTTGTTTTTAAATTTTAAGACAGGGTCTCATGAAGTCGCTAAAATGTGCAGGCTTGGCCCCAACTCCCCATCCTGCCTCAGCCTCCCAGAGTGCCAAGATAACAAGTCTGCAGCCACCAGGCCCTGTGTGAAGTTACACTATCTCAAATAATTTCCATTTTCATTTTAGTTTCCTGGAGTTATTACTATATATAAAAACTTGCCCTTCAAACCCTTATTTTAAAAAAAAAGTGCTCACTTATTTTCTTTCTTTCTTTCTTTCTTTTTTTTTTTTTTTTTTTTTTTTTTTTTTTTTTTTTTTTTTGCAGTAACTGGAATCGAACTCAGGACCTTCAGGCACAGCACCACTGAGCTAAGTCCCTAGCCACAAGTGTTCACTTATTTCTAGTTGTTGTCTGTTTGTTTGTTTTGGTACCAGGGATTGAACTTGGGTCCTTGCACTTGTGAGGCAGGCCGCAGAACCACTGAGCTAAATCCCTGGCCCTAAGTGTTCAGTTATTGATTGGGTATTTTATTTTGTTTTGTTTGTTTTGCACTGAATTATCTTTAATATGTCATAAAATAATTTGGTTTTGCTTTGTTTTTGGCTAATCAGAACTTCTAGCAGTAACAGTTTTCTTTCATGGACTTATTTCCCTTAAAGCCATCTGCCTTACCAAATTTTCCAAATATTTTCCTTTTGCCAATATTTAATTCTATTACTTTTGGTTCAGAAACAAATCTTAGCATGTGTAGTTTTAGCCTTTGTCGGTTTTATTTTTACCATGATATTCACTGTGAACTTCATGTCTTTAGAAAGGCTGATGGTTTCTGCTTTTTTCTGTGTGTGACACAGTCTCACTATGTAGTCTAGGCTATCCTTGAACTCGAAGCAATTCTTCTGCCTCAGCCTCCAGAGTGCTGGGATTACAGGAGTGTACACCATTCCCGGCTGGCTTCTGCTTTATAAATCTAATTCATGAAAAAAATGTGATAAATACCTCTTGGATATTTCAAGATTGGTGTAAAGTTCATGACTGGGCTGCCGCATTAAAGAGCCAATTCTCTTAACCAGTCTCCCAAACTTTTCCCAAGTATCCACACAAAGACCAGGTCAAATGTCCTACTTCATAAAAATTAAATAATTTCAGTGACCAGATTATGTTTTTCATTGGCATTTTCAGTACCTGCTGTATGCCAGGCAGCGTGTTAGACCCTTAGGGATGAAATGATGCCAGTTTTTACCCTCCAGGGAGCTAGGCCTTCTAATGAACGAAGGAACTGTCAGATTTATGTTGATGATTTACCTGCTAATATTTGAGTTAGATACATTTGATCTTCTGCCAAAATAAGCACGTACGATTTTGCCCATAGGCAAATAATTACAATGCACGTCACCTCTCCGCCCTTCATGGGTTCACTTCATAGTATTTCTCCCATCTGACAATGACCGTAGTCTCCTCATTGATCTCTCTGCTCCACTCCGGCCCCCCAATAATCGATTCAGATGGGTCTTTTAAAAATTTAAATGAAATTATGTCACATCTACGCTTAACTCTTCGTCTCACAGAGAATAAAATCTAGGTCTTTCCCATGTGCAGAAGGTCCCACAGGTGCTGCTCGTTCCCTCTGCCTCCAGGCTCACGTCTTTCTGTTTTCCTGACAACACGCTCACTCCCGCGTCGTGAGCCTCCTTTCTTGTCCCCAGCCTCCTAGTCATTCCCCGCTGGAGCCTTCACATGCACTGTTCCTTCTGTCTGGAATGCTTTTTCCTTACCCTATCACAGGGTGAGGCTCCTCTCCTTTCCTTTCCCTTTCCCTCCCCTTACTGGGATCTGAACCAGGGCCTCCTCTTCCTTGTTTAAACTTGCAGTCCTTCAGTTTAGCCTACCAGAGTGTTGGGATCGCAGCTGTATACCACCACGCCCAGCATGACTGGCTCCTTATCTTTCTCATTTTATCTGTCTTGTTTCCTTCTAGAGACCTTCCTCATCTCTATTTTGTGCTGCGTGGGAAGGTGGGGTCCATTCCTAGCCATGTAATTTTGTAATAGTATTTATTTAATTTTTTTTTTTTTTTGCAGTGGTGGAGATCAAACACAGGGCCTTGTACCTGCTAGTAAAGTACTCTGCCACTGAGCTACACCCTCAGCCCTAATTTTACTTTTGATTGACAAGTCATACCTATACATTTATGGGATATAAAGGGATGTTTTGATATATGTATCCATGGGCTGGGGATTTAGCTCAGTGACACTGCCCCTGCCTCGCAAGCACAAGGTCCTAAGTTTGATTCCTGGTACCAAAAAACAAATGGATCTTGATATATGTATACAGTGTGGCATGATTAATCAATCAAGATAATCAGCCTATTAATCCCTTTCGTACCCACCCTAGTTTTATAGTGAGACTTTTGAAATTTATTCCCTTAGTTATTTGGAAATTTATAATACATGCATGTGCTGAGGCAGGAGGATCACTGTGAGTTGGAGACCAGCCTGGGCTACATAGTGAGTTCAAGGCCAGCCTGAATTATATAGCGAGACTCTGTCTCATAAAAACAAAGCAACAACAACAAAAATTATATATATTACATAATTTTTAGTATAGTCACCCTGCTGTAAATAGATCTCAAAGACCATTCTCCATAATCTTTGTTACTATCCAAAATTATTAGGGGCTGGGATTTAGCTCAGTGGTTCTGCCCCCTGCCTTGCAAGCACAAGGTCTTGAGTTCAATTCCCAGTACCAAAATGATTGTATTAATTTACTTGTTGTTGCTCTTATTTAAACATGGGACACATGGGAGCAGGGACTGTATCCATAATGTCCACTAGTGTATTCCAATTGTCTAACACATAATTAGTCCTCAATAAGTATTGTATTCCAATTGTCTAACACATGATTACTCCTCAATAAGTATTTGTGGAATGAATAAATACTAGGAGAATTGCTAAGGAATCTGCTAAACAATGTTAGCAGAAAGAGCTGTAATAATGTAACAAGTTTCATCCAGTGTGGTGGCGTTCACCTGTAATCCCAGCACTCCAGAGGCTGAGGGAGGAGGATCGCTGTGAGTTCGAGACCAGTCTAGGTGAGTTCCAGGTCAGTCTCAACTACATAGTGAGACCCTGTCTCAAAAAAAAAAAAAAAAACAATAATAATAATAATGTAACAAATTTCATGGAAGACTCAAAAATTCTACTACAAAAGGGTGTCTTAATTGAATGTTCAGTAGAAACTTGGTGTATGCGGGGCGGGGGAGTCAGGCAGCTGAGAAGAAAATTAGGGATGATGAAGATGAAAGAAAAAGTTTGAGAGTCTGAGAGTTAGCCAGGTGTGGTGGCACACACCTATAATCCCAGCACTTGGGAGGCTGAGGCAGGAGGATTGCAGTGAGTTTGAAGCCATCCTGGGCTACATAGTGAATTCGAGGACAGCCTAAATTATGTAGCAAGACCCTGTCTCAAAAAAAAAAAAGAAAAAGTAAGGTAGATAGTCTGTGCACAGCATGTAAGATGAAAGAAAGGGCATGTTCATTGAGAAGGAAGAAGGCAACATAGTGGGAACCTGAATTATCTCATTACTGCCTAACTATCAATATTACCCTCCTCCCCAGAGGTATCCATATTCTGTGATGTGATTCTCTGGGACCCCTGATTATCTTACGTCACCTGTCAAGGGGGAATTAAGGTTGTTAATTAGCTAGCCTTATAAAGATTATCTGGTACCATCCAGGCAGGACCAGTGTAATCACAGGCCTCCTCTTGTGGAACGGAGAGGCAGAGTAAGGTCAGCACAAAGCAGCCTAGGAAAGGCTAGACTAACCATTGCTGGCTTTGATATGGAAGTGGGCCGTGGGCAAAGAAATGTGGGCTCTTCTAAAAATTGAAAAAAACAAGAAAATGTTCTTTATGGAACACAGCCCTTTCTATGCCTTGATTTTAGCCCAGTGAGACTTCATTCAGGTCTTCTGACCTCCAGGACTATAAATTGGTGTTGTAACTGGTTGTGGCAACCAGTAAGACACAAAAGTCACTGAAGTAAAATGAGGAAAGGGGAAGCGAAGCTTGTAGCTAGTTTATGGACTAGCATATGGAATAGGTTTAGTAAGCAGTAAAGAGGCTAAATTTCAGTCTCCTGGAATGCTGGCTTCACACAGATCATTGCTTATGTAACATGTTAGGAATAACCTGAAAAACTGAGAAATCTTCAAGATCACCTTCAAGACACAAGGGAAAGAGGAAGTCAACTAGACCTAAAGGGACCTGCTGAGCATTCTCCATCGCTTTGCCTGTGGCTCTGTTAGGATTTAAAAATAATTTAGTACACAAATCTGGGAAAAATAAACTACCAGATAGTGAGTCCTCTAATAGTCTCAGAAAGTATCTTTTATAAGAGGACAAGAATGGATGCCTTCATTTAGATGGGGAAAATCATCTGAAGGTTTTGTCTTCCTAGGAAGATGGGCAAGTTGTGACTAATCACTATGACGGTTAACGTTAATTCTTGCAGAGTTGGACTTTGTAGGTCAACCAGATCCCTTTCTTTTGCTTTATAAATTCAGCTGAAGTAGTTCCTGCTGACCCAGGAGTGCTGTCTGCATGCCCAGAGGTGCCACCCCTGCAGGCACTGTATAATGAGGCAATCCACAGGGCTGAGCTCAGCATAAATAAAAGTTCAAACTGGGACATAAATTTTTAACACGTTTGCAGTGTGAAAGCAAAATAGCCAGAGGAACTGCAACAGAATGACACTGTAATTAGTCGGGCATGGTGGTGCACACCTGTAATCCCAGCACTCGGAGGCTGAGACAAGAGGATCGCTGTGAGTTCAAGACCAGCCTGGGCTGCATAGTGAGTTTCAAGTCAATCTCAACTACATAGTGAGACCCTGTCTCAAAAAACAAAAACCAAAACAAAACAAAAGAAAGATACCATAATCATTCAAAGACCCAATATCACAAGAGACCTGTCATTATGACAGCATGGCCCAAACGCATGTTTCTTTCTTTATACCCATGACAAAATGTAAGAACACAACTTTGCTCGATGTCTGGCCTTTGGTTTACTTGAAAAGTTTTGTTTAGAGATGAGCAAAGGTGAGAAGGTGTTCAAGTTTTCTTTATAAGAAAAAGAAGTTTGTATGTACATGATGATGAAAGGAAGGAGCAGATGATAAATACACACACACACACACACACACACACAACCTTCCCCATTTCCTTCATCCAAATATAAAATTCAGTTCATTACTGTCATTCTTTAATGAGCTAGATTTTATTTATTTATTTATTTATTTATTTTGAAGCAGGGTCTCACTATGTAGTTGAGATTGATCTGGGACTCACTGTGTAGCCCAGCTGGTCTTGAGCTCACAGAGATCCTCCTGCCTCAGCCTCCCAAGTGTGGGATTACACTACACCCGGCAATGAGCTAAATTTAGAAATCTCTCTTAAGCACCAGCACTCGGGGCCAGGGTTGTAGGTCAGTGGTAGAGTATGGCTTAGCATGTTTGAGGCCCAGGGTTCAATCCCCAGCACAAAAAATAAACAAGTAAATAAATATATAATGTAAATTGCAATCATCTATTTTTGGTGGTACTGGGGCCTGAATCTAGGGCTTCACATATGCTAAGCCACTGATCTGCCACTGAAGTACACTGCCAGCCAGTGTGCAAATTTTCAAAGGCCAAAGTTTCATTTTCATGGAAATACCCATTACACTATTAACGGATACCACGTGAACTCCTTTGACATATGGCTTAGCAGAAAAAGGAAGCAGTATTGAGTGAAACGGGAAATACTGTATTTTAGGATTTTAAGCATTTGCGGTTATAGTCATGACTGCAGCATCCTCAGGTTCTCCTTCAAATTAACAATGCACCCTAGGGAAAATGAAGGAAAAGTTAAAGAGAGGGCAAATCCTCTTAAACTAGATGATAGCAATACACCTGTCTTCATGTGCATTATTGATAATTTGCACGTGCCAGTAATCCCAGCCCTCTGGGAGGCTGTGGTAGGAAGACTGCAAATTTGAGCCCAGCCTGGGCAATTTAGCAACTTAGAAAGACCCTGTCTCAAAAATAAAAATTTACTTAAGAGGGCTGTGGGATGTACCTTAGTGAGAAGGCCTTGAGTTCAATCCCTACTATTGGGAAAAAAAAAAAGTAAAAGTCAATTTACACATTGCAGAAACATCTATGCATTGGTGCTCTTTGTCACTGGGCTAATCAACACAAGTGCTCTGTTATAGCTTATAGGTAAACTCCCCGTCTTGGTAACTTTTCTCTTTGCTGTGAAAAAATACCCAATTCCCAAAGTTAAAGGGGGAAAGGTTTAATTACCTCACTGTTTGTAGAGGTTTCAGTCCATAATCAGGTGGCTCCCAGGCAGGGTGGCGCATGAGGAAAGACAGCAAACACAAGCAAACAAGGAACCAATAATCATCTTTCTGCCCCTTCTATCTTACCCAGCCTACTGGGATTAGGGTGGTACCGAACCAGTCAGTATAGTGGTTTAGTACTCACAGTCCCAGCATCTCACACTAGATCCAGCCACCTCTGAAAAAGCCATAAGACCACGAGTCTTGTGGGGACAGCTAAACACAAGCCGTAACACTCTGCTTACATCTGGAATAAAGATCAGAAGGAAAGCTGGTTTGGGAAGGGTGCTATGGTTTATATCTAGAATGTCCCCACAAGTCTCATATGTCCCGAGACTGGGCCTGGTAAGAGGGAGTGGACGACTGGGGCTGTGACCTGGACAGGTGTATCTAGTCCCAGCCTCCTCCCTCCTCTCTGTTTCCTGGACACCATGATGTGAGCAGCTTTCTTCCCACAGGGCCTTTCGCACAGGGATGCAAAAGCTAATGCAAAAAGAATTAATGATACACTTTGGTGAAAACCAGTATTTCTCAACCTGCTTCTTCATCATCATGCACCAAAAAGAAAAACAGTACAAAAAAGACTAAACATAACTTAAATTCTCTCTGGGCCTAGGATTTAGCTCAGTGGCACCTCTCTTGCCTTACAAGCCCAAGGTCCTGAGTTTGATCCCTGGTACGAAAAAAAAAAAAAAAGCATGGGACAGTCCATTTTAACGGGGAAATGTCCCATGTTCAGCATGATTTTCAGATGTCTTGCTAGACAGTTACAAAGAGGAAATAAATCTCTTATCTGAGCCTGGAACTTAACTCCATTACACATAGAAACATGATGTAGTTGCAGTTTTACTCCAGGCTGTATTTTCTAGGTGCGTGACTTCCTTGTGACTATAGGAAACTTGTTTGTTTTGTTTGGAGCTTTCTCAAGAATCCTTAAACCATTTCGGAAACCAGCTTACTGATAGAAGCCCTGATTCTGATATCGGAGTAGCTGAAGGCAAGCACAGCTGAAGTTCAGTTATTGGAATGTTTTAAGCAAAAGAGTGTCATGAGCCAGGGTGCCTACAATCTCAGCACTCTGAGAGGCTGAGGCAGGAAGATCACAAATTCAAGCCCAGCCTGGGCAACTTAGTGACTGAACAAGATCTTGTCAAAAGCAGGAAGGAGCAGGGATATAGCAAAGCTCACAGGTCCTGGATTCAATCTGCTAGTTTGAGAAAACTCAGTTTCACTGCATTGAGAATAGATTTCAGGGAAGCTGACTGACACATAGGGTAGAGGGTTTATCAGAACCATCCCTCCCCTGGACTGCTTGGAGACCAGTCTCCCTAAGTTTTATTCTGCTTATCCTGTTGTGGAAGGAACTGGTAAATGACTCACACACAGAGACGCAGGACTTTTCTAGCAAAGGCTCATTCTTGCACCAAGAGCTGCGCCAAATGACCAACCCTGGACTGGGTGACAGTCTGCCTTTTATGAGTTCTACAATCATGACCTCACTCTAGGTGATAAGACATTCTAGTTCCCACAGTTCTCATCACAAATCATGGTCACAAGATGGTACAAAGTTAACCCAAATGTACCATTTCTCTCAGGATGCTTATCTTTAGCTATTCCAGCCCCCAGGATTGGGGGCCACAGTTAGAAAAGCAGGACTGGTGACATTCCTTTTACTTTATCACTGTTATAGTCATATAGTTTACAGAAAGTTCTATAGCTCAGGGACTGTTAGCTTGGCCATTTGGTCTCATCTTGGGGTGCAGCTTAGCACCTCAGGCATCTGTTTGTTAATTTTAAATCTGGGCTATGTGCCTTTAAGCCTCAATGGTGAGTTCTCGGGTATTTTTTGTTTTTTGGGTTTTTTTATTTGTTTGTTTTTTGTGGGGTTTTTTTGTTGTTGTTTTGTTTTGTTTTTTGACACAGGGTCTCACTATATAGTTCACACTGCTCTGGAACTCACTGTATAGCCCAGGCTGGTCTCAAACTCACAGCGATCCCCCTGCCTCAGTGTCCCAAGTGCTGGGATTTTGGGTGTTTTTGTTAAGCAAAGCAAAACAAATTACAGAAGCAAGAGGTAGCATTTATTTTATATTCTTAAATATTTTGTAGGTTTTAGACTATTTACATACGTTTTGTCCATCAATTGCATCAAGGCTGTCAAGAGTTTGCTCAGACTTTCAGCTACCCCTTCCAGAAACACTGGCCAAGGAAAAGCAGTGCTAAAGGCTCTGCCCTCTCTGGATCCTCCAGGTTCCTCAGACCTCAGGTTCCTGGGTTCTAGAACTCTTCACTATTCATTAGTTTTTTGGGTTTTTTTTAGGTAGACTTAGTATATATACTAATTTTATCCCCCTCTTTTTTTTTAGTTGCATCAAAGGGAAAGTTTGTCCAGATTGACTATTTTTCTGATTACCAATTCCACCATAATGAAAACTAGAAGTTTTCTATATTTTTTTCTAATTTAAAAAAAGAGGCTTCAGGGCCTGGGATTTAGCTCAGTAGTTCCACCACCTGCCTCGCAAGTGCAAAGACCCAAGTTCAATCCCCAGTACCAAAAAAAAAGAGGCTGGAAGACATAGGCCAAAATGATAACACTGTTCTCACTGAGTAGTAGAATGCAGATAATTTTTATTTTCTGTGTTTTCCAAATTTCCTGAGAGACAGAGAACACTGAGTGTGGTGGCACATGAGTGTAATCTCTGCACTCTGGAAGGCTGAGGTAGAAGGATCAAAAGTCCAAGCCCAGTTTGAGCAATATAGACCCTGTCTCAAAATTTTTTCAAAAAGGTGGGGGGGCTGGGATATAGCTCAGTTTGAAGGCTCTGGGTTCAAACCCAGTGCAACAAAAAGAAAAGAAAAAAAAAAACAAGAGCTCTCTTGTGTGTTAACATTATGTTCAAGATGTTTGAGAATCTTGCACATTGTAAGCACATTTAAATATAAAATTAATTTTTCAGTACTAATCAAAGACATGGTTTTAATTTTGTCTTAAATATTCCCATAAATAATGTTATGACTTACTATTCCTTAGAATATTCTCCATACTTGACTAGCCAGTAAACACATGTTTACCACTTATTCAAAATTAAAACTGATTTAGGGTAAGCTTGTGAGGAACATTTCCATTTATTTTAAGAAAGATGAGAATATTCTTTGGATCATCTATAGCCTAAAAATTGCAGCATTTTTGTCTCGCAAGCACAAGGTCCCGAGTTCGATCCCCAGTTAAAAAAAAAAAAAAACACAAAAATTACAGCATTAAGTTGATTATTAGAAAAACACCATATATATATATATATATATGAGAAACTACATATAATTAGACTATATGCCCTCACTGGAACACAAATCTGTTTTGAAAGAGCAAACTTAAATATTTACCTAAACCTGGAAAAGTTTTTAAGAAAAGGTCCAAGAGGAGAGGAGAGCTTTCCAGGCCCTGGCAGCAGAGCTGCAGAGAGGAGAGAACAGCCCCAGGGAGCGAGGGAGGCTGGCCTTTCTAGGCCACGCCCCCAAACGTCCTCCTCCAACCGGGCTCCACCTCCCAACCTCACCTTCGCTACAAACTTATCAGTGGACCAATCCACTGGTGATTATCACACCGCGATGATCCATTCACCTCCCGAAAGCCCGCCTTTGAGCTCAGGAGGCTTTGGGCGGACGCCTAGATGTAAACCACAATAGTAGTCAAAGAAAGTATTGATTCATGAATACGTCTACAGGAAAAAAGTCCCCAACTAGGGAAAGGAAATACAGAAACTGCTCTTCTGTGAGACAGATGTCATTTGGATCCTGCTTCTCTGTTGCCCTGCTCAGTCTCTGTTTGCTTTTGCTCCTAATGTCCTGTGACTGTGACTCTCCCGTAGGACAGCCCTGGAGCATTCTCCTGGGGTGGGATTCCCCCAGGACTGATGGGTGCAACGGTATGGTAACCAAATTTTCAAACTTGGAGGCATCTCTTAAATTGCTGTATCCCTGAGGGACAGGCAGAAACCACTCTGTACAGGCCCTGGACTGAACTTACTCTCTAACTTGGCTTCTCTTTCCCTATCCAGATTTCCCCTCCCTTCTCAGTTTCCCCTGGGGGCCTTGTGTAATAAACTTCAAGCACAGGGATCTTTGACTGGGAGTCTGTTCCATAAATATGGCATCGTCTCAAGTTATCTCTTCCAGGGAAAAATATTAGTATAGACATCAATTCCTAGCTCATATTCAAGATGTCTGGCTTTATTTTTCTGTACAAATCAAATATAAGATGCAGCAAAATTAAATATACATTTACATATTTTAGAGCTTTGTCAGGTGTGGTGGCATGTGCCTGGAATCCCAGCACTTGGGAGGCTGAGGCAGGAGGATCAGTGCAAGTTTGTGGCCAGCCTGGGCTACATAGTGAACTCATAACCTGAATACACGGTGAGATCCTGTCTCAAAAGAAAAAAAACAAACAAAAAAACCCCAATGCTATCAGTTCACTAATCAGGGGCCAGAAGTTAATGAGCACTAATTGTCAGAAGAACTATTTTATTGTCATAAAATAAACACAAACTGATAGTCCTATGATCTGCAGAAAAGTAATTATGCCAGGCCCAGCTGGAAGATCAAATTATTAGTTGCTTGGGGAAACCCAGAATTAGAAAGAAAGGAATTAGCTCTTAAGTGAAATTCCACTCAACCTATCACAACCTAACAGATCCCATTTGTTACACTATAGAAATAATCTCTTCCTAAGAAGTCCAACGAGACAGCCAGGTTCACAGAGCACATTCTCTCGCCAGGCCGAATTAGAAAAATGCTGACAATACCATGGTTCATCATATCTGTTTGATAAATAAAAGGATTTAGACTGAAAAGACTTGAAGCCACTGATCCAGGACAAACCCCCCCCATGGCAGTGTAAGAGTTTGAATTCAGGTCACCTGACTCGATCCTTGCCTTTATTCGGCTCCCCTGTATAAGAGAGGAAGAGGCCTGAGAGAGTAAGGTCTCTAGAAGCAATGGAGTGATGCTTACCATTTCTTCTTCTGTAAAACAAGATTATCTGGCTGGATGTACGCTTAATTCTTTCTTGTCACCCTCATGATTCTACTAGGATTCTGCTAGTGCTTGTCATGTGGTCCTGGTCTTAGCTACACTACAGAATGTAAGCGGAGGTCACTGTGGTGGAGTGGTGACCATTGGGAGCTCAGAAGGTCAAGGAAACCTTACTAGTTCAACTGGGGTCTGTCCACTGCTGCAGAGCTTGAAATGAAACTGTTAATTCTCCTAAAAAAGGCAACAGCTTTTCTAACACCTGGTGGCATTCACCAGATGTAACTGGAGGAGGACCATTTGAACAATGGTAATACTGTTGCTAAAAAAAAAAAAAAAAAAAAAAAA
>NW_022900940.1:29445786-29457139 GCF_012274545.1 Fukomys damarensis
TGTTTTAAAAAAAAAAAAAAAAAAAAAAAGAAGTATTTTACAAATTGTGTAAGCACAATGATATTCTAACATTAATTCCTACCATTACCTTTTTAGAGGTGTTACATTAGGACAATTTACTTTTTGCTTTTTTGGGAGGTTTTGTTTGTTTGTTTGTTGTTTTTGGGACCAGGGATCAAACTTGGGACCTTGCACTTGTGAGGCAGGTGGCAGAACCACTGAGCTAAATCCCGGGCCCAGAAAATTTTACTTCTGTCACTGGGCTTTGCATTTCCTGATCTTGGTCCTTTTTCCTAGGTGTTTTGTTTTGTTTTTGCTACTGGGGATGGAACCCGGGGTCTTGCATGTGCTAGGTTAAGCAAGTGCTTTAACATTGAGCTACATCACTAATTTTTCATTTTTATTTATTTTTTTAAATTACGGTCTCAGTAAGTTGCTCGAATGCCCAGGCTGGGCTTGAACTTGCCTTCCTTCCCCCTCAGCCTGCTAGAATGCTGAGATTACAGGTGTGTGCCGCCATGCCAGTTGGAAAGCTTTTTCATTCTACTGATACTATTTAATGCAATAGATTATAACAGACCCTTCCTACAGAATCCAACTGAGAATTTAATGTGGATGGTCATTTTTTGAATTTTCCTTTCCGATAAGCGAAACTTCCTAGTTTAGCTACAAATCAACCTCCAGAATTTAAACAGTATATTTACACTCTCTTAGAAAGCTTAGTGATTAGATGACCAGTAATACATTGCTCATCCATTATCGCTAATAAACTAACTAGGACTGCCAAATAATGAACCTCTCTCTAAATGACAATGAGATTTGAAAATAAATGAGTTCAGATGTGCTCAGCATACCAATCAACTTAAATGATTTCATCAGTTTTGGAAGGCATTGTCCTTCATCCAGGATTTGAGAATGACTTGCAGACTTTTAAAATGCTTTATGAGGTTACAAAGCTCAGGCCAAGTATATCTTTGCAGCAGATTTGTTTTTTGGGGGGGTAGTAGTGGGGATTTAACCTAGAGCCTCACACTGAGCTACATTCTAGCCCCACCTTTAAATTTTTTTTTTTTTTTTTGGTATTGGGGATCCGATTTGGGACCTCGCGCTTGTGAGGCAGGAGGCAGCACTACTGAGCTATATCCCTGGCCCTCCACACCTTTCTTAAATTTTGAGACAAGGTCTTGCTAAATCATTAAGAAATCATTAAGTCACTGGGCTTGAACTAGTGATCCTTCTGCCTCAGCTTCCTGGAGTTCTAGCATTACCAGCATGCACCATCATACTTGGCTATTTTTTTTTTTTTTTTTTTTTTTTTGAGACAGGGTCTTGGTCTGTAGTTCAGGATGGGCTTGAACTCACTATGTAGCTGGACTTGAACTCATTCTGTAGCCCAGGATGGCCTTGAATTTAAAGCAATCCTCCTGTCTCAGCCTCCCAAGTACTGGGCTTACAGGCATTCACCATCATCCCTGGCTTTAGAGCATATCTTCCTCCCGATAGCAGGGATCAAACTCAAGGCCTTATGCTTGCATGGCACCACTGAGCTATGTCACTGGTCCTTAGAGCAGAATTTTTTTTTAAATTTTTATTTATTTTTTCCAATTCCAGGGATCAAACTCAGGACCTTGCACTTGCAAGGCATGTGCAGCACCACTGAGTTAAATCTCTGGCCCAGAGTAATTTTTTATTTTTATTATTATTATTATTATTATTTTATTATTATTATCATTTTGGTACCAGGGACTGAAGTTGGGCCCTTGCGCTTGCGAGGCAGGCAGTGGAACCACTGAGCTAAATCCCCAGTCCACCAGAGTAATTTTTTAAAAGAAAACTTGAATAGTATTTCCCAAAAGACCCTCCGTTGTCAGTCTATTTTTCCTATGTAAAATATGTTGAGAATTCTATGTACATTGAGAATGCTCGTTGCAGCAGTACGTAGTAAGAGTAACTAACACGTATGAACAAGTTACAAGCCTGCCCAAAGCCGGCGTGGGAGAATGATGGAGGGCTGTGCAGAGAGAGCTGCTGGGCCGAAACCTCCACCCTGGGTCATTCTCTGTGGGGAGCCGGTGGTCAGGGTGCAGCTAGTGCATGGGCTCACTACTGGTCTGCCAGGCCAGCTTGACTGCCGGCACCAACCCAGACATGGCGCTACGCGAGCGATGTTTATTAAACTGATTCCGAGGGTCCAAGAGTTTGGCAAAAGATGCGGGCCAATCTGAAGCCAATGGAAAATGAAAGTTTTTTTTTTAGACCAAAACTTTATTCTTAGAAAAAGTGTAGCATTTCCTCCTTTTATAGTTTGTACTATTAGGATAAAAGTGTAGTGGTGGTGCATGCTTGTAATCCCACCAGCTCAGGAGGTTAAGGTAGGAGGATCACAAGTTGGAGGCCAGCATGGGCAACTTAGCAAGATTGTCTCAAAATTTAAAAAAAAAAAAAATTTTTTTTAAAGGACCGGGACCCTGTAGCACAAAATGGGTGATATACCTTTAAAAAAAAATCTATAGTAATAAACACTATTCTGATACGAAATCTATGCACAAAATTTTTTTGGACCGGTTCTTGCTATGTATCCCAGGCTGGCTGTGGATTTACCATCCTCCTGCCTCAGCTTCCTGAGTGCTGGGATTACAGGCATGTGCCACCACATCCAGTTCAAAACACTTTTTATGGTAAAACTAGACTTTAGATGCCTCTTTTCTCTACTAATGTGGTGGACTAATAATGGTCAACTTGTAATGCCCAGCTGAACGGAATCAGTGTGGTCTGGGCAGGGAGGAGCCACCTGTAGATTGTAACCAACAGCGCTAAGACGAGAACCCGAGGAGAAGATCTTGGCCTGTTGATTTTCTAGAAGTTTGCTGTGGATGGCTTTCCTGCTGTGAACCTGGCTGTTCTCATAGGAGAAGGAGCTCGGGACCTCAGTGTCACTGGGAATGGCTGCTGTTTTCATCCAGGAAGCTCTGACCTTCACGGTGAGCATCACTTCCTGGCTCCAATGTGGATCCCTCAGACTGGTGGCACAAATCCTTCATCTCACCGGTGTAGATTTTCTGACTTCCACCACTGGCCTTCTGGGTGCATTTCCTCCAAATAGACACACATGAGAATTGCCGTGGGCTCCAGGCCACTGGCTGGACTTGAGCAAGACACTGCCTTGGACTCTAAGCTGGACTTGTGTGGGGAATTGCTAGGATCTAGGCTCTCACCTGAATCCTTTGGGCTTCTAGTATGCGGTTAATCTCTTGCAATCCTTTGCATTTGACTTTTTGGGTAATAATCTTAGAAATTATGTATCCTATATTTAATGTATTCCCTTGCGAAATCCTGCTGAGTACAACTAGCAAATGCCACCAAAAAAAAAAAAAGAGAGAGAGAAAAGAATTTCAAGGGTCTAAATTAGCAATGTATAATGGAACTGTAGTGATCCAAATGTTTTCTGTGCTAGTATGGCAGCAAACATGATCCGTGAGCACTTCAGTGTAGTATGATGTAAAAACTGTTTTGTTTTTTGGTACTGGGTATCAAACTCAGGTCCTTGAGAGGCAGGCGGCAGAACCACTGAGCCAAATTCCTGGCCCTAAAAACTGACTTTTTAATCCTATTTCATTTAAACTTAAATAGTTACTGGTAGCTAGTGGCTATTGTATTGGACAATCTAAAGTATTTTAGTATTGGCAAATTGAGTATTGGTGAATCTAAAGTATGGCGAGCCATTATGGTGAGCCTTGGCACAGGCCTAGCCATGATTGAACTTTGAGTCACCTCGCTGGCACGGGCGTGCTCGCGCCCATAGCCACGGGTGAGTTCAGCTGGTAGCAGATGTAACCCATAATGGCTGTTATTGTTTCCCTCTGGAATGTGTGGGCGGTACTCTCGCTCCCGTGCAGCCCTCGCTCCCTCGCTCCCATGCAGCTGGAGAGTATAAAAGGAAGAGGTTCTGTAATAAAGCAAGCAAGCAAGCAAGGAATATGAGAAGAAAAGTGCCTCCCGTCTTTCTGTCCTCGTCCTTTCAGGTTTAGGACCTGCTGGCAGGATCCTGACGTCGCGGCTCGCGACACTAAAGTATTTTTCAATAAACATTTGTATGGAAAGAAGCCATGTCATTTAATAAAGCAGCGGGTTGAGTTGGTTGCATGGTTGTGTGCAGAAAAACACAGCTTGACAAATAGATCAACTCAATAAGGGGTTGAATTATATCTAGAGAATTTAAGGGCAACAAAAACTAAGTAAAGGTATATTTGTTTATATTTGTTTTTATCAACATCCTATGCTGGAGATTTTAAACAGTACTGGCATTAAAATTCTCCCTACCAGTGTGGACTGCACTGGTTCCTGTTCCCACCTTAGGAAGTATGTCACATGTGTACAAAGATAAAAAGAAATCAAATGCATGAGTATATGTAGTAGTCATTAGAGTTGTTCACAAATACTCGGTTCTTTCTTTCCAGGCATTTGCTAAGACTTTTCTTCCCTGTGCTCTGCACTATGCATAGCTATGGGACTTTTCTTTCTTTCTTTCCTCTTTCCCTGCTCGGGGTGAGAAGTCTTCTTTCGCCATGCCTTTCCACCATGCTGTTGTGTTGGAGCCAACCGACCATGGACTGATACCTGAAAACTGTGAACCTAAATAAACCCTTACTCTAAGTTTCAGGTGTCATATATTTTGTTCCAGTAACTGGAAAGTGACTAGTATACATGTTGTGACTATAACTTCATGAGAGAGCACGAGTCAGAACTCAGTTTAACTTGGCTTCTCTTGGATTCCTGGCTCTCAGATGCTGTGTGAGATATTACATTTGGGAGTGATTTGTTATACAGCAGTACACTACAGTTGTCTTCTGATATGCTGTGGGGTTGGATTTTGGTACCGGGGATTGAATTTAGGACTTTCACTTGCAAGGCCAGTGACGGAACTACTGAGCTAAATCCCTGGCCAGGTGTCGGATTTTGGTTAAGAACAAAATAAAAAACTCAGCATGACATTCTAAAATCCTGAGTGTAAAAATCTGGAAGAAACTTCTTACTGAAGCAATATAGACAAAATGTGAAATGATTTTCTTCACTTGATCTTAGCCAAAAGGCCAAGAAGCGATGAAATTATTTTCCTATAGTGGCATTATTTTATATGATTTAAGCATTTTTTTTTTAAACAGTGTTTTGCTTTGTAGTTGATGCTAGTCTTGAGCTATTAACCACGCTGGCCTTGAACTGGCAGTGATCCTCCTGCCTGTGCCTCCTGACTGCTGTGATCACAGGTGTGCACCAGCAGTGGACAAACTTCTGAGTACAAGCTCTAAAAGCCACAGTGTGCTGGGCATGCTGGCACACGCCTGTAATCCCAGCACTTGGGAGGCTGAGGCAGGAGGATTGCTGTGAGTTCAAGACCAGCTTGGCTACAAAGTAAGTACCAGGTCTGAACTACATAGTGAGACCCTGTCTCAAAAAAACCAAATAAATAAATAAAAGCCTGAGTGTATGACATCATGGCATGGGGACTTGGCTAAATTCAAGCCAGTGTATCCCAGCATGGTGGTGCACACCTGTAATCCCAGCAGGGGGAGGCAGAGGCAGGAGGATCACTGAGTGTTGGAGGACAGCCTGAACTACATAGCAAGACCTTGTCCAAAAAATGGAAAAAAAAAGTGTAAAATAGTACGAGTATCATTTATCAGTTCCTAATAGATTGGCAGAGATCCAAAAATCTGATACCATGTGTTCATGTTAGGAGTAAACAAGTCTCCTTACACATTGCTGGTGTAAACTGGTATAATCTTAACCGAAGATAATTTGGCAATATCTATCAAAATTCTAAAATATTTGTACAATTTTAAACTCTGCCATTTTATTAAGAATTTATCCTACAGAGAAATTACAGTGTATGCACTTTTTTTGAGTCTCAGAAAGCAGTCCTTGAACTCAAGGCAATCCTCCTGCCTCAGCCTCCCAAGTGCTGGGATTACAGGTATACACTACCATGCCCAGTACTTTTTCCTTCTGTAACACCACATTGGGGAAAACCTTATGTTCATCAATAGGGGCCATGTCAAAACAAAGGTTACACTTGTAAAAGAATGAAGAAACAGGCTGGAGTTTAGCTCAGTGGCATTGTGCCTGCCTGGCAAGCACAAGGTCCCGAGTTGGATCCCCAGTACCAAGAAAGAAAAAACAAGAACAAGAAAAATACCAAAAAACAAAAAAGAAGAAACTCTAAGTAGGATAAACTCTGAGATACATAACTAAGTGGAAAAAGTGTATCCTACCAGTTGGGTAAAAAAGAATACATCTGTATTGCTTATAGTCATAAAAATATCCACTAAAAATTCAAGAAATTAATCACATTGTCTCCAGGGAGAAGTGGGAGGCAGGAATACTTACTACATAACCTATATAGTGTCTTCTGTATTTTTAACATGTTAATGTTTTTTCAGAACTCCAAGTATTTATAAGATTAAAATTCATACTACTGTGTAACCCTGAACAAGTTGTGAAATCTTTGTGTGCTTCCTCACTGGCAAAAAAGGATTAGTATTAGTACCTCCATGTGTAGGGCTGCAAGAAACCAAGTTCTCTATTTCTAAATGTTAAGTTTCACTATTAGAATTAGACACTAGGAGTGTTGCTTAGTGGTAGTACTTTACCTAGCATTTCCCAATCTTTAGTGTCACAAAAACAAGTTAATTAAACTTATAACCTAAACATGAAAGCAAGAAACAGCCTGTGGGTTGGTCAGGGGTATCTAACAGTGATATTTAATATTTGAGGTAGTTTCTTCATTTTAAAGGTATTATTGTGCAGATCTTATGAAGGGAGTAAAGTTCCCTAAGTGCTAAGGATGTAATAGCACCAGACAGCACAGGAGAGGTAGCAAAAGACACTAACTTCTCTCAAACCCAGAGGCATTTATCACTCAGGTGTTTTTTTTCTGAGGGGGTCTTGCTGAACTGTCCTGGGGGGCGGGACTTAGTCTGCAACCCTCCTGTCCCATCCTCCCTAAACTCTGGGATTCCAAGCAGGAATACAGCACTGCATAGCTCACAAAATAACCAACAAAAAACCCTCTATATATTATCTCAAATTAGGTTGGCTAGTTTTGTATTTTTTAGTCTTGTGATCTAGTTCAGAGTGGCCTCCAACTATGAACCTCCTGCATCAATCAGCCTCTTAAGTGCTAGGATTATAGGCATGGGCCACCAGGGCTGCCAATGTAGTATTTTTACCATTGTTTTTCATAGGTTATTTGGTTTGCTTCTAAGTATATTAGCACTAGAAAATGACAAGACTAACAGAAGGCCCATTTGTTTTAGTTTGGTAGACATTTATTCCTTTAAACAACCTTTACACAAAATCAAACTGTTTGGGCCCTTTGTTCATTTCACTGAAAGCTCAAGTCTCATGGTCCTGTCTGTTAACAAGTATTTTCTGGAAATCAAATGACCCTTCTGAAGTCCCTATAGAAAGATCTGTACAGGGAAAACATCAATTATACTTCAAAGTTAGACGACCCCCTATTCTTGTCAGCAAACCTAGAACTTGAAAAAATTAAAGGGCAATTTCTTCCACTCAAATTTCACCTGGGAAATAGTACATGTCTACTAGAAGACACAACTGAATTGAAACGTGGTCTTCGTGGAATAGCAAACTTTTCATCAAAAGTATAGCAGTCTGACCAGGGACAAGGAAAGACAACAGATTAAAAACCACAAACCTGCAGTGATACCAACTGACTTGATGTTCTTCTGGGAGCAGATAATGGAGTTGACCCAAGTTAGTTTGCTGGGCTATATAAAACATACCTTTTAAACGGCCAATACTTTTCCCCCTATGTGGCTACAGGGTTCAAAGTATTCTAAGGTAGTCACTGAATGGCCTCTTGGAATACCAGCTTCCCACCCTTACATTATCACTAGTTCACAAAAAGGAAATTTATCCAGTACTTGTTCAGTACCCATCAGCTCCAAAACATTCCAGTGCAAACATTACTGCTGACTACAGTGCATCAAGTTCAGAATTACATAGAGCCAAATAAATGAACCAGGAGTTTGACACTTTATGTGAACTTACTCAGTACTATGGAGACCAGCAATTTGGTCTAAGCCAAGCTAAATTCATTTCATTTCCATCAGAAACCTCTTGCAACAGCTTTATTCTTTAGAGAACATGACACTTTTGAAAAATTTTTTTAGGAGCATCAGTTGTACAAGTGGGAACTCTGGATTAAATTTCGGGGGGAAGCTCTAGTTGAGTTCCCATCTTTTCTACATGATCATGACACAGGATTATATGATTTTAAGTTTGGATTTGCCAAACTCCAAAAACTCAGCCACTTCAAACTAGCAAAGCATAGCATTACCCCAATAAAGCTGTAGGTTTCATTACATGCACCAATCAGATCCACAGGGCTAGTTTTAGCACTTTTTTAAATAATTTTACACCAATTACACCACACAGCATGTTTTAAACACTGACATATAACTCCCTAATAAGATAAAGCAAAGGCTCATTAGAAACAAAGATGCACCATCATTTATAGTCTTCAAACATTATTGCACTTTAACTTTCATTTGACAAAGCATTCATGAAATAATCAGCAGACTACTTAACAAATAACGCCTTTAAGCAGATGGGACTGTCCTAAATTGTTTATTAGGTTATGAATTTTACAAACATTACTTGTATTAGCGGTAACGGTGGAGTTGGAGAGTATTGCGCCTTCTCCAAGCTGCACGGCGAGAACCACCAATAGTGTGGTGGAACTTGTGGCCCTTTCCAAGGCCACGACTCTTGCGGCCTGCAGATGTCAGCCCACGCATCTCCCTGTGCTTATGGACTGGTTTTGTGATCCACTGGGTATCAGGATTTCTTCTAATGGCCTTGTGGAATGGATCAATGAGGATAACCTCAAAGAATTTGTATGTGGAATCTTCACCAACCCAGTAAGAATTCAGAACTCTCAGAGCCCCACAGTGGCGTCCAGCTCGCTCCTACAACAAGGAAAAAAAAGCCCAAAGTCAGTCTCAAATACTGTGTACAGTAGCAAAGCAGAAACCTAAGTCAACACTAGACAAGACACCAAGGGTTTTCACTAACTCAACAAATTAAGTAAGGACCTCCCCCCAGGGGCTGACACAACATGAGATAAAAACACACTTGCTGATGAAGTGAACCCAAGGCCTCCTGAATACTGAAAAGCACTCTACCACTGTATCTACACCTGCAACCCTGTTTTTTTTTTTCTTTTTTTTTTAAATACAGCTGAGACAACAGCAAAAATTTCTTCAGGCTTTAGTACACATTTTAAATTCTGCAGGCACATCGGGTCACTTCCACATACTGCCTCTTCTTTGAAAAACAAACTTTTAGCTTGTGGAGTTAGGCTCTGGTTTGCTAACTAATCCATACAACAGAGCACAGGTTAATTTACTAACCCAGAAGGTAACCTGCAACTAAATGACCACTACGATCAGTAACAAAATAATGTAGCATCTACAAATCTGCTATGATCAAGTTATTGTCCTTTAAAAGCTTGGGTTCCACAAGTTTACCAATCATAAAACAAACACACACAAAAATAGATTAGTAACAAAGACTGATAGTTTTTGATAGCAACTACTCTTGCCAAGATCAGTTAAACTCGTGTCATACACAGTAAGGCTTCCACAGATGTGAAAAGTCACTTGAATCCTTCCTACCCATTACCCCTAATAAGTGATCAATACAACTGTTACTCAAGACTATTTACCTCAGCAACAGACTGAAGGCTTCGTGCAAACTTTAGCTGGTTAACACCATGATGGACAGGCTTGCCGTATGTCGCACCTTTAGGAACTGGGCGTTTGCGGCCACCACGGCGCACACGAATCCTGTATATGACATAACCTGCACACACAAAAACACATTCGAAACTTGCTTTTTAAAAAATTCCGGGTTTACAAAGGCAGGCAGACTATTTTGCACATTTGTAATCTACACACTTGCCACTTGAGAGGCCCTAAGTAGTTTCGGTGCACGCACTAGTATTAGCACTATCCTGCCAAAGCATTATGCCAAGGAAGACAATGGGGCGCCAATGCCTGAATTACCGTTTCTGGCCTTTCTTGACCAATGTACAGTAATTCAACCTAAACATCCATGCAGCGTGACTACGCACCTTGTTTGGCCTTGTAACCCAGTCTCCGCGCTTTATCCGGTCGGGTGGGGCGGGGAGCCCTGTGCAGCGCAGAGAGCTGGCGGTACTGCCAGCAGCGGACCCTCAGAAGAAAGCGCATCACATCGGACTGCTTCTTCCTCCACAGCTCCTGAATGTACTTGTATGCACCCATCTCGGCTTACCTTCGAGACAAGGATGGGTAAGAAAAACCAGCACCCGCTTCAAGTACAACGAGACTATACGTCCGTCCATCTTAGTTCTTACCTCTCGAAGAAAAACGCCTGGAATGAAAATGGCTCTGCAACTGCAGGGGACGGGAGCCCAACCCCCTTCGCGCCCACGGACAGCCGTCTCTGTAATCCTAGCACAGAGCAGCCAAAAGCGCTACGCACATTTTTGGTCCAGAGCTAGATCTGGACACCCAGAAGGCGAGTGGCCACAACCGGCGGCTCGTCTCCAAGGGCCCAGCTCGCAAGGCGATGTCGCCAACACCACGGGAAAAGATGGTGTTGCTGTCGCCGAGGGTCGACTCTCGAGAAAGACTGACTGACCCCACCCCACGAGCCACCACCCTTGCTTTCGGCTGCCAGAGGCCTAACCTCCCATGCCTCCGCCCCACGCCTCCTTAAGGCTCTGCGGCCCAGCGAGAATTCGCGCCGCCATCGCGTCTTCTCCCAGCCCGACCCTGGGGACGCCTCTCCACTTTCTCGCCACTCCGCATCCTAACTGGACTCTCGCCGCACAGGAGGCAGGAGGAGCCCCGAAGACGCAGGGTCTTCAAGTTCGGATGGCTGAGACAGAGAGTGATTAGCAGCGGATGAAGGAGCGAAGACACACAACCGAGCCTACCTGATGGCGGCCGCCAGATGGAAAGGAAGAAGCCGTCCTCCCACAATCCCTTTTGGGCTCCTCCCCCACTTCAGTGAGTCCTTTTCCGGTGGAACGCCGCAGCCGCCCAGAGCCTCATGGGATATGTAGTTCTGGCTTGGAGTCCAGGGAGCGGGATTCGGCCGGGATTGGGCAAAGCCTCTTGTTTCCCGCCCACTGCTCGTCACTGGATTCTAGCCTGAGAGGCGGGGGAGGCGGGAGTTTGAGCGAGGCGAGGTCTGGCCGGGAGCTGACCTGGAGCTGAGCGAGTCCTGAGGCCCGGAGGAGGCAGGTTGGGGGCGGGGCTCTAGAGCGGGTGGCTGCGGACCG
>NW_022900940.1:29457324-29472391 GCF_012274545.1 Fukomys damarensis
GCGCCTCCTCCCCGCGGGCCCGGCTCCGAGCGCGGCTGGGTGCTGGGGCTCGGCGCCTTCCGTTTCCCTGCTTTTCTGTGTGTGCGTTTCCTCCCAGATTCGCTAACGTCAGACCAGTTTGTGTTCTTGCTGTTGTTTTGAAAAGCACAGTTATTTGCGAAGACCTGTTTGGCAGGTGCGAATGCTTCGGGAAGAAATCCCGAGAAAATGCTGGCATTTTGCGTTGCGTTCGTTATTGAAAAATAGTTCGCTGGGTTTTGTGTGTGTTTCCAGAATGTTTTTAATACAGTCGTGTGATTTTAATTATCTACCTAATTCTTTTATATGTGACCAAGGCTTAAGAGAATCGTATTTACCTTGTAAGTCAATTAGTGGTTTTGTCCCCCTTCCTATTTTTCCTAAAGGAAAAACCCCACAGCTCTGCCATTGTCAGAGTCCTCCCCTGGTTTATCTATTCATGCAACAAGTATACAATATATTAAGTCGCTAATATATGCCAGGCACTATCCGTAGCTGGCGACGCCGCAGCGAACGCAGAAATTTTAGCTTTCTTGGAAACAAGCCGTAAACATAAGTACGCTAGGTGTTCCGTTTGGTGGTACACGCTAAGGGGAAGCGTCGAGGGGAGCAAAGGGTTGGGGTGCTGGGGTGAGGGTTGCAGCGGAAAGCACGAAGTCTGCATTGCCTTGTGTAGGCACAGCGCTCCCCGCCGCTGAGCCCTGCTTTCTGCAGGGGAACGGGCCGCCCACACAGCTGGCTTCCAGACCTGGGTGGTTTAGCCAAGGACCCTCAGCGGGGCAGCTGACTCCCAATTCAGGGCCTCGCCTGTTTATCCTTGCTTGGAAACACCTGTTGGCGGTTACAGTTTTTGGATGGAATGTTCAGGGTATCAAGCCTGGGAGTGTAGCTTATTGGCGGAGTGCTTCTTCATACCTGTTCGGGGCCCTCGGGCCGTTCCCCAGCACCAAACAACAAATAACCCGCCCAGGGTTTGAGCTGGCTTGGAGGCTGCTGAGTTCATTGGGGAATAGGGAAAAGTGACAAGGCTGAGATATGCTAGGACTTCTGAAGAAACGCAAGGAACCACAGCGGCTTGCTTGGGTCTACCCTGTGGGAATACAGGACAGGATGTCTGAGAGGTGAATGTTTTTTTATGGGCTGTAGATTTCCAGCTGCCTAAGATTGGAAATCACTTGAAGTTTTGAACATATGGCTTATATTTAATCTGTTTTTTTGTACCGGGGATCGAACTCGAGACCATACCCTTGCGAAGCAGGCGGTGGAACCATTGAGCTAAATGGCTTATATTTTAAAAGGGTGACTTGAGTTGCTGCTGTAAAAAAGGAAAGCGAAAAGGTGGAAGCAGAGAGTAGGTTAAAATCAAGGTGTCTCTGGGACTGCTCCTTCCAGCCGTTCTAGGGGGCATCCACCATCCTCAGTCTGCAGCGGTCCTGTCGCAAAGACAGTAGTGCTTACATTGCTTTGCTCCGCTCCGTAATCTAAGGGTAGTTTCTGTATCTGAAGACTTAATTCAGCTGCACATGCCAAATTTCTTTACCATGGAAAATAGTACTAACAGGTTTTGGGGACTGGGATAGGGTCTTTGGAAGACCAGACCAGATGAGAGATGGTGCCTTAGGCCACTTGAATAGTGATGAAGGTGGAAATCGATACAGCCCTGGATATGTCTCAAAAGTACCAAATGGGATTTACTGATGGATCAAGATGGTCGAGATGCGGGGTTCAGGAAAAAAATGAATTTAGGGTGACTGCCTATTTGGATGATTCATGTGGAAAGATAATGCGGGCATTGTGAATAGTTTATTAAATTATCAGCTGGTTTTGCAGTATTGTTTTTCAATGTGCAGTTTCTCAACTTGCAGTTCAGTAGGATTTGTATTTTGGTTTTTTGTTTGTTTTGGTACCAGGGGTCGAACTTGGGTCCTTGTGCTTGCAAGGCAGGCAGCAGAACCACCGAGCTAAATCCCTGATCCAGGATTTGTATTTGTATATCCATTAGATTTTGAGATTTCTGAAGACAAGGATTGTTTCTGGTTTTTGCCCTTTAGTTTGTCCCTAATGTTTGGAGTTATGGTAGGCCCTCACTATGTACTAAATAAAAATGATAAGCTGGACTCTGCTTATTATATTTTACTATGTGAAGTATTTACAGAATCCTTTGTATGTTTGTGACAGTAAAAATATTTACACGTGAACAAGTGAAAGTATTACGTGCCATTATGTTTATTTAAGTAAGTATGCAGTGTAGAAGTTTTACTCATCTAATGCTATTTTTTCAGAGATTTATAACATCTCTCCTGTGATGTTAAGTGTTTCGGTTTTAATTTTCTAGTTACATAAAAAGTTTCACTATGAAAATAGAATGATCTGCTTATTCAAAAATTTGGGGGACCTGTTTCTGATGACTCCTTAGAGAGAATGTTGCTAAAGTTTGGTATTTTCTATGGGAGTGGACCAATGAATGTGTTTTCTAGCAATATTATTGTGAATATTCTATAAAGCAGAGCAATGTGGGTTTCAGACAGCTTTGGATCTTGCCTATGTTTTCTTTTTCTTTTCTTTTCTTTTCTTTCTTTTGTTTGTTTGTTTGTTTTTTGGTACTAGGGATTGAACTCAGGACCTTGTGCTTATATGAGGCAGGCAGCGGAACCACTGAGATAAATCCCAGGCCTGCCTGTGTTTTCTTAGTTGTTTATGTCAGATGAAGTTTAATAGGCCACAGATTGAATTTTATTGTCTGGCTGTCTCTTAGGGTAAGAACTGTAAGAAGAAACTATAAGTAATATATTTTATGTTAATTGCAGTGTTGATACATATTCTGTATAAGTGGTTTCCCCTCTCATGGCATGGCAGGATTTTTGTTCTTTTGCTTTGTTTGTTTGTTTGTTTTGGTACTGGGGCTCGAACTCAGGACCTTGAGCTTTCGATGTAGGTGGTGGCAGCAATGAGCTAAATTCCCTGGCCCTTGTTTCGCTTTTTTTTTTTTTTTGAGAAAGGGTTTCACTAGGTAGTCTAGGCTGGCCTCGAAGTCACAGTGATCCTCCTGCCTCAGCTTCCTGAGTGGTGGGATTAACAGGAGTGCACTACCACATTCAGCTGGCATGGCAATTTGTTTTTTGTTTTTTGTTTTTCCACTACCCAGGATCAAACTCGGTACCTTGTACTTGTGAGACTGGCCTGGTGCCACTGAGTTAAATCCATGGCTCTGGCATGGCAATTTTGAAAGGAACCTAGAGGTTATCTATTTACTCTGTGGCTTTTCAGACTCTTGAAATTAGATTTAAGACACTTGACCATGCCCAGGATCTCTTCATCTGATTCACTGTCTGTCCAGGGTACTGCAGCTGACCTTTTTGTACATTTATTGGATTTATGCTCTATTATGCTTATATTTATAATTATAGTTGTACTTCAATTTAGTACTGTATTATGAAACAGTGCTTGTAGAACTAAACTTGAGGTAATATTTACTTGCAGTACTGGAAACTGAAATTGAGGCCTTTGCATTGAACTACATCCCCAACCCCTTTTCAAATTTGTTTCTTTTCTTTTTGTTTTTTTTTGAGACAGGGTCTCACTATGTAGTTGAGACTGACCTGGAACTCTCTGTGTAGCCCAGGCTGGTCTCGAACTCACAACAATCCTCCTGCCTCAGCCTCCCGAGTGCTGGGATTACAGGTGTGCACCGCCAAGTCTGGCAGATTCTTTTCTTCTTGAAACAATGTCTCTGTTATCCACGCTGAGCTTGAATCCATGGTCTTTTCGGCCTCAGCCTCCCAGAGTGTTGGATTATAGGCATGTGCCACTGTGCTCAGCCAGTAGTTTTTGTTTGTAAATCTGGGTATTTTTAGGCATGAGAAGTGCTTATATTTTTATGTGAGTTATTGGCTTAGCAATTATATTAGGGAGAACAAAGTATTCTTTCTGTGTGTTGTGCTGATATTTATTCAGAATGAATTATTTATGCTTCCATGTAGAGGAATTTATATATTTTGGATTAAAAAACTCTACATATCCACACTCAGTTGAAGAGTAAGGTTTTTGGGTTTTCTTTTTTTGGTACAGGAATCAAACTTGGCCTTATGCTTGCCTGGCAGACGCTGCACCGGTGAGCTGCATTCCTGGCCCAAAGAGCAAGTTTTTCCTGGGAATTATGATCCATAAATAGTTCACCAGGTGTGGTGGCATGTAGCTGCAGTCCCAGCTACTTGGAAGGCTGAGGCAGGAGGATTATTGAACTCTGAGAGTTCCGTTCCAGCTGAGCAGCAAAAGGAGACCATCCTAGAAAAAGAGCCTAGAGTGGTCCCTGTCTTTGCCTCTGGTGGTCTTTGAGACGCTGATGATAATAGGGACGGTATGGATTAGATATATATTTTTCTATGCTGTATGTTATGCCATAGCACTGTACAAATAAAAATGCAGTTTATAAGGGATTCATACTTTTTTTTTTTTGGTACCGGAAATTGAACTCAGTACCTTGCCCTTGCAAGACAGGTGCAGGCACTGAGCTATATCCCTGGCCGGATTCATGCTTTTTAATTGGTGTTAGCAAGTCAGTACTCTGCTTTCTGCAGTAGTACTTTTTCCCCTTTGGGAGACAACTAGGAACCTAGAATATTTCAGCCATGCTTTGATTAATCACTTAACGTTTTCCTCTTTGTTTTCCTTTTGATAGTATATTTATTGAGGTCTGTTCAATCCTTCTCCTTCTCTTTTATTCCTAAAAACAAAAACAAAAACCTTAAATTTCTCAGCTAGTGCACTTGGCTTGTTTTGCTGATGCTATGATCTGTTTTGGAATGGAGTCTCACTGTGTTGCCCAGGCTGGTCATCAGCTCTTGGGCTTAAGTGACCCTTTCATCTCAGCTTCCCTTGCAGCTGGGACTACAGGTGTGCCCTGTCATGCCTGGTTCTTAGCCTATGTTTTTGGGCTCCCTGTATTCAGTTGGCTTTACTGTTGGTCCTTGATGAAGTCTTTTCTGGTAATAGCTTAGTGAGCTCCTCAGTTTATTTGTATATACCTACATACAAATGCAAAATAATAATGCATTCTTGACTAATTTATCTGCTAACCCTAACATCAGTGAAGCATCAAAGTACAAAGTGTACCACTTTTTAAGCACATATTTTAAGGCGATTCCTTTGGTGTACAGCATTTGATTTCTTAAGTTCTCAGGATTCTGTTGGCTTTGACATTTTCCCAGTTTGCACTCATACTTGCTTCCCTTTTCAGAGGGGTTATCGCTGCTATGAATCATTGGGGTTTATTTTTTGATTTTTTGTTTTGCTTTTTTCTCTTGTGGCTAGCTGCTGCTTTCTTTTAGCTACAGTGCAAGTCCACCCTTTTAGAGCACTTGAGTTTTTTACAAGATTGGTATAATGTGATAAAAGGGCATTTACTTATGGATAAGGATTAGTATTTAGAAATTCTACAGAGGCTGACATTTTCAGAGGGAGATGACAATTAAAAAGTTAGAATTGAGATTCCAACAGGAACTTTTTATGATGGAACTGTATTGCACCACCATCCTTTTCCCTATATTCAGGTAGATTGTTAGATTTATTTCTTTTCCAAACTCTTCGATGCGTAGGTGGTAGCTTCCTTTATTTTTTTTTAATTTTTTTTTTTTTTTTTTTTTTTTTTTTTAGTGTTTTTTTTTTTTTTATTTTTTTTTTTTTTTTTTTTTTTTGAGACAGGATCTTGCTTTGTAGCCCAGGCTGGCCTTGGACTCAGGATGATCTTCTAGCCTCAGCCTCCCGAGTGCTGGTGTGCACCACCAAGCCTGGCTCTTGTCATTAAAAACTTTTGAAGCGGGGCATGGTGGCCCACACCTGTAATCCCAGCACTCGGGAGGCTGAGGCAGGAGGATTGCTGTGAGTTTGAGAGCAGCCTGGGCTATATAGTGAATTCCAGGTCATTCTCAACTACATAGCGATACCCTGTCTCAAACAACAAACAAACAAAATATTTGAAAGACAAATTCAGTGGCATAATTTACCAAGAAGTTACAACATGTAGAAAGAGTAGACACCTATGATAAATGACGTTAATCATAAATTTAGCTGGGCACGTTGGTACATGCCAGTAATTCCAGCTACTCAGGAGGCTGAGGCAGAAGATCAGGAGTTTAAGGCCAGCCTGGGCAACTTGGCAAAGTGTCTCAAAGCATGAAGAAAAGAAAGTCTAGGGAAATAGCTCAATGTGAGGCTCTGAGTTCAATCTGTGATACCACACACACACAAAAAAGATGCACACACAAAATCATACATTCAGAAGTACCTGCATTTGTAGAAAACCCTTTAGCATAGACTATAGTTACAGACATAGGAGATACCATAATCATAGATAATCAATGTTACACAAAGCTGTGCCCTTATTGATAAGGCAAAGATTTTTCTGTTGTAGTTATGTTGAAAATATAAAGGAGAGAAAGTCCCTTACGAGAATTGGTGTGCAAGGAAGGAAGTGGTAAATATTCTTGGGAGATCTAGACTACAGAAAGATAATTTCCTGTATTTGCCACCTAAGAATGATGGTTGCATCACAGAGAAATGGTTACTTGCCTTACAAGTAAAATACAGTGTTCTGTTCTAGAAATGAATGCTGTGTTGTTACTATGTTACATTAATTTTGCCATTAACCTTTTTTCTGTCAGCTGACTAGTTGTGAGTGATTTGGGTCATAGAGAATTACTGATTGAGAAAATAAAGAAGATTTAAGGAAACTTCATTTGTTGCTCAATGTTTTCACAGTTGGTAAAACTAATAGTGCTGGGCAACGCACATGTATACAAAGATAGCTCATGTTCTGGCACCATTAAGATATGTTCTGTGTTGGATTTTTAGTTGTCACTGTCCCAAGTGAACAGATATTTAGCATCCGCTTTGTTACAGATGACCTTGACTATGGGGAGTTGTGTCATCCCTTTTAGCTAGCATTATGGCATGTCCATTTGTAGGTAAGAGAATTGGAGGAAAGGAGGAGCTGGTGGGAGATGGCAAAAAGTCATGTAGAACTTTGAATTTATCAGATTATTCTGTTTTATTTAATGATCTTTTTTCCCTTTCTGCCTTGGCTTCTGGTACTTTGATTTCTAGAAAACAGAAGCCTTGAGGATATTTGAAAAAACCATGTTACCTGAACTTGATATTTCTTGGATATAAATTGGAAAGTTAGGAAAAATGAATTTTCCTTTTTCTAGTTAGAAGTGCCCGGGTAATTTTTCTAGCACTGTCTGTGCCTCCTTAAAAAGTATTACTAAAACGCCAGGCGTGGTGGCACACGCCTGTAATCCCAGCACTCTGGAGGCTGAGACAGGAGGATCACTGTGAGTTCGAGACCAGCCTGGGCTACATAGTGAGCTCCAGGTCAGTCTCAACTACATAGTGAGACCCTGTCTCAAAAAACCAAAAAAAAAAAAAAAAAAAAAAAAAAAAAAAAAAAAAAAAGTATGACTAAAAGAGCCTGTGTGACTACCAAAATCCAGTTTTTCATTCTCCCGAGAACAGATTGACAATAGTACTAATATTATTAATAATTTAATAATTCTTTTTAAAAAGTCAGATCCAAAAAAGAAAGTCAGGTCCATTCTCTGTCCAAAATTTTATCTCCCTACCTCTTTAAAGCTTTACTTAAATGTTTATTTTCCCGGGTAAATGTTGATCAGTAGGCAGTCTCTTTCAAGGATTAAAGATTTTATTGGATTCCTAAAGATTTATCAATTCCTAAATAATTTTTCATGTAAAATGTTATTTTTTTTTAAAGCAGTTGTTGGGCCAGGAAAGTGTAGCTCAGCGGCCACAATGTCTACCAGGCAAGCACAAGTCCCCAAGTCTGATTCCCACTGCCACAGAAATAAATAAAAGCAAGGAGTGCATGTGTGTTGTAATATTACAGTAAATCTAGATTATCTCTGAAGATAAGAATTCATTTCAGTGATTGCCCTAAGGGAGCAAATGGGAGACTGGGGAATGGGATTTGGAAAGATTCTTATTCTGTATTTCCTTTTTTATATTCGAAATTTATCCTGTGTGTATATTTTTGATTAAATTTAAACTTCAAAAGAAAGAAAAAGATACATTTCAACAGTAAAGGCCTTCTGTTCTCTTCACAGCGATATCCTGAGAGAAGATGGGAAAGGGATGCAAGGTTGTGGTTTGTGGATTATTATCTGTGGGGAAAACGGCAATTCTGGAGCAGCTCCTTTATGGGAATCATACTATTGGTAAGATTATTTTGCTTTAGTTTCTCCCATTGTTGGTGATCCTGGTCTCGGGTCCCTGTTCTGGGTGCCCCCTGTAGCTGAATCTCCTGGCTGTCCTTGCTCTGGGACCTGCTACTTTGTTCCTCCCTGACCCGGGGTGACAGAGTCAATTTAACCTGAGGCAGCCGAAGGGGCTGAGTACCTCTAGGAAGCAGGAGGAGCTCCGAGCCTTTGGCCCGCCTCACTTTTAGTCTCGTAAACATGGGCCCGAGCAATCAAGGTAACACAAGATTCATCTGGTTTCCGGTATCTGTTAGTACACTCTCTGGTAAACAACCTCAGCAGTCTTAACTTTTCCCTCATATGCAGTCACCAGAGAGTTCAGCCTTTCTCCTTTGTGCTCACAGGGGAGGCCAATTAGGCCTCAATTGTCCTCTGGTCCTCGACCTCCCAGGGCTGTAGAAAAACCTTTGAACTGGTGGAGAGCTTTCATTGGTCATCTAAAGAGTGCCAGTGGTGTAAAACAGTGAAGTAGGAGAAAAGATAGGGGAGACGAGGAAAATCTTGATTTTACTGCAATTCAGTGGTGCTTGCTGTAAGTTATGACAGATGAGAACAGGCTGACATACAGAAAGGAGTATACTTTTGCGTATGTGTGGTCTCCTGTGAATTTACATGCAAATAAATTGCGGCTTAGCAGTCAGAGTCAGGTCTGGGGATTTAGCTCAGTGGTTCTGCTGCCTGCCTCCTGTCTTGAAAGCGCGAGGACCCAAGTTTGATCCCTGGTACCAAAAAAATAGTGTCATAGAGTCAGTCATTGACTATAGAATACACTGAATGAGCTCTCATTCTGAAATGTGACTTTCTAATACAGTATTGTTTTACAATTTTTAAAAATGGAAAAAAAGTTATTTGCTGCAGTGTGGCCTAATTTTGTGGATTGGATTATCATTTATTCAATGAGTCAAATATTAAATATTTGCTATATGATATAGGGTGTGATTTCTCATAGAGTTACACAGGTAAAAGAAGACAGCATTTTAAAAAGACAGTATTTCTAGCTTTAAGGAGGTCCTGGGTTTAGTAAGGGAGACAGACATTACAGGTTAGAATTAAATGAGGTTTATGTAAGAGATATAGATCTTCAAAGCATTTCTTTCTGGAAAATAGTTTAGATTACATTTTTATCTTTTATTACCAATTTTATTAGGAATCTCTATTCTGGCTTTGCAAAATAATATTTATAATTTTGGTGTGGTTTTTTTTTTTTGGTTTTGGGTTTTTTTTGGCTTTTTGAGACTGACCTGGAACTCACTATGTAGCCCAGGCTGTTCTCAAACTCACAGCGATCCTCCTGCCTCAGACCCCCGAGTGCTGGGATTACAGGCTTGCATCACCATGCCCGGCTAATTTTGATTAAATTTTAATTTAATGTCTATTACATTTGTGCCTGTAGTTCTCAATTATTTTGGTTTTAGAATCCATTTACTCCCTTAAAACTTAACCCAGAGTATATACAGTAGGTATCTTACTTATCTTGTGGCTGATACAAAATACCCAATGCCCAAAGCTAAAGAAGGAAAGGTTTATTTGGCTCACAGTTTGTAGGCTTTCAGACCTTGCCTTCGAGGCAGTACAGCATGGAGCATGGCGGATAAGCATCAAAGAGGAGAAACAATTCATGGCAGGCAGAAAGTAGCAAAGCAAACAAAGGACTGTAGTAGCCACTTTGTGCTCCTTGTATATTCTATCTAGGCTACTGAGATTAGGGCAGTGCCAAACCAATCTGTGGGCTGACTGAGTAATCATACCCTTTAATCCCAACATTGCACCATGAATGAGTCACATGCTCTAGACCCAGGCAGCAAGCCCCACTTGTGACCGCATGAGGCTTTGGGGGCACATCTAGACACAAGACATAATATTCTGCCTCTTGGCCCTCCAGAGAGTTATGTACATTCTTTATGCAAAAGGCATATAGTCCATCTTTAAGAGTTGCCAATCTTCTGAGTTTCAGCATTGGTGAAAAGTCCAAGCCCAAAGTCTCTGAGATTTAAGGCAAGCTCTTAGCGGTGGGCCCCTGTACAATTGAAAAGTTAAGCACTTCTAATATTCCGTGGCATGAGATAGACATTTCCATTCCAAAAGGTACAAAGAGGCAGATAGAAAGGAATGGGACCAAGGCAAGTCCAAAATTCAATAGGGCAAGCATTAATTCCTGTAGTTCTATGTTCAGCATCTGAGGCAGTCTGTGGCAAGTTGTGAACTCCAAAGAATTTGAGTGGCTCCACCCTGTGGCATTTCTGGTGGCTTCTCTCTTGGGCCAGTTCTGCTCCCTCCTTGCAGTTTTCCTCAGATGATCCTCGCTCCTGTCTTCTTCAACCTTCTGGGGTCTCCACTGCACCTTCAGTTTCACACTCACAGCTTCATACACTGCCCTCTCAGTGGCACACAGCCTGGCCTCCCAGGCCTTCTAGTGAAATCTAGGTGGGGGCCCAGGATGTAGCTCAGCGATGCCGTGCCTGCCTGCCTGCCTGACTGGTAAACACAAGGCCCTGAGTTGGATTCCAAAAAATAAAATACCAAAAAAAGCCCAAATCTAGGTGGAAACCTTCCTGACCCCACAAATCTTGCATTCTGCATGCACCTAAAATCAGTACCATGTGGATGTGCCACATGGTACTGGAGCAGGAGCCAGGCTTCCTTTTCTCTTGGCTATAGGTGTCCAGTGCCTACGAACCAAATCCCGAGGAACAACTTCCATAGGGCATAGCCATTCTGGAACATGGTGCTCTGGGACTGTCTTAAAGCAGTCTTTCACCTCTGCAGTTTTGAGGCTGCCAGACTAGAGTCCTGCTGTTTCATGTGATGTCCTCAGGCCATTTTTCTATTCCTCTTCCTTCTCAGCTATCAAGATCTCTGCTCTTAATCTTTTCACGCCACAGCTTTACTGGTGCTTCCTTTCTGGCCAAACTCAAAACCTTTTAAATCATGCTGCTGGCCTCTTTGCTCTTCATTCTCGATATAGATCTGGCTGAAAGCCCCCAGCAGCAGCCATTCCATGGCCTCTACATTAGACTGCTTTGAAATTTCTTCTGCCAGATTCATTAGTCTGCCACCCTTAATCTAATCTCGTGGAAAGTCTCTGGACATGAGCAAAATGCAAATAAACTTTCTGTCACGGTATAGCATACGTCATCTGGAGTCCAAGAGCCAATGCAGGCCTTCTTCCCAGCAGAAACCTCTGGAAGCCTGGTCTTTACTGGTTGGATTTCTGTCAGCCTTCTGGCTTTCTGAGCTCTGCCAGAGTCTCCCATTAAGTACAGTGTTCCAGCTCTACTTTTTCAATCAGCATCTCTGAATCTTTCCAAACTCTTTTCTACAAGCCAGTCCCAAGGGCTCCTGAAGCACATAGTCAGGTACAGTCACAGCACCAACCCCACTTTTCTGGTACCAAATTCTGTATCAGTCAGTGTTTACTGGAGAAACAGATGTAAATTCTTATATATTTGTATGTCTTCTTATAAGATTGGGTTACAGTGGCCGCCACAGAGTCAGATGAGGAAGAGTACAGAGGGTCGGTCTGTCTCAGGAGGCTGATGGATCTGAGATGAAAGGCTAGAGTCTACTCCAGCAGGCTGAGGGCTGCACTGAAAGCCAGGAGATGATGTCTGAGGTGATAGCAAAGATTGGAGCACCTCTGAAGAAACAAGCAGATCTGTCCTTCTGCATTTCCCCTTTATGCCATCCTAGGGTAGGTGTTCCACCCTGGAATTGTTGAGCCAATTTAGTTGAGCTTCTCTTAACTCAAGTTGACACAATCAACCATCACAGTAGGGTGTACCTTTTTTTTTTTTGGTACTGGGGATCGAACTCAAGACTTTGTGCTTGCAAGGCAGACATTGTGCCACTGAGCTAAATCCCCAGCCCAGGCTGGATCTTTTTAACTCACTGTATTAAATATTACAATGGAAATAATTTTAAACTACTTGAAAACTCCTGAGATAGTTTTATGAAAAATTATATTTTCAAAATAAAAATTAGTAAGGCTTGCATTCATTTATATTTTGAAAATCTAACCTTTAACTTTATAGTTAGCTGGATTGTGGTATCTATTTACGTTTGTATTTTATTATATTATGGTGTTTGAGTTGAAATATGTGAAGAAAATCCAAGCTCACGCAGACATGTAGTTGGAAGAGGTAGGAGGAATATTTAATGGCTTTTCCAGAGAATTAATGGGTATTTTTCTTTGTTATTTCAGTAAAACTCAAATGATGGTTAAAGGTTATTACAATGTAGATTTTGAAACCATGTTGGTGAACTTGTTGTACTCTGTTGAATTAGAATTTCATTGATCTATCTTGCATTTTAAATGAGTCTTTTACCCAAGTCTGCTGACATCATGAATTGGTCACTTGAAAAATATTGCTTTGAGCTGGGTATGGTGGTGCACACTTGTAATCCCAGCACTCGGGAGGCTGAGTCAAAAGGATCATCGCAAGTGTGAGGCCAACCTGAACTACACAGACCCTATCTCAAAAAATAAAATAAGATAAAATGAAGAAAAAAAAAAAAGGAAAATACCAGTGTGCTGAGGTGAGCGGTCTTCCACATCCCATTTGTTAATATCACTACCAGTCTCATTGGTACTCGGAAGCTGTGGAGTGCATGGTGATGCTCGGAAGCTCACATCTCATTATCGACCGCAAATACTGTTATTTCTTGGAAATGCTACACACCTTTTATTAACTTTTGAGAAAATGTCAAATAGCCTCAACCATAACTTTTTGTCATTCCTTCTTTTGAAAAACTGGCTAGTTGAGGGCCGGGAATTTAGCTCATTGGCACTGTCACCCGCCTGCTAGCACAAGGTCCTGAGTTCAATTCCTGATACAAAAAGAAAAATTGCAAGTATAAGATGGTAAAGAATCTAATGACAAATCTAATACACTTGGTGTTACTACCTTGAGTTATGGCAAGGTGCCAGCAATTTTACCCACTGTTGCTTCTACACTGCCAGAACAAATGTCAGCAAATGTCTTAAAATCATGAAAATAGTTTTGCTATGTGCATCTCCTGTAAGTAAAACTGAAGGGGTCTGTAGGCCACATTCTGAGAGCTTCTGACAGTTGTGAAATTCCCTGCTGAGCAGTGTTGTGGTACTATGATTGTTCTTTTTTTGTTTTCATAGTGGTTGAAAATTTACTTCATCATCTTTAGTTTACGTATACCACTTGGTAGTTTTTTCCCATGTTCAGATGTTTCTGTTCTACGCAAGGTCAACTCCATCCCAAAGTCCAACAGCCCCCCACCCCAGTGCTTCCAGGAGCTATCTGTTCTCTTATTTTTTCTTACTACACCACTATCACCATGGATCTTGCAGTTACCTTTTATTTTTTCTGTTTTCTATTTCTTTTGTTGTCTTTTGGTTCATACCCTTGTTTGATAGGATATACCTCCTAGTGCTTTTCTGGGGTTGAAAAAGTGGAACAATAGAATAGGGCTTTGCGTGGTAGCAGCCCTTACTGTGCCTTTATGCCTGGCACACAGTAGTGATTCTTGGGTTTCCGAATAGAGACATTGACTGTGCTTTTCCCGAGTCCATCTGCTTCATTTCTGTGTTAGGTACTGTTTTCTGAATCCTATGTCTTGCTCTTTTTATGATTTAATTTTGCCTTCCTCATATTGCTTCCTAAGAAAATGTGCATTTTTTTTGTTTGAGACAAATTCTTTTTATTGGTCCTCAGTATCTTGTTGAAATTTGGTTTATAATCTTTAAATTTATTTGGTTAGTTATAATAAAATTATAAATAATACATTTTATAAGTATAGATTTTACACTTACTATGATGTTATTAAGCATTTCATTGCTTTGACAAAATGCCCAGGGAAAATCCATTTAAAGGAGGAAAGATTTATTTGGCTCGTGGTTGCAAAGGCTCCAGTCTGTGGTCAGTTGGCTATGTTGTTTGCCACGGTGGGAGGGATAAGTTTACAGCAGGGAGCAGGTACATGAAGCATTGGCTCATCTCACGGCCGCTGGGGGCGCTCATATGTTTTTTGAGACCACGTTTGAAAATGTCTGTTATTTTACATTCGCATTTGAATTATAACTTTGATGGGTATGGAACTCTAGGTTGAAAATACTTGTTCAGAATTTTGAAAGCTCCACTGTTCCATTGTCATCTTTTCTCCTTGTACTAAAAACGCATTATACCTATGAAGAAGTGCATAAACTGTGTTTTTGTATTGTAGAAATTATGAAAGTAATCATGTGAGTTTTTAGAATCTTGATTTAGCAAGGTAAAAGACAACTTAAAAACATTAAAACTATGCAACTTTTGGGGGGGAGGGGGAGACAGGGTCTCACTGTGTAGTTCATGGTGGTCTTAAACTCACTATGTAACTCATGCTGGTCTTAGACTCATTATGTAACTCAGGAGGGCCTTGAACTTGCAGTGATCTTCCTGCCTGGGGCTCCTGAGTGCTGGGATTGTAGGTGTGTGCCATCACATGCCAAAACTTTTTAACCTGCCAAGCAAAACCTAAATTAATCCTCTATTACTCTAGGTAAGAGACTGCTTTTCTGATCAGAGAAGTTGGTTTCCAAGCTATACTCTTACATCACTGCCTTGCAGCCCTAGGAACTAGGCCTCACTTAACCATGGCTCATCTGGAAGCTAGCAGATGACATCCTGACAGGCTGGATGCAGACTCCACGCCCCAAGCAGTCTGTTGTAGAATGTGGAATGTGGCATGCAGATCAGTATCCGGCCATGTGTGTCTCTCTCTCCCTCCCTCCCTCCCTCCCTCTCTCCCTCTCTCCCTCTCTCCCTCTC
>NW_022900940.1:29472426-29513383 GCF_012274545.1 Fukomys damarensis
CCCTCTCTCTCTCCCTCTCCCTCTCCCTCTCTCTCTCTCTCTCTCTCCCTCTCTCTGTTTCTCTCTCTCTCTCTGTCTCCACCCTAGCCCCACTGAAACTGTTAAATGTGGAAAGATTGTTAATTACTTGACAACTAAAGGTGTAGCATGAGACATGATGGGCATGGTGGTATGCATCTGTATTTCCTGCTACTGTGGAGGCTGGGTAAGGAGGATTGCTTGAGCCTAGGTGTTTGAGGCCATACTGGGTAACATAGCCTCCTCTGCCCCGAGACATATAACCACTCTAGTGATACGGCAGTGTGGAAAACTCAATTTCCCAGTGTGCCTTATCCCTTGGCTGGCATAGGCCATCCTGGTTGTTCCCATGGTTAGCACCATTTACAAGGTAAACAGTCTAGGGCTAGGTTCCGACACAAAAGCTTCTCCTTTATGGGGACACTCAGTGTTGTGTTACGCCTACAGAACATAATGACTCAGTTGAAAATGCAGTGATTTTAAAGTTTGGGGTTGAACGTTTCTAACTGTTCTGACCTCCCCTGATATGCTCAAATCATGCACTTGTTGGCCATTGCCATTTCTCCTGGATGCTGCCTCTTACTCAGAACAGTACTAGTTTTTGGGGGGATGCTATCCACACTCAACTTCGACCATGGCCTGGGCATCTTCCATAGAGGAGTGTCTTGCCTTTGCCAGCCTAGATGTCCTGGTCCCACAGTTTCTTGGTGAGAGTCTTCAGAGATGTGGTAGTATTCTTTAGGTAGCTGGCATTTCGGTTAAGGGAGGGTTTTTGAGGTGTCTTGGGGTGAAAGTACGATGGGGTTTAGAAGTCAGGATGGCATGCCACACCATTGCCTTCCCTGTATCTTCGAGTTCTGGCTCTGAGCAGTATTTTTTGGTACTGGGGATTGAACTCTGGTCTTTGCACTTGCAAGGCAGGCCACTGACGCTGAGCTAAATCCCCGGCCCTGCTCTGAGCAGTCTTAAAGGGTGTAGCATTCACTGTTTGCTTTTGCAGGTGCTGCTCCATCATTCCACCTGGTCCTGTAGTCCGCAGTGGGACAGGAAGGAAGGGTGTACACATATCTGTTGTAGGTGACAGTGCTGCATGGGGCCGAGGAGCTAGGACAAATACAGAGCATGCCACTCCTAAACACTGGATCTGCCGGTGCCTTGATCTTGGATGTCCCGGGCTCCAGAACTGTGTGAAAGTTTTGTTTATGAACTACCCAGTTTGTGTGGTATCTTGTTATAATACAAGCATAAATGGACCAAGACACCACTGGTGGGAAATTTTACAGTGATTTCTTATAGAATCTGTCTCTTCCAGTGTACTAGGCACTAAACTTGTTTTTGTTTTTGCTTTTTGAGACAAACTGGCCTTGAACCATGTAGTCCAGGCTGGCTTTGAACTTGTGATGATCCTCCTGACTCAGCCTTTCAGGTGGTGCACCATGCCTGGCTTTCACTGGGTCCTTTCAGTATGGAAATGTGTTTCTTAGTTCTGAATTACTTTGTTGATGCTGTCCTTTCTCTCTATTCTGTGTTTTCCCTTTCTGGAGTTCTTACACTGATTCTCCAATTTTCTTATTTTTCCTCCTGTTTTCTATCTCTTAATTTTTTTTTCTGTACTTTTTGGGAGATTTCTTCATATTTATATATTCCCTTTTCTGTTAAATTTTTATTTGTTAGTATGCTATTTTTTTGTTTTTGTTTTTGATTTTTGGTACCGGGGATCAAACTCAGGCCCTTGCACTGGCAAGGCAGGCAGCGGAACCACTGAGCTAAATCCTGGGCCCTGTTACTATGCTGTTCTTACTTCATGGATGCACTATCTTGTCTCTTTGACATCGTATTAGGTAAGGTAGTTTTTCTTTGCGTAGTTTGTTTCCTCTCAGATGCTCTTTTCTGATTTTGGCCTTCATTTCTTGAGCTTTGTTATTTGCTTAAAATAGAGAGTGGAGACCTACAAAACTAATTGGGAACTCTTCAGCATATGGATAGGACTCATGACTTTGGTACTCAGTAAGGTGATTGGGATGGGGCAATTGTTGGGAGCCTTAGATATCAGAATATTTAAAATCTTTCTTTTTCCATTGGTTGGATTTCTGATTCCTCTGTGTAGGGTTTTTTTTTTTTCCAGGCTGGTCTCGAACTCACAGCGATCCTCCTGCCTCAGCCTCCCGAGTGCTGGGATTATAGGCATGTGCCACCATGCCTGGCTGATTTTTGTTTTTGAGATAGAGTCTTGCTATGTAGTGCAGACTGGCCTTGAACTCACTAGGTAACCCAGGGTGGTGATCCTCCTGCCTCAGCCTCTCTAATGTTGGGATTACAGGTGTGCACCACCACTCCCAGCTATGTAGGGATAAAGGGTAATCTGCCAAAATTTTGAGAGCAGGGCAAGGGAAGAAAGCTTGAGAAGTAGTGTCTATCATCCAGTGTACGTGTGTGCAGGCATGTTACTTAACTGCCCCTAGTTTTCACTGTGGAACTCCTTATGCCCTCTGTCCCATGGTCCTGGAGCCTCTGGCTTTCCTGCCCAGGACTGTGCCTTCTGTTTTCTGCTGGCAGGATAAGACTGGTGCTCAGCAGTGTGAAGTGGCCAGGAGAGCTAGAGAGCCATGGGAAGAGTCATGACTTCAGTTGGTCTGTAGAGAAACACAGTATCAGGAAGCCTGAGCTTGCAGAGCTGGTGGGAGTAGGGGAACCACGCTAGCTTTGGTAGAGTTTTTGCTTTTTAATTTAGTTTTCACTTTAATTTCTTTGTAATCAAAGTTCAACACATTATGGGTTTTTTTTTTTGTTTTGTTTTGTTTTGTTTTTGGTACTGGGGACTGAACTCCAGCCTTTGACTTTGCAAGGCAGGCAGCGAAACCACTGAGCTAAATCTCCGGCAACACATTATGTTTTTAAATAGAGTAACATTTAATTTCCTTTAGGCTTAATTTAAGGCATGATGACACAGGTACATAAGCAAATTTATGGAGTCTTTCCTTACTAAACACTGAGCATGTTCCATAATGTAAAGACTTATGCTGATAAAAGTAAATTTTTTGGCTGTGCATGATCCCATTTATATATTGTTACATGATTATTCCTACAAACCTAACATTTATGGAGATTTATTTCATTTAGTATTTATGAGAGACATCTGGAGCAAGTAATCCTACAGTATTCAGGCTATTTAGGGGAAGTAACCAGCTCTCAGAAAAATTTTTGAAATTTAGCATGTTAATCTAAACGATTTCACTTCTGGACAGGGCTCATATTTAAACATGAAAGTGGTTAGTGGGACCAACTGGACCTCTTTTTTTTTTTTTTTTTTTTTTTTTGTACCGGGGGATCAAACTCAGGTCCTTGCTCTTGCAAAGTAGGAGGCCGTACCACTGAGCTAAATCCCCAGCTGCACTGTACCCATTTTATCACACGCCTCTGCACTACTCATTAAAATTCAGTGTTAATTTTCTCTCAATTCCTTTATCAATGAAAGATTAATTGCTGTGTATACAGAATACTTCCTTTCACTCAAGGAATTTACAGAGTGTAGAAGAGACAAACCCTGCCCAAGTGGAACAAAGTGGAAAACTACATTTCTGGAGGACCACCAGTATATTAGGGTTCACAAGAGGAACAGGATTAGTATAAAAATACGACATATAAAAGATGTACAAGGTAGTTTCAAGCTCACAGTGGCCACCTCCAGAGTCGGTGGGAGAACGCAGAAGGGCTGTCTGCGCGCCAGAGACCCAGAGGATGCCGCCCAGAGTCGGAGGCCTAGGGCTCACCGCAGAGGGGCGCCTGTTGGGAGCGTGGAGGTGGATGTCCAAAGGAGCGGTGAAGACAGGAGCTCCTCTGAAGTAAAAGCAAGTCGTCTTCCTTTCTCTCTCTATTCCACCTGGGCTACAAGCCTGTGGGTCGGTGCCACCCACATGCAGGGTGGGACATCCCGCCCCGGTCAGTCTCATTCACACTTACCAGGACTGCGCTGAACTAGTCTGCTGGGCGCTTCTTATCCACAGTTAACTGTAACAGCCAGGAAAGGGACTGAAATTGGGTTTTGAGGTCCTTTATTCATTCAGCGAACGTTCACAGCAAGTCCCTGATTGATGAACAGGTTCTGTTCGGGAGAATGTTCGTCAGTCAGATGCGTTTGTAAGTCTGACAAAGTGAGTCTTTGACGCAGATGTATAATATTAGTAAAACAGAAAACAATTTTACATTCCATGATTTTTAGAATTGTGCCACGGTCGAATGATTTATAAGAATGAGCAAGGTCTACCATCTTTTCACCTCGGTCCAATTTCTCAATCGTTCACTTTCGTTTGCGTAGTTATTGCTTTGCCCTTCCCAGCGGTCCGTCCCTATCACCACTGCTTTTCCTTTTGCTTCCGACGTCCTGGCTCTGGCTAAGCGCTGCACCACTGTGCCCCGTCGCCCTGTACAGTGAGCACCGGCAGCACAGCTGTGCTACTTCCGGTTTGTTCACATCTACTGTTTGTAACGTGAGGTCCGTTCATACCTGTGACATTTAAGTTCGTAAGTCAGGGACTTACTGTATTTTGTTTTGCAGTACTAGGGATCAAGTCCGGGTGCTCTACTACTTCGCTATATCCCGCCCCCCCCACACTTTTTTTTGAGACAGGGTCTTGGCGAGTTGCCTGGGCTGGCCTTGAACTCAGCTACTCTCTGGCCTCAGCCTCCCTTAGTGCTGGGGTTGCAGGCATATGCCGCCACTACTGGCACAGCAAACATTTGTTTATTCTGAAAATTTTTATTTTCAAACATTTATTAAGAACTTTTTATGAAATCAGTTTGTTCTTAGAGCTACAAAGAGAGATAAACCTGTCCAGGCTTTAAAAGTGTTTTCACTCCATTTGGAGAGGATAGATTTGAGGTAGGCTCCAGAACCACTGAGCTAAATCCTCAGCCCTTGAGAGGATAGATTTGAAAGATTAAAAGTATACACTCTACAAGGCCTGATAGCAGAAAGGGAAAAGGTTACAGTAATTCTGGGACAGTCCATGTAGCTGACATTTCAGCAGCACCTTTGGAGTACGAGATGTTTACCAGGTGTTTATTGAGCCCCCGGCCTTAGTTCAGGAGAAAACAAGCCGGTGGGACTAGAAGGAAGCAGTGACCGAACGATGCTTCACCTTTAGGGTGCCTGCTTAATAGCAGTTTCACACTTTGCTTCTTCAAAAAGAACCCTGAAGACTGCCCAGTCCACGGCGATCAAGGAAAGAAAGCAAGGAAGAACGGGTGTTGGGAGGGACGGGGACGGGTTCGATTAGCTTGAAGTGGCTGTGAGAGTGGCCGGTGGGTGTGCTTGGGAGTCAGAGGCTTGGTGCTCAGGCCCCAGCTGGACACCCGAAGTTCTTATTCCCTCAGAGATGCTGGAGTTCTACAAGAATAGTAAATCTTCACCAAGTTCTGTCCTGTCCTTGGCTCTTGACAGAAGAAAAAGGGGCCAACGCTGAAGCTACTTTTTAAATCAGCCTGTAACTCCAATTTAGATATTTTTATTCTTGTAATAGGTACTACTTAAAAATAGGTAATAGTAGGGCCAGGAATTTAGCCTCGCAAGCATAAGGTCCTGAGTTTGATCCCAGGTACCAAAAAAAGGGTATAACTCAGTGGCGTTGCACCTGGATGGCAAGAGTAAGATCCTGAGTTCAATCCCCGGTTTCGCCAAAAACAAAAACAAAAAACAAAAAACAACAACAAAAAACACCACAAAAACAAAACTCACTGCCAATTTTTTATTACTTTTATTTCTATATAGAATAAATATTTTTAAAAATACTTTATTCATTTACTATGACTTTTGAACATTTTTTTGCCCTCAGTGCTGGGGATTGAACTCAGGCTCTTGTACAGGCTGGGTGAGCTCTTGGCCACTGAGCTATATCCCCAGCCCTGTTTGTGGACTGAACCACTACTTTTCATTTTCAAGAAGTGAGGAAAATAGAAATGTGATTATTACATGTGGTAAACAGGGAAGTTAGAAAACCAACTGCTAAAGGACAAGGAAATACTGAAAAACCAGCACTGGCTTATCCAAACAGAGTAATCTCTTCCTAACCCCAGGGATGGAAGATTGTGAAACAGTGGAAGATGTGTATATGGCTTCTGTGGAAACTGACCGCGGAGTAAAGGAGCAGTTACATCTCTACGACACCAGAGGCCTACAGCAAGGTGTTGAGTTGCCAAAGCATTATTTTTCATTTGCTGACGGCTTTGTCCTTGTGTACAGTGTGAATAACCTTGAATCTTTTCAAAGAGTGGAGCTTCTGAAGAAAGAAATCGACAAATTCAAAGACAAAAAAGAGGTAGGTGGGTATGTTAAAAATGCCAAGCATGAGCCAGGTGTGGTGCTGCGTGCCTGTAATCTTAGCACTCAGGAAGCTGAGGCAGGAGGTCTGCTGTGAGTTTGAGGCCAGCCTGAATTATATAGCGAGAGCCCATCTCAACCCCTCCCGCTAAATCACTCTAGGTTCAGTTCCCAATTGGGATTAATGGAAATGTGGCTTTTACTGTAATAAACACACACCAACACCAACACTCGCCATATTTTTTAAAATCACAGCACGTATATGTCATACGTGTTGAAAGACATCGGAGTTATTTTTACTCTTTTGAATTCTTTGTAAATATAACATTCATAAAGGCTCTACTTTCAAAAGATAACAAAAAGGCAAGTAATGACAGCTTTCCTATTTCTTTCCCAGATAAATGCTATACTTTTAAAAATATCCTTGATTCCCGTGGGCCCCTCAAAAGTTGAAGAACACTTCAGTGAACACTCACTTAACTCTTAAATCTTGCCTGTTTCAGCCTTTCTGCCAGTCCCTTACCTGTGTAATGAGAATACCTTTCTCAGATGGTTACTATGGAACTTTCCAAAGCATAATTTCCAAAAAATGCTTATTGAGCAACTATTGGGTGTAGCCCCACTGTTCTAGGTGCAGAGAATGCAACAGGGAAGAGTCCTTGTTCTATCATAAAGCATCTATTTTGGGGTGAGGGGGCGTGGCAGTAAAGATGTATGTATACATGCAGAGTGGGGAGTGAAGGAAGGCCCCAGTCCCTGCAGGGTGATCTGGGAAGGCCTCCCTGATAGACACCTGAAGGAAATGAGGACGGAGGGAGCATGCCCCAGGTGGAGGGGATGGCTAATGCTAGGGTCCAGGCCTGTTTGTCTTCAGGCTTGGCAAACAGCAGTTAGGCTAGACTGGGCTCAGAAGTGAGTAATAGGAGATGAGGGCGACACTTTTGCTTGTTTGGTTTGGTACTGGGGATTGAACTCAGGTCCTTGCGCTTGTGAGGCAGGAGGCAGGCAGGGGGACCACTGAGCTAAATCCCCAGCCCTGATGACCACAGTACTTTGGCTTTCACTGTTAGATCAGAACCCATTGGTTCTGAGTAAAGAAATGATGTGACTTAATTTGCATTTATTCATTTTTTCTTTTCCGTTTTTTTTGAGACAGGGTCTCACTATGTAGTTGCAACTGACCTAGAACTCACTCTGTAGCTCAGGCTGGTCTCGAACTCACAGCAATCCTCCTGCGTCAGCCTCCTGAGTGCTGGGATTATAGGCATGCGCCACCATGCCTGGCAATCCTTTTTTTTTTAAAAAGACAGATCTTGTTCTGCCGCCTGCTTCTTCACAAGCATAAGGTCCTGAGTTTGATCCCCAGTACCATAAATAAATAACAGATCTTGTTATGTAGTTCAGGCTAGGCTTGAGCTCACTGTGTAGCCCAGGCTGACCCCATACTCATCCCATTTCTCCTGCCTCTTCCTCCCGAATGTTGGGATTACAGGCATATGGTACCACACCCAGAAACTTTCCTGTTTTCTGTAAAAATTGAGTAGGTAATGCTTGTAATATGGTTCAGAAAATGAGAAAATTGAGTAGGTAATGCTTGTAATATGGTTCAGAAAATGAGAATGACAGTGGAGTGGACTCTTAGGAAATCGGTTCCCGTCTCAGTCCTTAACCACCAGAACCCTGTACCTAGGGCCTGGGGGCAAAGCTGTGGTAAACATGCTTGGGACATGCATGAAGCCCCAGCTGCAGTTCCCAGCACTCTCCCCTCTGTCCCAAAGGACAGATTTGAGCCTTCAGCATGCCTTTGAAATGTTTTACTTTTTACAGGTAAAATTAGTCAGTTTAAGTGGGGTTTATTGCCACATTACTTTCCACAGCATTAGTTTGAAAAAGCCTTTTTATCCAGTCCTGACAACAGCATGTGGTCAGACTTAGATTTCTTGAAAAGTTTCATTTTTTTCTTTAAATGAATGAGGTTGAACTTTTGTCATATTACATTGACCACTGTAGCTGGTGTTTTGGTAGTAGACACGAGAAGTGTAACATTTACAAACTGGAGGGTATCTTAAGTCACTTTTCTTGTTTCTGAGACAATGCCCAGCATCCACAATTTAAAGGAGAGGCTGGGCATGGTGGCACAGGCCTGTAACTCCAGCACTTGGGAGGCTGACGCAGGATAGGCACGAGTTTGGTGTCAGCCTGGGCTACATACTGAGTTCAGCGCCAGCCTGAACTACAAAGTGGGACCCGGTCTCAAGTTAAATAAACGAGTAAAATATTTTAAAAGGAGAGGCTTACTTTAGCTCATAGTTTGTAGAGGTTTCCATTCATAGTAGGCTTGTTGCAAGGCTGGATGGTATGAGCTGCTCTTCTCTGGAGGACAGGAAGCAGAGACAAAGGAAGGAGCTGGAGCAGGATATAAACCCTTCCCGGCCATTCCCCTAGTGTCCAGCAGCCTCTCAGAAGATTCCACATCCTCACCGCAAGTCCCAGTCCAGTCACCTTCTTCCAGGTACCCTGTCTGTGAGCACACGAGGCTCTTGGGGATGTGGGGCCATGAGAAACCAGCCAAGGACTTGGAAGAAGTGGCCAGTGAGGTAGAATCTTGAGATGAGGGTAACCAGAAAGGAAGTAAAGCCAGCACTTTAAAAACCAGAGAGTAACCAAACTGTCAGAGGCTACACATAGGTCAACTGAGGACTAAGAATTAGTCTTTATTACATGGACCTCCATAGAAAAATAGTTTTAGTGAAATAGTGAGCTTACGTCTGGAATAGGTATGAGAGAATTGAACACAACCGTCAGCTCCTTGAAAGATTGCTATAAAACAATAGAAGGACCTGGAGAAGGGTGTGGCATTAAAACGCTTTAATTAGATGAGAGGGAATAGAATATGTGTGAATGTTAATGGGAATGACTCAGTAAAGAGGAACCTTGGAGAATGCTTGCTGTGGTGACACTCTTGGTCCAGGCTTAAGAGGGTGGGGGGGTTGGAAGGCAGCATTTAGTGTGGAAGAAACTGCTTGAGAATTTTTTCTTGTTTAGACTGAGTCTCCAAATGAAATGAAAGAAAAGGTGTTAACTTGGAGGAGTGGGCCAGGTCTGAGATGTTGTCTGGTTACAGAATAAATGGAGAAAATTTAATACATTTGCTGGGGCACACCAGCTTGAGGTCAGTGGTTATGGGTGAAATTACACACAGTGGTATAAGCAGTGTGGTGTAAGTTAAATTCTGCCAGGTGAGTATGACGGGGTAATGGGTAAGGAAGTGGATTAGAAGAACCTGAGCTGAGGAGTTAAGGACATGAGTGGGGTCAAAGGACAGTGATAAAAGGTAGAGCTAGTAAGTGTATCATTAAAATTGCTGCACTTAGGGTATTGGGCATGCCTGGGAAGGTAGGGTCAGTGTCACACAGGGGAGCAGATACAGTGTCAGGGTCTAAATGGCTGAGGTCAGAATAAGCTCACTGGAGAAGTCAGAAGCACCAACATGGCTAGTGAAGTCATCAGGAACTACAAGCACAGTAATGTGAGGGATGTTCACGAGGCAGTGTCCTAAGTCACTTTCTTGCTGCTGAGACACGATACCCACAGTCTGTAAAGTTCTAGTCCATGATCACGGGGCTCTGTGGCAGAGGAGCAGCTCATGGCGTGTGGCAGTGGGAAGCAGAGGGGGAGATCAGGGAGGGAGAGAGGTTTCCAGGCCACACATCCCCAGTGACCCTGCTCTTCTGACACATTTAGCTATAAACTAATCCACCTGAGTTTCATGCTCCTGTAGCAGTCATCTCTGCACAGCCCACCTGTGAGCACGTGAGGTTTTGGTAATGGGACATCTAGGTATAAACCGCAACACCGAGGCAGAGCCAAACAAATGCACACTGAAGCTATTATCCAGGATGTTAATTTCCAAGGCTATCTTCTATTCATACCTGAGTTAAAAGTAACTTCACCTGGGCCAGGGATTTCGCCCAGGGCCACTGCCCCTGCCTCACAAGGGCAAGATCCTGAGTTCCATCCCTAGTAGCAAAAAAAAAAAAAAAAAGCCCTTCACCTGTTTTTCTGACAGCATCTTGTAGAACACATGTACATACGTATATGTGTGGGTGTACATATACATTTTTTAAAAGAAAAAGGCACTCAGGAAAACAGTGAATACCTTACTCTTTAATAAAGCAGTCTGTTAAATGGGACAATGTTTCTTCCTTGTCAGTTTCGTCTAAAATCTGATGTTGGGGAAGCAGTAGTGTAATTTATCTAATGCATTTTCTTTCAGGTTGCAATTGTTGTATTAGGAAACAAAACTGACCTTTCTGAGCAGAGACAAGTGGATGCTGAAGTGGCACAGCAGTGGGCAAAGAGCGAGAAAGTGCGGCTGTGGGAGGTAACTGTTACGGACCGGAAAACTCTGATAGAGCCGTTCACTTTGTTAGCCAGTAAACTTTCCCAACCCCAGAGCAAATCAAGCTTCCCCCTGCCTGGGAGGAAAAACAAAGGAAACTCTAGCTCTGAAAACTAAAAATCAGCAATTACACAACTGTTTGAGAGTGACTGCCTGTAACTGAATACTGAATAAGCTTAATTTTTAAAGTAGGCCATTTGTATCTAGTTTTGGCCTTTAAAGAAGCCCCTAAGTAATTTAATGCACTCCAGGTAATAATTAAATTAGGAAATTATTATACTAGTAAGCTTGTTACTGCTTGGTACACAGTATATTCTCATTCTCTCTTGAAGCTCGTCCCCGAAATTGGCATTTGTCATTTATGTTGCAGTTGTCAAAATAGCAAAATAAAATTTGATTACTATTCAAATGCACCCTTTGTAACCCCATGTTTCAGAAGCTATCATATTCTGTATAAATGTACGTAAACTTTTTAGCTCAAGCATGTTTTAGAAGTTCATTAATCATTTAATGTCTAAGATTATGAAACAATAATTTTCATGTAACCAAGTAGGACTAGTATCAATGAACAGTTTGGGTACTACATAATTTTTATCTCATGGAGATCTCAATGAATTAAGACAGAACTGGGAGTAATTTCATTTAACATGCAATAGTAGGCAGTGGAAATAGGTTTATCATACCCAGAGGCCTCTTTGTTCTTCACCTCCAGCATGTTGATAAACAAAAGAGGGTCTTCTTTAAGAATGACCTAGCACTTAAGGACAGTGAAGCTTCCATGTCATAGAAGGAATACCGTGTCTTTCCAGATGCCTAGTCAGGTGCAGTAAAATATATGATACAATACTCGGCAAACTGTGATTCTCTGACGATTTGGCAAGACCTGAGCAATGTGGTTCATTTTACTTAGTATGTAGATGGCATTATACGTAAAGAGGATGTAAGCCACTTGACTTCAACTTGAGTTAATATGAAGTAAGCTGTTCAGCAAAGTATACACTGAAACATCAAGTAAACTAACGTTTTAAATGGTGTACTTTTTTTTTTGGTACTGGGGATCGAACCCAGGCGGAACCACTGAGCTAAATCCCCGGCCCTAAAGGAGTAGTCTAAAGATTAGTTTGCTCACATTAGTGAAACTAAACAATAATTCTTATAAATAAGCTGTTGTAATTTAATAAACTCATAGTTGGCTTTATTCCTCCTGAATGCAAAGTAGACCTGTGTGAGTATCCGTAGAGTTACCATACCCTTGTAAAAAGCTGTAGTGAATGTATGTGTGCTTAGGGGCTGCCTGGAGGTCCGCTTGTGGAAATTGCTCTCTGGGTGAGTGAAACCACCCAGAATTCTGGCAGAATATTCATGGCAGAATCCATTTCTTATATACTTTCTCCTGCAGCATCTACAAGTTAGAAAATGCTTTTTAAAAGATGCAGTGGTGATCCTAGCCCTCGGATCCAGAGTCCATTTCTGGACATTTATTTATTCAATAAATTAAAAAGATACAGTAGTTTGTGTTTGCAACATAGATGGGTTGGATTTAACCTTTTCAAGACATCTCCTGATGTACTGTTGTATAAAGTACCAGTCTTAAAGGTAAATTGTATTTCATTATTTTAAGGGAAAAATCTGGAAACTACAACCAAAAGGAAAGTAAATGAACAAAGAAGTGTCAGCTGATTGTTTTTAATATGGTTTATTAGCACAGTAACAAATGCAGACGTAAGAAGTCTACAACATATAACCAATCCACTGAGTGACTCCTATTCCACGCCTTACAGTTAACAGCTTAAGGTATTTCACTACAGGCTCTCCCAAGTCCTGATTCAAACCTTTAAAGTAAATTCCATATAAAATAAAATACTTTAAACTACTCATTTCCTACATGGTGTCTTATAGCCACATGTCTGCATGTCTATATATAAATTTATGTGAGATGACAGTCTCTAAAAATTCTCTTAAATATCAATGTTCCCTTCCAAGAAAGGAAAAACAAATTCCAATTTTTTAAACAAAGTATGCCATCCTACAATGACTTTACATAAATGGCCACGTGTATAACCTGTACAAAATTAAGCTGTTCAAAAATTCAAAAATTACATACTACAAGCAATTGAATCCAAATGTCTAAATGTACATTCTTTTCTGTACTATATTTCAGCCAATACTGTAGAACTAATGAGTTTTAAAAGTTGCTATTACCAATTTTGTCTACTGTAGCAAGATACCTTAAGTTACAACAAAATCTTAGGAAATAAGACTGAATATTATCTGTTATAGAAATACCCTACTCTTTACCAACTCCCACCCTCCCCCACCCCTTCAAAATCATAAGCAGCTCTCTTCTGTGACAGACAACGCAAGAATTGTGAAAACCCAGTTTATGTAGCGTATCTCTTGGTCCACTGTCTGGCCATTCTGTCATGTTCTGCTCTGTTGGTCATATACTGAGTGGCAATACTTCCCACCAAAGGGTCAGCTGGGGGGGAAAAACACTAGATTACTTTGGAGAGAGGGAAATTACATTTCATAGCCAATTACAACAGAGTATTTGTGATCAAACCTGTTAGAAATACCATTTCCCCGGAGAAAGCACAAGTGAATGAGGCAGGGGAGGGAGAGTCTTATAGAAATAGAATGCTCTGGCTTTATTTCCTTATTTTACTTCTCTCCCAGAAAATAACACTCAATGGAGTTTCTCTGCTGTGTGTTCCATAAAACTCAAGTTTGAGGCTCCAGCCTACCATGAACACACAGTTGTGTTCATAGGATCTTCAGCTCAGTGGCACTCATCATGGGCCTGTGAAACCTTCATGGCTGTCACAGGTAACACTGTTTAGCAGTATGCCTGAGGATAAACCAGGTTGAGGGGTCAAAACCTGGACCTTTTCTCTGAACATAGAGTATTTATATTTAGTTTAGCCAGAAAATATTTTTTAAAATAAAAGGAAATGAAGGTCCAACAATAACAACAACAACAAAAATCACAATTCAGTAAATCATTCAGCAGTTAGCCAAAAAAAGGAGGGGAGCATTTTCAAAACCGAATGCCACCTCAAGTTACCATGCCAGTATACAGGAAACCTGGCATTTAGAGTAGGTGGTTTTAAAAGAACTGTATATTAAAAAAAAAAAAAAAAATCAAAATGTGAAAACCCCAGACAAACATGTAAATCTTAACATCTCATTCCTAGAACAAATGAATTAGTGATAAAGCTGCTATATTTTTCAACAACTGAATTCAACTCCTCAATTAAAAACTTTCTTTGAAAAGCTCCTAGAAAAAGAAATCTTTCAAAAAAGCCTTAGTTAAAGTAAAAAAATTATTAATAACCTTACCGGGATTACAGTCTGTAAGAAGTGAGCAGATAGAAAGGAGGACTTTAGAAATAGTTAGTGCTGGACTCCAATTATCTTTCAATATATCCAAGCAAATAACTCCTTGACTGTTTATATTACAGTGGTAGATTCTTGTTCGAAATGTAACCTAGAAAAATAAGGTAGTGTCAAATTCAAACAGCAAACTTTCAAATGAATGATACTAAACAAACTCCTAGCTATTTTGATTGTTAAAAGATGAATAACATAATAAAGTAATTTAAAGCTGACAGGAAAAGTTACTTAATTCTTTCATACAACCTCTAGTATTGTCAATTTCATTTAAAACTAACTGACAAAAAGCAAGTTTGGACAGCTAATTGCTGACCTCTAGTGTTAGCTGATAGTACTACACTGCTCCAAAGTAAGCTCTTCAGCATCATAAATACTGAGAACCATAAAAGACTCATTAAAATTTGCCAAAGAATGGCTATACACCCATAAAAGCTACATAGAATCTGGAAATATATTTTTGCTTTTATGATTCATACACCAGATCCACACATTCTACCGAAATCATCAGATTAGATTATTACAAGCCATCAATACAAGCCACATGAGCATCAGTTACTTAGTTTGGTTTCCTAACTTTTACCAATGTAAAAATTAAAAAAAAAAAATTAACCCAGAAATTACTGTAAACTTTCAACTCTTGTTGCTATTTCTGACTGGCCATGAGAATCATAGATTGTTGGGTTTTACAAGAAAGGGTGATTTGGGTGATCTTCACTTATATTAGTCATAGAACACTGGTGATTTGACCAAACCCAAAAGATGAGAAAAAGCAGTTCAAAGTTTTAGCAGGTGATTCTGATTGTCGGGTGCATGGATGTTAACACTTTTTTTTTTTTTTTTTTTTTTAAGTAGTAGAATTTGTCTGGTGTGCTAGCACACACTTGTAATTCCAACACTCAGGATCACTGAGAGTTCAAGGCCAGCATGATACAGTAGGACCCTGTCTCATAAAAACAAACAAAAATACCACAACTTAAAACACTCATTAATAGATATGGTCTCTGCCAAATGAGACCCACAGTTGCTCAAAGTGTTTTGGTATGCTCACATACACACAGATTCCTTAAGACATAATACAAGGCCAGGGATTTAGCTCAGTGGTTCTGGCACCTGCCTTGCAAGCGCAATGACCCGAGTTCGATCCCTGGTACCAAAAACAAAGACATAATAGAAATCTAGTTCTGTAGTGAAAAGCTAAAATAGGGGTTTCTTACCTTTGGAGGTTTGAAGGGATATTCTGGAGTAAAAGTGATATCCAGGAAGAATACACCACCTTCATACACAGATCCTGGAGGCCCTAGAATGGTAGATCTCCACTCATAGATGTTGTCACCTTTGGGACCAGCACTGCGGGAAAATGTATCAACAAGTAAGTAGACAGTGGCACCATCCTAGTTCTTACATGGTCTCAAAAGAAGCTAAGATCACCTTTTCCCTCTTTAATGTATAGATTCTAAGTACAAAAGTTTTGATTTTTCTGACTCACTGGCTCTTCTTTGCATTTCATCTCCATAATCTTAACCTAAAAAGAATGTAATAGGTTGTTGTACTTTTTACATTAGAAACCTTACTGGATGGGAGGAGAAGAATGACAATTATCTCAGAATTAACTCTGTATTCTTTAAACATAGTTATAGTTGAGAACTTACTCCAAGCCTGGTACCTATTAAATAGCCCAGAGTGGTTTGTGTTCAAGTACATTATAACACGATTTTAAAAATCTTTACCTTCCAAAGGCTAAAATCCATGAACATAATAGACCTGCAGCACAAATCAGTAAGTGGAGCAATGGGGAAATGGCTTTGGCTTTAATGTAAAAAAACCACTTCCTTCAGCAAGGCTATGGCATGAGTTAATGGTAGAGCTACGAGTTCACAAAATGTCATCTGCACTGACTTCAGACCTTCACAAATGATGTGTCTGTGAAACATAGTTTTACCCTTGGAGAGTCCTAAATACCCAGTCACTACTTAATTTCTACAGAGCAAGCAAAGATGTGTTTTAAAATAAATATATGACGTGAACTGGATTTAAACACTTACTGAATGTTCATGAACCAGGCAGTGTACTGTTCAAGGGTTCTGATACTGAACAAGACAAGCATCTGTCAAGAGGCCCTCTACTAGGTCGTTAAAAAATAGGTTCAAGTCCTTCCTTTAAGAAAAAGGTGGAGAAGGGCCGGGGATTTAGCTCAGTGGTTTGGTGGCCTGCCTCACAAGTGCAAAGACCCAAGTTCGATCCCCAGTACAAAAAAAAAAAATGATGGAGAGGAATAAAGAGCCTTCTAGAGACTATACTTTCCTAGACCTTAACATAGTATACAGGTGGTTCCTTACACACTTGTGAAATTCAGGGGTAGAGAAGCAATAGAACAAGAGTCTGGGAGATACTGTGATTTTTACAGAAAGCGGGTGGAGACTGGGCTGGCCAAAAGGAGAAGACACTGACCTGAGCTTTACTAGCTGTGTGGCCTTAAGAAAGTTACTAAACCAAAGGTAATACCACCTGTCTCACAGGAATGTCTTTAGAATTAAAATGAGGTGTGATGTGGCACATGCCTGTAATCCCAGCACTTTGAGCAGTTAAAACAGGAGGATTAGCAGAGAAAGACCGACTGTACAGCTGTATACCCACAGTAGTTAATTTATTATCACTCCCACTGGCTCAAAAATCTTTTTGTGGTGAGCTTTCATAGGAACTATTAAAAACATCAGTGGCACCGGTGCCTGCCTCACAAGCACAAGGTCCTGAGTTCAATTCCTGGTATCAAAAAAACCAAAGCTACTTTTAGATGAGGACATATGGAGAGAGACTGTTTTACAATATGAATCCATTTATCTTTGTGTTTAAAAGAATTCTTTTACATGACATCTGACCAGTTTTTCTCAAGGTGGAGCTAGGGAGAACTCTCATCAGCTCTCATATAAACAAGCTGTCACCTGTCCAGTGGATTTTTACCCTCGTTACTTCATCTCCTGAAATTAAAACAGATTTTTATCATTGCAAATTTGCCTGTATGTTTACATTCCTTCCCCTCAAGATCCTAACCCCCCAGTGTGTAGGAGTATCAGGAGGTTTGCTCCTTGGAATTTGAGTATCCTTCTAAAATACTCCGCTGTACACTGTATACCCCCAGAGTGCTCTAACTCTCTTCTGCCAATGTGAGGGAATGGAGTTAAGAGCTGTCTGGAGATTAAGAAGTCCCCTACACCAGACACTGGGAACTGCCAGCACCTTGATCTTGGATTTTTTAGCCCCCCTAAACTGTGAGAAATCAATCCATTCTTTGTAATGATCTAAGATCTACATGAAAAGACCTACTGTGAATTCTTTATCAGTGAGGAAACCAAGCAGAGACAAGAAGCTAATAAACTAAGCCTTGTAAAATCCAGTACTGATAATATTCCAGTCTCCTAAAATACTACCAATTAGAAGCTATACTGCTGTTAGTTTATTTTGTGGTACTGGAGATCAAACTCAGGACTTTTACACTGAGCTACATTCCCAACACCTTTAAAAATACTTTATTTTGGGCTGGGGATTTAGCCCAGTGGTTCCACCACCTGCCTCACAGGCATAAGGTCCCAAGTTTAATATCCAGTACCCATCCCCCCAAAAAACCTTATTTAGAGAGACAGTCTCACTAAGTTGCCCAGGCTGGTCTTAAATTTTTGATTCTCTTGCCTCAGCCTCCCTCAGTGCTAGGATTATAAGTATGTGCCACCTTGCTCAGCCAACCCTGGAGGTAACACACTGGGGCTTGGGCCCAGTTCTATTAGAACATAAAGAACATACATAATAGCCCATAGAACTTTAAAAGTTGAAGATTCCATGGAACCCTTCCTAGGCCTAATACTTAGTTCAGGGTATCTAGCAGGGACCCTGTAATCTATAAGTAAACCTTTTCCTGCTTGCTTTTTAGCCACTGGAACCACTGGTACAGATTACTGTAAGTAGAGCAACTAGTTAGGAACATTTCTTTTTGAGACAAGATCTCTTCAGGTTGGGCTGGAACTCATGCCTAGGCCTAGCAGGAACATTAACTCTTAACATTTTCAGCTTGGTATGTGTGACACATTAAGTGCAAACCCAAATAAAGACTGTTACTTTGTAATTTAATGTGCTTGGGTGTAAACTCTCAAAGTTCAGGAAAAAAGTGGGAAGGAAAGGTATCAAGTATGCAACATAAATAACTAATAAAAATGTATTATGTATTTATCAAAACTTCAGAAATTGAGGTTTTCAGGGATTTAGCTCAGTTGGCACCAAGCCGCCGGCCTCATGAGTGCAAGGTCCTGAGTTGAATTCCCTGGTACTGCCTCCCAAATAAACTGAGGTTGAAGGGAGGATGTAAACAAGTAAAACAATGCACTTTAGTTAAAACCATAAATTATACAAGAATACTGGGGTAAGTTCTAACCTGTCAGCCCCAGATATTACTGTGAAAGGTCTGAGAACCCGCTAAAAAGACCAAGTAATCTCACCTGACTTAAAAACTTTATACATTGCTGTTACTGGATGACATCTACAGCTTCTTTTCATTTATGTGTTCTTAGAGAAAAGTAAACAAAAATTATGATACAGGGACCTGCACTTTTTTTTTTTCTTTTCTTTTTTTTTGGTCTTTTCGCCTTTTCAGTTATGAGAAAGTTAGGATCTACTGTTCTAGAAACTGGCTGGGCAGACTTGGGTGGCAGGAAAGAATGCTGTTACCAGTGCTAAAACAGGCAACAGGACAGTCTATGGGAGGCCATTCAGGAAAAGGGTCTGTTCAAGTGCCTTGTCATTTTTCTATAAAAAGACTCACCAGATTTACCCTCAGGTCACCTAAGTATGCTTTTACCAGCCTTTTTGCCCCTCCCTTTAGCAGAAGATACTTTTGATACCACAGCAAGAAATCTAACTTCCAATTTCAAGCATTAGTTGAAGTACACTTTAGAAAAGCATGTAATTTAGGCCACAGATTTACTCAGTAGAGCTGCACCTGCCTGGCAAGCGCAAGGTCCTGAGTTTGATTCCTGGTACCAGAAAAAAAAAAAAAAGAAAGAAAAGCATGTAACTTAAGTAGCCAATCTGAATGATTACAATATATGGAAGTCCTACATATTAAGGAAAGCCAGGAATAACAACAAATGCACTTCATATTTGTGCCTAAAGTCTAAACCTGCCTTCATCCAGGCACTTATTTTGATGAGATCATCTCTGTTTTGCATATGGCTTTTTAAAGCCAATTATTTATTTAAAGTATCACTGTGAATATATAAGTAAGACTATGCTCCCCAGGATGGTCAAACTGTGATTAGTCTATATAAAGAACTTGAGAATACAAAAAGAGACTACAGGTATGCTATTTAGATTTTCTTAGAAATTTGTTTGTAATCAAAACACTTCAAAATAAAGTATAAAACTCATACAAGGCAAAACATTACAACTCAGTTTTCTAAGTCAAAACAAATACTATATACATTTTAAAAAGTATTTTATTTCTATAATGGCTTCTGACTTCATAGATTGTTCTGTACCAGCAGAACTGTCTTTGTGGTTAATGAACAGTGAGTGTACTGACAGGCAACATCTCCACTTGGTAAACTCAACAGTGACGCTGACTCTTTAGAAGCTTCTCCTAGGACACCCACAGACCCTTTTCGTTTTTTTGTTTTGTTTGTTGAGATAGGGTCTCACTATGTAGTTGAGACTGACCTGGAACTATGTAGCCCAGGCCAGTCTTGAACTCACAGCAATCCTCCTGCCTCAGCCTCCCAAGTGCTGGGTGGGATTACAGGCATGCACCACCATGCCCCGCTAAAACAGAGGTATGTTTCTTTTTTTGTTTTGTTTTTTTGGTATCGGGGATCGAACTCGGGTCCTAGTGCTTGTGAGGCAGACAGCAGAACCACTGAGCTAAATCCCGACAGACCCTTTTCTATTCATTACCCTCGACAAGGCAGTACAGACATCATGCACTTTTTGATACTCTTGATTATACAAAGCTTAAAACCACTGACTGGTAGTAACTTCTGCATAGTACAGAATACAAGTTATATACAGTACAACCATGTTTAGATTCCTCCCCTCCTAAAACAATCTGGAATGATGGGGGGTTAAGGGCATGTGATGCCTAAACCTCTACAGGTGTGAGTGATTAGTTTTGTACCGTCCTAATCCCCAGTAGTCTGAGTAAGATAAATGGGGCAGAAAGATGCTTATTGCTTTTGCTGTCTTCCACCGCCATGAACTGAAGCTCCTTTGTTGCCTTTGCACTTGCAAGGCAAAATCCCCAGTCCTCTTACGGTAATGTTAACATAGGGTCAAAGTTGCTGTGTCTTGTTGCTGGGTGCCTTGAATCAATGGTGACACGTGCACGACTGTCCCACTTATACGACCAATGGATGCTTGTACCATCACCGGTGGTTCAGGCTGATGGGAATGTCTCAAACTCCGTGTTGTGTTTATGTATCATCCCCTACTTGCACCCTCAGTACGTACTACAGACTACTCTGTTCTTCTATTTGAACACCTAAAAGTTAAAGCTGTATTTCAAGTTTCAGACGGTTATTACTGATTTCTTTTCAAGAACACCCTGAAGCAGAGTAGAAGAATCCATTTTTAAAATTTTTCATTAGAAGAAAAGACCTTGGCTCACAGACACACAAACCTCTTAGATATTATTTTAGGTATAATTCTAAAGGCTTAGAAACAGCAGCAAAACATGAGTGAAGAAACAGGTCATGAGTTCACTCTCCAGGGTGTGGGGGGGAAGCATACTTCAGACTTCACCCCACCCTAAACAATCTTCATTTTAAGATCCCCCAAATAATTCCTATATACATTTCAAGCTCTAGAAGTCAGCTATTAAGAACATTAAATGGTGATGTATACTAATTCTACTTTCTGATTTTCTAGATTTAAATTACCATTTGTATTTTATGTAGCTCCATCTTTCCTTGTCTATATTCTTTGCATTAAGAAATATGTATCAACCCTGGTAATGTTTAGTTCTGTTTAAACTGCAGAAAAATCAATACCAATCACAAAATTTAGAAAATGTTTGTAGAAACAAACCTACAATCAAATCTTTATTTCTAATGACAAAAATTACTCAAAAATAAATTTTCTAACTTACTCTTCTCTTGCTAGTAAGTTCACAGGGAATATGGTAAACTAAAAAGGTAGCATTCTGTATCAAAAGTTTATCTTTTTCCCATCAGTGATGTCTACATCTAGAGGGCAGAAGTTGCAATTCCCTTAATCAACTCTATTTGGCACAGCCAAAGGACTTACACAAACAACTTCTTACTTTCAGTATCCCTTCATAAAGCAGTAACTATATGTAACTGAAAAGTGAATGGCACAAATAACTTGAAAAATAAATTAGAAAACCTCACTAAAGACATTAATTAGCAGGTTAGTGACAGGCAGGGAGGGCATGGGGCCAGGGATTTAGTTCAGTGGTTCTGCTGCTTGCTTCCCAAGTGCAAGGTTCTGAGGTTCAATCCTCCGTACCAAAACAACAAAAACAAAAGCAGGGCAACCACTCCCCACAGTCCTAACAACTATGTCAGAGGCCTCATCCTAGGTGAGGGAAGAGGAAAGGAAGACACACTGCTAGATCCCTAGATATAGCAATAGGGTTATGCCACCTTGGAAAGACCTTGTAGACCACAGGCCAACCCAAAGGAACTCCCAGCAAAGCTGGTGCCCGCACAGTATTTCACAGGTAACTAGTTTTAATACTGGGCTCCAAAGGGGTACATCTTCCTAAATAATGGAAAACGCTAACTCAAGCACTTAAAAGTTTGAGTCAGTGTAATCCACTGAATGGCCTTCCCACAAAGTCCCCAAATCCTATTATACCAACTCTAAGGAAATGGAGCCTCCCATCTTTCTCAAGAAGGGCATAAACATCCAAAGGGATTTTCTTTTCCTTTTTTCTCTTTGCAGTGCTGGGCATCAAACCCAGGGCTTCATGCATGCTAGGCAAGAACTCTTATCACTTAGCCACACCCCTCTCCCTCCAAAGAAATTTTTTTTTGGTACCGGGGATTGAACTTGGGTCCCTGTGCTTGCAGGGCAGGCCACTGAACCGCTGAGCTAAATCCCCGGCCCACCAAAGAAATTTTTGATGTAAATTTCTGTAAAGCACAAAGGCTACCTATGGCTTATGGAAGTTACAGAATTCACTTTTAAAATCTGTTCCAATGAAGGAAACAAATATGGGTATATTTACACAGACTATAGTAATTGCCTTTTCTGAGATCAGACTTTAACTCTCTAGAGAGAAGTAATTTCATATACATACTATAGGGCCTGGTTTAACATCAGCTAACAATATTTAAGCAAATGGTCAAATATATACCACTGCTTAAAAATATATGCTATTTTAAAATTAGGTGGAATACTTTTAACACCACAAAGGCTCAATCTTGCCCAGCTAGTCATTCAATTATAGTTTTACTATATATGCTGCTACTTTAGAAAGTAACTTCTAGAAATTTAAATCCCAATAATCACAGGCACATAGAATGAAGACACAGTTTTACAAAGAAAACAGCTTCCAAGATAAACTGTCAGTAGAGGGTTAGGACACTCCAGTAAGGATTAGTAAGGATGGTAAAGAGCAGACATCATAGGGTCAGTATTCTCAATTAGCTAAGGAATCATGCTTCTTGCCTATCATAAGGGCTGTGGGTAAATAAGCAAAACAAATGAAAAGACAAACTAGTTCCACAGGGCCTTAATTAGAATTAGCATCTCATGTCTCAAAAGCCATTTTCTATAAATGGTTATATTCAGGATAAAGGTAGATCCAGCAATAGCTCTTTTCTGCATGAACTGAACAGGATTTCCGTGATTTAGCTCAGTGGTGCTGTGCCTGCCTTGCAAGTGCAAGGTCTTGAGTTTGATCTCTGGTACAAAAAAAACAAAACAATCAAACAAACAAACAAAACCAAACATAAAACGTCCTATATATCAGAGGAACTACACAGGCCTGAGAACCTTTCTCACTTGCTAGAAAAATAGCATCAAGGCAGAATCAAATTCTAAGCATGTGGCAATTTTTCTATCTTCCCATTAAATATTCCCAAACCAAGGTCTCTGCTTCACAGCCCAGCTTTTTGAGACAATACTTCTGCTGGCATATATAAAATTACTGTCTGAATGACTAAACAATTATTAGTTTCTGCTTCTTACAGAGTTACCAGTTCATAGGACATGACCAATTCTACTGGAATGATAACTGTATCATGGTTAAGTCAAAGACAACTAAGGGAAAAGTAGATCTTGTTGAAACTTTTGAGAAGAGACAGTTAACACTTGTACTCTGCACATATTTCATGCTGAATCCTAAAAGGAACAGCATCGTCACAAGGAAAACTTCTAAAGAATATCAAAATTCCACTCACGCCTGTAATCCCAGCACTCAGGAGGCTGAGGCAGGAGGATCGCTATGAGTTCGAGACCAGCCTGGACTACATAGTGAGTTCCAGGTCAGTCTCAACTACATAATGAGACCCTGCCTCAAAAAACCAAAAAAAAAAGAATATCGTTATTCTCATTAGGAACTTTGGTTTTACTCAATTCTAAGGCAAGATTTCTGGAATGTACTTTTAATCATGAAATTAATTTTAGCTAAACATTTTTCATTTACTCACATTTTTACCTCTTGCACCTTCCATACTGCAACTGCTGCCAATCTGAGACTAGGAGTGTGTATGAAATGGGAGGAACAGCAAGCAGGTCAATGGGAAAAATGGGGCTCGATACAGGTGTTAATGTGCAAGAAACAGATTTCAGTGTTTTGGTACAGAATTGTCTCATCTTTTTTTTCCTCAGTGAGTTTATTGGTGCATTTAGGTGTGCAGTAAAGTTACATTAATCATTGGATTCTTGTACCTTTACATGACAGGTCTTGGTTCTCATTTTTTCCCCATACCCCTGCCCTCCCTTCCCTATTTACAAAAATTTCATTTCCATTTTTTCATTTTCTCATATTTTTTTTCTTTACCTTTATTTCCTTTCCCCTACCCTTCCCACTTCCCGTACACCTTTAGCCCTTTTCTTCCTATCGGAATTGCCTAATCTTATGTATGCATTTATCCAATGTAATGTAAATCTGTAATTTACTGCTTAGTAACTTTGCTCTCAAGTGTTCTAATATGATGGGGCATGGTGGCCCAGCACTCAGGAGGCTGAGGCTGGAGGATTCCCACCAGTTAAGAAGCCAGCCTGGGCTACATGAGTTCAAAGCTGACCTGTGAACTATACATAGACCCTGTCTCAAAAAAACAAAACAAAACATCCCCCCAAAAAGTGTTCTAATGTGGCTGTTTCATGGTTACCTATTTATAAGGGGTCTCAGAACACTTCTGCACTGCCCAATAATTATGGCAGCTTCCTCCTTCCATTTTCTTCCTCCTCCCTCTCTCCTCCTCTACCTTGAATTGAACCCAAGGCCTATGCACCAAGTACATACCTGGTACCCCCCCCTTTACACTAAGTTGCAATCTTGCAATCCTCCTGCCTCTAAAGACTCCCAAGAGTACTCAGCTAGCTGTCCCGCTTCTTCTTCCTCACCCTGCGCCCTCCTTCTAGGACATCTATGTCTAGTCCCTGAAACTTCTCTCAGTAGAGAACTCACATGAATTTGGGGGCTAAAACTGACATTTCCATCAGGCAAAGGCTAAGCAGTTGTCCCAAGACCCTTTTTGCTAGGAACCCACAAGGTCGAAACTGTTGTTCACAAATTAAAACAGTTATCTGTCACTTTTACTCCCCCATTCACTCTGAACTGTACTGTGAGGTTTTACTGGGGCTATGGCAGATGTGATGCCACAACAGCCCAAATGCAGAAGCAACTCTGAAAACCCAGTTGTCTTCTATTAAGGCAGGCAGACAATAAAGCAATTTGCAAATATGTGAAACAGTGCTAGCCTTCTAAGTTTTGTAATCTGGGGAAACTTATTTTCATAAAAATGCGAATGTTCTAATTTTAATATCTATTTTAACTTTGAATATAGTAAAAATCCATAATTATTAGTCATATAATCCAAAGTTCCTGAGCTCTGCAATGCATTTTTTTCTTCAGTGCTGGGGATCCAGCCTCGGGGACATGGGCATGGTAGGCAAGCCTTCTACTGAAGGTACACCTCAGCCTTGTAATGCAATCTTAAAGCCAGAAAGTTTGGTATTAGTCCACCTAGCTAACCACTGACATAACAGGCTCTTACTTCATGAGACATTAAGAGACAAAACAAAAAATAAAAAAATTTAAGAACTAGAAAAACTGTAAGTGAACACTTACATAGTTTTGGGAAGGGGAAGCTACCTACAGGTGTCCTGACAGCTTGTAGTAGAGGCTGTCAGTGCCTCCACCCACATCTCTCTATATGGCAACAAGCAAAGTGCAGGTAAATTAACTCCCTGGAGTGGTTTTACACTACAGAGTTCTTGGAGAGGTTTCAAGATAAGAGTCTAATTATCTCTCTCTGAATATAGGTTGGTGATACTTTATATTAAACATAGATGCAGCGTGGCTTCCCAACCTGGGTCTTTTTTTTTTAAACAGAGAGATGGTTCTTTTCCCTTTGGATTATGTGTAGCTATAGGTCAGTTCCTTTCTCTATGCATCTTGGAGACCCTCAGCAGATCCAGATACCTGAGGCTTTCATAATTCAGTCCACATGGAGAGACCCTATGAATCACCTATTTGTCACCCTAGCCCAGACCTAATGAGGATGCCTTCAAAAGACAGGCCCAACAGCCTCTGGAACTGCCTCAGAGAGTTGGAGTGAGAGCCAATCAGATGGGCCCAACCCCAGCCAGCCTCCAGATCTAAGACAGGTTATAATAATCATACATGGTGGTAGCTGTTTTATACCACATACTTATGGTGTTTGTTATGCAATAATTAATAACTGCTACACCCTCAAGAGCAGCCTCAACCTCTTAATTGTTTGAGTGGCGTAATTCTGAAGCACCCTGGAAACCCTAACCATCTAGTACTTTACCTAGTGTCCCAGAGTTCCCCAGTAGTAGGCAAGTCTTACTGTGGGAGCTAGCTTGATAAGGTATACAGTTTTCCTCAACTTCCTAACTCTACTTTTACCCCTTGTACCTTAAAACAAAACTTCAGTGGTTGGATTAAAAATCTCAAGAATCTCCTCCTGGGGGCAATGAAATGGAGACACCACTTAAGTTAAAATACACACACACAGCAAAAGATGAACAAAAAGCATAAATCATATTTACAAGAAAGCAGTAAAAGGGGGACACGAGAAACTCAAACACCGGTAACCTTTCACTTATCAGAATGGTAAAATTTTCCAGCTGATCCTTTGAAACAGACGTACGTCTCCCTTCTCAGAAAGCATCCTAAGGAAATGAGTGGATGTATGCAATGGCTACAACATACATATGGATTTTATAAAGCCCTTATTATGAATAATGAAAATAACGAGTGAAAAAATTTGGAATGAGCTAAACTGCTGAGAGGAGATAGGTTACATAAATTATGATACAACTATACAGTAGCACACTGTATAAACTCCAAAATAAGATGGGGTATGCATACTAAACAGGGAAAGAAACCCGTAATGTATTAATCAGGAAAAAAACTCCCGTAACAGTAGGCATACAACCTCATTTTTATAAGATACATAGTATAAACAAACAAACTTTTTTTTTTTTCCTTTTTGGCTTTTTGAGACAGGGTCTCACTATGTAGTTGAGATTGACCTGTAACTCACTATGTAGCCCAGGCTGGTCTCGAATTCACAGTGATCCTCCTGCCTCAGCCTCCCAAGTGCTGGGATTACAGGCATGTGCCACCACGCCCAGCCAAACAAACTCTTAATAGTGATTAGACATGGAGGATGATATGCAGATTTTTCTCTTTTGTAAGCACAATCTATTTTCATTCTGAAGAACAACAAAAGGTGAGAAAATAACGTAGTAAGAGCAAGAAACTATGATTATTATGGGGTAAATAGAGTTTCTTACTAGAAAGTTACTGCTTTAAGGGCCTGGGGAAATATTACTCAATCTCTGCTATCATACTCTAGTTATTCAATACTTGTTTTAGTTAAACCCAGCTTTCAATTTTTCAGAACAGAAGCTTAGGATCCTAGGACAGACCTTTCATTCTTTCTTTTTTAGCAGTCCCAGAGATCTGATTTAGGACCTTGTGCTTGCCAGGCAGGCATGGCGCCACTGAGCTACATCCTGGCCTGTAGGATCTAAGATTGATTTGATTTACAGGTTGAGTATGCCTTATCCAAAATGTTTTGGACTTCACATTTTTGGGAACTGGGGGATCTTTGCATGTACATAATGAGCTGTCTTGGTGATAGACCCAAGTACAAATTGAAATTTATGTATGCGTCATACATACTTTATACAAATAGTCTAAAGGTAATTTTAGACAATATTTTTAATCTGCCTGAATGTTGGCTGTGATGTCACATAAGGGCAGGATTTTCCATTTGTGTCATATCTGCACTTTTAAAAGTACAGAATTTGGAAGCATTTTGGATTTTCACATTAGGTAACCTCAACCTGCACTACATTTCTGGGTAGAGTCTAAAACAATCATTTATAGAATATGTTAATTGTTCCCATTCCTAAAACTCTTTGAAAATCACTAGTGACTTCCACTTCCAGTCTTTGATGTCTCTGTGGTCATGTTGAAGAGACTTGGGCCCTATATTTAATCTGAAAACCTGCAAATAACCTGGAATGATTGGACATCATCTCACTGTCTTGCCTTCTCACTTCTCTTCAATTCAGGTGCCCTCTCCTAGACTCTTTCCAGAAACTGTCCTCTCAGACAGGTAAATCTCAGGAGAGACCGCAAACCTGGCAACAGTGAAAATCAAAGTGCTCAAATTTATTCCCAACAGAGGGAAGCAAATCTTCTTAAAAAGGAGTCAGGGGAACCTGACAGCTCACACAGGACCCTTTTCCCAAGGAGAGTGCTCTCCCATTTTTAATGCAGAAACACCAACTGATAGCTAAACAGACAATAGTGGTTCCACTCATCTAGTCAAAACAATTATATATGAATAAAGTTGAAAATAATTTATATAAGCAAAAGTTTTTAAATTTTCTCCAGAATTTATTACAGATAATTTGATCTGATCTAATATTTGTACATTTAAAATATCATTCCAAGAATGTAAAGGCAGAAAAAAATCCTAACTTTCAAAGTTCTTTCATAAAACACTGACTTCTGATCTTTATCCAAATTCTCTGAAGTATTATTTTTTATTGGTACATTTAAACAAATTCTGTGGATTATTAAAGGTATCATTATGCTTGTCTTAAAGACCGGGAAGATTTAGAAGGTTAAATGATATGCTTTGTATAATGTCATAAAGCTTGAAGGTCAGTTTTGGCCAAGGCACTCCTGGTTCTCCTAACAGGATATTCCTTCCACGGTACCAATGGGCTTAACACAGTCATCTGTCTTTGGAGTCACTGTAAGAGTTATTTAATCAGGTCTGCCTTTTCCTCCTTTTTTCTATTTCCCGTTCACATGTGGATGGAAGCTGGAATCACACAGAAACCAAATTTGTGATCTGCCGAAAGGTGTTACTAAAATTTCTTAAAAATTAGTTCAGTTTATTTGCAGAAATAAACATATCTCAAAGTATTTAGTGTAGGGAAATGTAATGGCTTGTATTTAGATATGCCCCCAAAGCCTCATTCGGTTTTAGGTGGGGCTTTTTCAGGGGTGGCTGGATGACACTGGAATTGATTCATGGTGCAAAGCTTGGCTCAGGGGCACTGGTGCTACCTGCTCTAAGCAGTCTGGATAAAAAGCGCAGAAAGATGCTGATAAAGCCCCCCTGTTGCTTTTGCTGTATTCTACGTGCATTGAACTGTTTCTCCTTTGCAACATCTCTCTGCCATGTGCCAGCTGACTATGGACTGAAACCTCTACAAACTGAGCTAAATAAACCTTTCCTCCTTTAACTTTGGGTGCCAGGTATCTTGTCTCAGCAACAAGAGAAGTAACTAAGGAGGTGATTTCAATAATAATGTTACAAAGCCAGGGATTTAGCTCAGTGGTGCCACCCACCTGCCTCGCCAAGGGCAAGGTCTCGAGTTTGATCCCCAGTACCTCACCAAAAAAGAAAATAATGAGGAGGAGGAGGGGGGAGGGGGAGGAGGAGGAGGATGTTACAACTCCACAAAAGCTAAGAATACCCACCTTGATGAAGACAGCTTAGCTTAGTGGGAAACAAGCATCAGTTCAACTAAGTGGTCCAAATGTTATGCCCCTAAATTGCAAAGAGAACAAGAAATAGTTCTTTCCCCCTCCTAAAGCTAAACAGCAGGTATACAGAACATGACACCTACTTTCTCCAGCTCAAAATTTAGTCTTGTCTCACACAAGATCCAGGATCTCAGATCCACTCTGATTTCCACTTTACTGCATTCTATTTCACAGAGACACTGGAAAGTCCAGCAGTCACTGGAATGACCTACACTGAAACGTGAGGCCATTCCCTGCCTGAAGATACGACATCACCCAGTGCTCAATGCTCTTGTGAAGCTGGTGCCTGTGCAACCTCTTTGTTCCTTCCCTCTCCACTGCAGGACCTATAACTCGAACAAACAGGAAGTAACAAGGTCAGGGGGTGAGGAGAGTTATTTACTGTACTTAGGGAGTCTCTAGTGTCCTTCTTGGCCCCAAATGGCCTAGACAGAAAGGGAGGCAGAGGGCCAGGGATTAAGCTCAATGGTGCCTCCGCGCATGCCTTGCAAGTGCAAGGACCTCTGGTAACCCTCCCCCGCCTCCCTGCCCCAAAGCGGGGGCAGAAAGGGAGGAGGCAGTTTATATTTACAAGAGGCTGAGAGACTGAGTGAGCCTTAAATGTCAAATACAGGACTGGGCTTGGAGGGGAGGGTCTGCCTGCCTTCTCACTGCCAATTTTCTCACCTGAATGACTCAATCTTGCCATTTACAAATACCCTTGTAGCTGAAGAGTAGACAACAAGTTTCACCAAGTTAGGTGTTACAGAAGTTATTAAATAGGCCTGCACATTAATCACTGACACATAACATTTGTAGCTGCCTGAGTAACAAGTCTAGTACTGGGCCTGGTAAGCAGAACTTTCATTAATAGCCACTGGTCAGCTACCAGCCTCACTTGTAAATTAATACATGACCGTGCATATATGACCTCAGGTTGGTATAATGTGCTTCCTAAAATAACCTCAATAGTCTTTTTTTTTTTTGAGACAGGATCTCACTAGGTAGTTGAGACTGACCTGGAACTCACTATGTAGCCCAGGCTGGTCTCAAACTCACAGCGATCCTCCTGCCTCAGCCTTCCAAGTGCTGGGATTACAGGCGTGCACCACCATGCCTGGCTACCTCAATAGTCATTTAATATCAAGGAACTATAAAGCAATATTTCCAAATAGAGAAAGGTTCTGACTAACAAATATTTGTCATATTCTAAGAAAACAAACTCTCACAGAACTAACTGCTAAGTTATGTACCTATTTAGGATAGGTTGTATGCAAACAAAGGCAAGAAAAGTTGTGATTAAAAGAAAGGAGGCAGTTGCTTCAAGCCAAAGGAAGGAATTTGACTTTGATGTCCCAAATGGGGTTCAGAGCCTAAATTAAAGGATACAAATATAAAGGATATAAAATATAAATTTTAAGATCTTTTTTATCTTAAAAGAAAAAGGTAACCCTAACTTAAGTGTTGGACCAGGCGGGAAAACATATAGACTGAATATACGGATCAACTTTTACTCCCTCTAAAGTCTACCAACATTAGAGCTGGGGATTTAGCTCAGTGGTGCTACTGCATACCTCACAAGTGCAAGGTCCTGAGTTCTATCCTTGGTAATCCCCCAAAAGCAAACAAAAAACATTATGGTAAGCCATAAACGACAAAAGATAAGGAGAATTAGTAAGACAACGGCAACAAAAGTTTGGAAGCCAAGGCAAACAGGCAAGTGGTAAAGGGTTTGATACATTCAAGAAGTGCTAACATGTTCCCAACAGCTTGAACCATCTGTGGTACACGCATGACCATCACATCAGGCAGCTTGAACTGTGGGGTAAGTAAGCTATTTAACATCAGATGATGGAATTTAAGTAAGAGCAGCTGGGCAGCAAGACATGCATTATCACCCACCATGAACATGTTAATTCTAAACTGGCTGTGAAGGAAGCCACGCCCAAGCCCATATATATTCCACACACAGTACTTCTCAAAGGAGAGGTTTGTGGCGCCTCTGCAACTTGGGAGTGAGGCAGAAGAACATTTATTAGTTCAAGGGTAAGGATTGGTTAAAACTATCTGTGAAGAGGAAATTCTGAGACCATTTGTGATACACTTCTAAGATGGGCTTCTTGATCTCTTCTCCTCGACCGTGAGCAGAAGCTGTGATTTGTTTTCAGCGCATGGAACATGGCAAAGTTGATGGGATGACACTTCTTGGACCAGGTTATGTTTCATTTATGTAAGACCCAGTCTTTCCTGACTGGAGAAAGACTCCTGCTTGCTTTGGAGAAACAAACTCCCTATGGAGAGAGAGAGTGAATGAATGGCAAGTGGCTGGAGGAGCTGTGAGCCTCATCCCACAGCTGCAGGAAAGTGAATTCTGCCCCCCACAATGTGAGCTTGGAAGGGCTTCAGAGGACGACACAGGCCAGCCAACTCCCTGACTTCAGGCCAGAGAGACTCCAAGCAGATGACTAAGCTAAGCTGTCCCTGACCTGTGTTAGCTGTGAAGTAATGAATATGTGTACTGTTTTGAACTGCTAAATTTGTAGTAAACAGTTAAGCAGCAATAGAAATCTTGATGAACTGAGATTTGTTTTCTGTAGAGGGTAAAACAGAGGGTCTCTACACCAGGAGTCATTAATATGGATGAAGCCAGAGGTGCTGTGCTTGCTGGATGATGAAACCCCCATTTTCCTTCCTCCACTCACGTCCCAGAAGACAGTCTCATCTTTACTCTCCAGCCAGTCTCTTCTGGGCACTATGGAACTGCTCAGAGGAAAGATCTAAATACTGACATTAAAGGCGTAAGTACAAGATGGCCTAGGAAAATGGTTCCATTGTAACATGGTGGCCAGCTTCAGAAAATCAAAGTTATAGAGAAAAGGAATTTCAAAATAGGTTTATCATTAATATCAAAAAATGGAGAAAACACTGCATTTATAAAGCAAGAATAAGGCTGAAATAAGACAAGAGAAGAAACCTCGGAAGGGTAAATCTCCTAAAAAAGGAAATGACAGGTTAAAAACTGAAGAAAAATATATAAATATTACAAAGGTCCAAAACTGGAATAGTAGCAGTGATTCCTAAGGGTGAACAGACAAGCACAGTTTAAGAAAATTTTCTACGCCACGTTCCCAAATTGAAAGGACACAGTACTTAGAAAATAGACCTACACAAGTTGGCACATTCAGATTTCCATGGAGAGAAAAGGTAATATGCAAGGAACTCTGAATCAGCAAGCTTTGGATTTCAACCCCTAGCAGTAGGAATAGTTGGTTCTGGGGCAATGTTTTCAAAATTACTTCCAGTACAAACTCCATACCCAGACAAACTGTCAGTCAAATATATTCCAACAACAGAAATCTTTCCAGGAATTTATCCCCCAAGAATTCCTTTTCAAGAAATCACTAGAGAATGTACTCTACAAGATAAAAGCATAAACAAGACAAAAAGAAAAAAGAATTCACTGGAAATTAGCACTGTAGCTGATAGAGACTGTAGTAGCAAGAGCCTGATATGATGGCTGTGTACAGACTTACCAGGTAGCCTGTCCAAACCAAACAAAAAGCTCCAAAAAAGATAAAATTCATACATAACCCAATGATTCTGAATGTTTTTGGATGGTTTAGATGATTATGAAAACGTAGTATAGAAACTATGGAATGGGGAAGGTGAGAATCAGAAGGGGGAAAAGCAAAAAAAGTAATAAATCTAGAAGGAAAAAAAAAGTTATACAGGGAAGGAAAATCTCCAGCACCTGTAATTTAAAGGAGGGTTTATTTTGGTTTATGGTTCTCAGAGGATTCAGTCCACAGCTGAATGGCTGGCAAGGCAGAAACAGAGTGGTGGAAAGGCATGGCAGAGAAGAGCTGCTCAACCCCATATCATCCTGGAAGCAGAAAAAGGACTGGACCCACAGACCAAGATACATCCTTCCCAGGTCACGCCCTCAGTGACCTGCCTCGTAACAACACACTCAGCTGTAAACTCCTGAGTGGATTAACTCATGATCCAGTCACTTCCCAAAAGTCCTATTTTTGAACACGAGACTTTTGGGGGACATTTATTTATTTATTTAGGTACTGGGGATCGATCTTGGGTCCTTGCACTTGTGAGGCAGGGGGCAGAACCACTGAGCTAAATCCCCGGCCCTGGGGGACATTTTAGGCCTAATCCTATACATACTGTAAGCCAAAATAAACCTTGCTTCCTTTGTTGTGGGTGTTGGGAATTTTGTTTCAGTGATGGGAAAGCAACTAATGTAAAACCCTAAGGAGATATTTCAGTCCTTAAACTATGTTAGTTGTAACTATAATAAAAATGAAAACTTTAAAAAAAAAGGAAAGTAAAAACAAAGATAATGGCTTAGGACCATGTTATAGTTCTTTTTACCAATTCAAGTAACTCTTTACCACTTCTGTGAAGTGACTAAAAACCAGTCTCTTAAGACATAAAAAATGCCTAACACTGAAAATATTGGCCTATTCTGAAATAAACTACATTCAAAATCAATGAATGAAGCAGAGAGCATAGTAGACTAAAGATATCCAATAACCTGGATTACAGCTGTAGCAGTAACAAAAGTGAGGAGATTCTAAGGACAAGGTAAAAATCCTAAAGAATTATCAATAAACCACAGATTCTGTGAGTACATTAACACATACACAAGTAAGATTCAATCCTCAAAGAGCAGAACAAAACCCCAAGTCTCTTTCTGATTGACCTGCCTAGTCTCCCAGAAGTACTGTTAACCACATTGCAAATTGCAAGTATCATTCCAAGCACTACTATGGAATACTTGGTAAGACACTATTGGCTAAATAAAAAATTTCATGTATACAACCATGTCTATTTAATAGTTCAGAAAATGTTAAGCATGAGTTATATGCTTAATTTATGCAATTACTTCAAAGTACAATGTACATGCTATTTTAGGTCTTACCTCATTTTATTTCCACAGGCTAGAAATTGGGGTTTAATCGTCTTTTAAAACACTATTTTTGTCCATGGACAAATAAATAAAATGTGGCGCGCGCACACACACACACACACACACAGTATACATATATACTATGTACAGTGGACCTTTGACTTACGAACTCAATTTGTTCACCTGGGCTTGGTATAACTCAAGTTGGTTTTAAGTCAAGACTATTTTCCCATAAGAAATAATGAAAATACCCATGAGTTCTGAACCTCCCAAAGCACCCCTTAACTAACCTTTTCATAATAAAAAGGGTTGTATAATATAAATAATTTACCAGAAACAACAATAATTAATTTTCCTAATGTATTCATTAGATTGTTATTTCTGGTAAACCAGGCACATTTTATAACTATTTCATCCTATACTCACCAAGTTGCTATCTTTGGCTTACAGGAAGGATGAAATGGAAGGTGGTTACTGTTTGGAAAAAGAGTTACCTTCTCTAATAACATCATGAATCTGACTCTCTGGTGTCCTTCCTCTCCTTGGGAAGAGTCTGTAACCCACCAGGAACTGCTTCTGGCTCACTAGGTCTCAACCTTTTTTGAACTAAAAACTAGTCTAAGGTTGTCTGGTTTTTTTGTTTGTTTGTTTTTTTCTGGTTTTTTGAGACAGGGTCTCACTATGTAGTTGAGACTGACCTGGATCTCACTATGTAGCCCAGGCTGGTCTTGAACACAGTGATCCTGGCTCTCACTATGTAGTTGAGACTGACCTGGATCTCACTATGTAGCCCAGGCTGGTCTTGAACTCACAGTGATCCTCCTGCCTCAGCCTCCCGAGTGCTGGGATTACAGGTGTGCGCCACCACGCCCGGCTGTCTGTCTTTTTTTTAACACTGTTCTGTAGTATGACATGACATTGTCATTAAGGAAAGGAATGCCATGATGGTATTTTTCTCTGGGTGAGTCTTCTCTGTAAACGTTTGTAGCTCTGTCCATTTTTTTCAGGGTTTCCTTTATTTTAGAAGAACTTTGCCACACTGACAGTTGATACTCTCAACTCTTCAGAAAGCTCCTCAGCTGCCTTTCTCTGTTGCTCAGCCAGAAGTTGCTGAAGTTTCTCTGCAGAGAAGTCCTCTGAGTGCTCTTCCACCAGTTCCTCAACATCACCACTGCAAGCCTATGGGCTCTGCCATAGGGACAATGACCACAGGGTAAACTGAAGGTTCTACAGCCTTCAAAGTCTCTCTCCTGTATAATTTAGGCCAGATTTTCTTAGGTTTGTGGCCTGGCATTTTCTTCTCTTCCTGGATAATAATGTATGTTTTCCTGGGCATTTTCTTCCAAAAAAGGCCAGTTTCATCACAGTCAAACACTTGATGAGAACAAAACCCATTTCTCTGTGTCATCATTTCGAAGTGGTATATATAATTTTCAGCAGCCCTTTTATCAGCACTGGATACTTCACCATACACCTAGTTACACTATAAACTCGAGTTCTACCTTTCAAATTTGTGAAACCACCCCTTACTGGTGCAAAATGTTTCACTATTACCATTCAGTGATGGATTATCCTTTACAAGATCTACATTTATAGCCCTTTTTCACAAATTATAGACTCAAGATAGTCTGTAACCTGCCATCCTTTCGTTTATCCACACTACTAATAGCCTTTCTACCTCATCTAACAATGTTGACCACAACTAATTTGAGTAACACCATTAGCAACACTAACTTCCTTATACAAATCTTTTCTCTGTAAGATTGCCGAGACAGTGGATTTACATGTTGTACATATTATCAAGACAGGTCACATAAACGCCACTCTCATATTTCTCTACCATTTCCTTCTTTTTGGTTGTGACTGCCTTCTTTGCCTTCCCTTCCTTGCTTAGCTTTTTTGGGGCCATTTTGATAGCAGTAATCGTAGCAATTATATAAAGCACTGACCAAAATCACATCCACAAACACAAGCATCTGGGCTCAGACTGATGCTTACGTACACTTTTCTGGCATCATGAATCTTTGTTAACAACCACACAAGCAGGCATCATTTGGGTCATAACTCAAGGCTTGGGTTGTAAATTAAAACTAAAATCCCAAGTTGTTCATATGTGGGGAAGGTCGTAACTTGAGGGCCCACTGTATATGGCTATGCAGGGGGGAATAGTATTCACCCTTAAAACAGAATGAGCCAGGAATTTAGCACCTTGCCTGCTTCGCAAGCACAAGGTCCTGAGTTCTGTCCTCGGTAGCAAAACAAAACAAACCCAGAATTGCCATTTGTAATAGCATAGATTAACCTAGAGGACATTATGCTAAATGAAAAAAGCCAGGCACAGAAAGATGGCATGACTTCACCTATATGCGGAATTTAAAATAGTGGGACTCACAGAAGCACAAGGTGGAAAGGCAGTTGCCAGGGGCTGAGAAATCTTGTTCAAAGGGTGCACAGTTTCAGGCACAAAGGATTAATACATTCAGGAGAAAATAATCACATACTATTTAATTGGGTTTACAAAAAGGATTTACCAAAAGGAATAAACATATCTGAAGAAAACTTTAAAATGAGTAATTTTAATCACCATATGTGGCAGCTTCGTTGGGTTATTTCTTTTCTCTTTTTTGAAGACAGGCGCACTATGTAACCGGGCTCACCTTAAATCAGGTGATCCTTCTGCCTCAGCTTCCAACTGGTGAGATTACAGCCATCTGACACTACTCCTGGCTGGTTAAATTGTTTAAGAAATAAAGACACAAAAGTTTAAAACTCAGAACAGGCATTCAACGGCACATAGCATGGGGCAAGATGCATGCCAACATACACTCATGATATAGCCACTAAAATATAGTGCATTTCTGACCACTAATTATATCCTAGAACTTTGTTAACTAAAGGCCTTTCTAATAGTGGCCGGGCCTGGTGGCACACACCTATAATCCCAGCCCTTGGATCCCTGACTTTGAGGCCTGCCTGGACTACACAGTGAGTTGAGTTCAAGGCCAGCCTGAACCCCATAGTGAGACCCCTATCTCAGAAAAAAAAAGTTGGCCATTTTAGTGTTTTGTTAATGGGCACTTACACTGACAGTGGCATCAATCAGAGACACAAGGAGGTATACCAGCTAAGATTCTGCTAAAAAGACAAAATTGGTACACTCAACATTTGTCTGGCAAAACCAAGTTAATGGGGCACAGTCATTAGAACTGGAAGAATAGCAGCTGCAGTACTAGACTCAAAGCCCACAGAAACCTGATCAGGGGACAGAACGTTTATCTTTTTCTAGCCAAGGTAAAAGCCCTCAGAGGCCAAGAAGCTGACAGCTGAGAGCAGGCTGGCGAATGAGCCTTGGGTTTCAGTTTGGTTAAGTAAACTGGTTTTCTCCTACAGCAGGGCTGTCAGACATCCCTCACATCAAGACACCCTTACACATCTGCTGGGTGTAAAACTTACACTCAGGACACGATGATTCTCAGGACATGATTCTGAACAGCTTCCACCCAAAGAATGTAAAGGAAAATGGGAGTGGCTCTTGCAGTTGGGATAGCCAGGCACACAACAGTGAGGGGATAATAGCATAAAACATGTTTTTAATGGTAGTACAATAAACCTATAAAAATATCTACTTAGGTAATGGGAAAAAATGAGAATCAAGACTTGCCATGTAAAGGTACATGATCCCAACAATGAATGTAACTGTACTGTATCCCTAAAATGTACCAATAAACTCAGTAAAATTAAATTTAAAAAAAAAATATCTCCTTAGACCTTACTATTTGTTCAACATTATGCTATGCACAAAATAAATTTGCCATCTGGGTGGGCAGGCTGACACCAAATCCTTAAGAGCCTTTAAAAAACCAGAAAAATCGATTGTACTCAATGGATAAACAGAGCCACAGCAAATTCTTGAGTTCCAGGTCAGTCTCAACTACACAGTGAGACCCTGTCTCAAAAAACCAAAATGTGGAAAGAGTAAGTATTGCCATTTTGTGTTTCAAGAAACTGAGGTTCAGAGCCTTTACGTAGTTTACATTAATCTGAAGTCACTTAGCTACTAGCTGGCAGAGGCTGGATTCAACTTCTGCATTCCAAAATCCATCTCTACAAATGACCTGCTGTCAGAGGTCATGGAGGCCTCATTTGAGCTAGTGCTTCTAGGTAAAGAACCTGGTATTCAGGCAGTTAGGGGTCATGGATATGGAAGTAGAGTCAAGAAATATAGACAGGCAGAAAGGCTTGTTTGTTTCCAGCTGCAGAGGAGTGTTGGTGTTGGAGAGGAAGGGAAATTTTTATGCCTACTTCCCACTTTTAAGGAGTGGAGGAAAAGCAAGAATTTAACCAGAGAGCCCAAGGACAGCTGCAGGCATATTACCACCTGGGAAAAGATCAAAAGTAGGCCAAAGATTAAACATCATTTTTTCTCCAACAACCAGGCTTCCCTAGGCAGAGCAGACGGCTAGGGCCTCAGGCAAAGGCAAGGCTGAGCTAGAGTTGGCACAAGGTATTGTTTGGCCAGGAGTGTTGAGTGAGATAACTGGTATTAAATTCAGACCTGGTCAGTTTCACTTAACACCTACTGCAAAATTCTAACAAGATATACAAAAATGGTAAAAGGTAGTGTTTATTCTCATAAAACTGCAAGTGAAGAGGGGGTCAAATACAAATTATCAAAAAACATAGTCAAGCAGATGTGGTACACACACCTGTAATTCTGTCTTTCTGGGAGCCTGAGATAAGAGGATCCCAACTTTGGACCAAGCCTGGGCAACTTGGTCTCAAATAAAAAATAAAAATGGGTAGAGATGTAGCTCAGTGTGAAAGCCGTAGGTTCAATCCCCAATACCAAAAATAAAGCAAAGCAAAGTCAAGTTTAGATGACAAGTAAAGAAAGTGGAGTGGTCATGAACTCAAGGGAAGTTTAGAGATGTAAAAAATTCATATGGGCAGGCCTCTCCATGCCACTCCACCCATGGAAGCCAGAAGATCACAAGCTTTCAACCACAAGCTCCCTTTTCTCTACATTGTGAAAAATGGGGTGGGGGGGGTTAGAATGGGAGTGGGACGGAAAAAGAACACACTTCCCAAAATGGATAGCCTCAGTGCTATAGGTCAGTGGTTCCTACAAGAGTGCTAAGAATAAGGAGAAGACAAGACACTGATTGTACTTTTTCATAAATTTTAATTGCTGCAATATAAAGGTTTTTTTCTTTTGTTCTGATACTAGGTTCTGCAAATTCTGTGATATAAAATTATTCTCCTTTTTATAAAAATACTGATAATGGTAATGTCCTTGGCAAGACGAAACTAGTAGCCTTTCAGCCAGGGTGTGGTGGCACATGCCTGTAATCCCAGCACGTTGGAGGCTGAGGCAGGAGAATCGCTGTGAGTTCGAGACCAGCCTGGGCTACATAGTGAGTTCCAGGTCAGCCTCAACTCCATAGTGAGATCCTGTCTCAACCCCCCCCCAAATAGTAGCCTTTCATCAGCTGCAAGTCAAAAATCCAGCTTTCACTCTAGACAACAGCTTCTGTACTAGGTGGCATCTGTCTTTTGTCTTTACCCCTTTTATTTCAGAAGTGTATCTGCTTCTCTCCAATATAAATATATGGACTTTTATCAAGCTCATCTTTCTTAATAAATCTAACACTATTTACAAAAAGTTCAAACTTACACGGGAAAATATACACACCACACACACACACACAAAAATCTAAAATACACTCCTAAATACCTTGATCCCTTCAAGCTTCTGGGCCAGCTTTCTCCTGGCCCTTTACACCACCATCCTTCTGCTGCTGCTGCTCTTTATCCACACAAACCCCTCTATACATGTGATTCCATTCTAAACTACCTCAACATACTACAGTAAACTAATCTCCTTAAGGCCACTAATGACTTTCCAGTCTCAACACTAAATGGAACTTCCCAATTTTTAAAACTGGCCTTTTGTCAAGTACTGACTAGTGCTGCCTTCTTGAAATTGACATTATACGGCTCCCCTCTTGTGGTACTGGGGATCAAACTCAGGACTAGGTGCTTGTGAGGCAGGTCTGGTGCCACGGAGCTAAATCCCCAGCCCTTCTCTTCTTCTCACCTTCTGAAAGCTCCTTCTTTCCCTGCTAATAAATTCAAAACAAATCCAGTAGAAGCTTCCATTAGAATGGTACAAAACACAAGTATTTCGAGGAAGAGCCTCTGGCTATGTGACAGCCAGAATGACTTTACTGGGTATTAAGGGTAGGAGAAAGAGTGAAGACAAAGTCATGATCGGAGATAAATTTAGTAAGAAATCTTAGTTTGTTGGTTTAACAGTTGTTAGGTCTTGGCAACACGTTAGGAAAATGAAGGCTTATAACACAATGACTTTCAGGCCATATTCCAAATGGGGAGAAAAGTATTTAATATCCCTGAAATCTCTTAAGAAAGGGTTACCCTGCTTTTTTAAAGCTTTAAATTACACTTAATAGGATTAACCACATAGGGAACCTCAAAGTCAGAACAGCCTTTAGTTTCCTCACCTGGAAGACAAGGCTAATGATACAGACACAGCAACTTGCAAACTCAGGAACCTAAAGGAATATAGTGTCTTTAAATGCTTAAGCACTACTTACTACTACACCTGCACATTTTTTTTTTTTTTTTTTT
>NW_022900940.1:29514100-29526243 GCF_012274545.1 Fukomys damarensis
GTTTTTTGAGACAGGGTCTCACTGGGTAGTTGAGACTGACCTGGAACTCACTATGTAGCCCAGGCTGGTCTCAAACTCACAGCGATCCTCCTGCCTCCCAAGTGCTGGGATTACAGGCATGCGCCACCACTCCCAGCTTGCACAAAATTATTTTTAAAGCAGTGACTGTATATTATTTCCACAGAAATAATGACTGCTTAACTGAGTCTCAATAACATGTCATAAAAATGAAAAGCTACATTTTCACTTTGCAATAACCATTATTTCACTTTAAAGGTCAAAATATGGTATTCCATATAATTAGTGAAGGAACTATAATGAAATCCAACAGTATAAAAAAACTATCATCTCATTACTAATTTAATAAAATTTGAAGTGAACTAGTAAGAATGGTGGAAGTGTTTCATATAGGAGGTAGCCTTTAGCTAATCAAAAATGAAAAAGACATTTTCAAGACCCACCTATTCATGCCTAAACATTGTCACCTATACTTTTAAAAATTCTGTATTTTTGTGTTACATACCTAAAATAACTGCTCTGTGAAAATTTAAGCTGAAAATGTTTCTCATTTTAATCTCAAAGATAAAGCCTCACAAAATATTCACAACTCTGAAATAATAAAAATTACACTCGAGGGTCAGGGATTTAGCTCAGTAGTTCCTCTGCCTGCCTTGCAAGTGCAAGGTCCCAAGTTCAATTCCCGGTACCCCCCCCCAAAAAAAAGTACACTTGAAAATCCTCATTTGTCAGAAAATAATCTGCCTTCATAAAAGTGAAGCCTCTATATGCATTTAATTCTCTCACAGAATACTACCATGTTGATTAAATGAATTAACCCATGTATTCATTAAAAACAAAATTTAATCCAGTTACTTCTCATTAACCTTAGGACTTAAAGCAGTATCATGATCCTAGGTAATGAATATAATTTCCTAGCTTTTGTAAAAGCCACAGGAACTCCTTATAGCACACCTAAGTTCCTTTACTACCCATCTAACAAAAATAGATCCTAATACACCTGAAACTGCTACATCAGACCTTTGGGAAGATTGATAGTGTATTAGTGAGGACTTTTTTAGTTATAAGCAGAGATACCTTAAAATAGAGGTAAATAAGGACGTAGCTCAGGGGCACAGCACTTGCCTGCATGTGCAAAGCGTGTGTGTGCAGTAGAGGTGGTGATGGGGAGTGTGGTGTGGCAACCAAAAGAGGAACTGGTTGGTCCACCGGAGCACCTCAGAAAACCCAAGGGGATCAAAAGTCAGAAGCGCTCCTAGCCAAGCTCTCAACTTCAGGCTGACCTCACTTTCAGAAAGGCTCTCTACACACGATGGTTTGGAAAAGACAAACAGAAGTCTGGGACTTCCACTCAATTAATAGCTACTCCAGGAAAAGGATAACCTCCAAAAACCAGCCTTCTTCCCCAATACTTTTGCCATGGCTGTAACCAATGGCAGTAGGTCAAATACTCCGTTTTTGAAATGATTACTGTGGGTAGAAGGGCAAAGTGGTCTAGTGATATGGGTGTGGGTCATGGACTGCTGGGGGGATATGAATCTCATTAAAATGGAAAGGATTACTGTAAAACTAGTGTTGGTACCCAAGGGAATATCAGGTGGACAGGTACACATGACTGCCACAGATGGTCACAGAATAGTGTTCTTTAAAAAACACCATGAAAGTCAGGTGTGGTGGCACATGCCTGTAATCCCATCAACTCAGAAGGCTGAAGCAGGGAGATCACTTAAGTGTCCGAGGCCAGTCTGGGCTACACAGTGAGTTCAAGTCCAGCCTGAACTGCTTACCAAGACTCTGTCTCAAAAAAAAAAAAAAGGAAAAAAAAATCACCACGAACTGTGTACAAACTGTACAAAGCAAGACTGCAGGTTTATATACTGTTATTTTCCACCAATATACTCACTGCCAAAAAACAACTTAGTGGCAAGTGCTGGGCCTTTTTATTGCCTCTTCCCATCATAGATGCCCGGGATTTCCCCCCCAATCTCTTTACATTCTTTTGTGAAGTTTCCTCACGTTACATTAAACCTCCCATTTCTCCCCATCTGTGGCCAGCGAGGGCACTTAAAAACTGAATCATATTATATGGACATTTAATAACATCATCTTACCATTTTTTATGAGGTGGTGATCATCTTCCTCCAAGCTCCTTAAGGATAAGAATATATTCAAGCAAGAGAACACAATGGAAACTAACATTTATTAAGTACTTGCCTAGCTAAGTATTTAAATATACATTATACCTTAAAGGGATTGCTTAAATTCAGAGGCAGCATTTCTTCAATTATAAATGAGAATACAGACTCTTTCTCATGCAAAATGCTTGGGACTAAGAGTCTGAATTTTGGGCTATTTGCATATAAATGAGATTTCTTGGGGACAGGACCCAAACCTAAACATGAAATTCATTTACATTTCATATGCATCTTATACACATGGCTTGAAGGCAACTTATACATTTTTGGGGGGTATCTGCATTTTTACCATGGCACATTACATGTGCAACTTTCCACTATGTTGAGTCATACTGGCTCTCAAAGTATTAAGATTTTGGAGAATTTTGATTCTCAGATTAGGGATGCTCAACCCATATACTATCCCCCCTACACACCAGGAACTGAACTCAGGTCCTTGTACTTGCCAGGCGGCGTCACTGAGCTACATCCCTGGCCTACTAACTACACAGGTTTGGTGTGAAACAGTGGAGAAGCCCAAGATGTTTTTTTGTTTTGTTTTGTTTTGTTTTGTTTTGTTTGGTATCAGAGATCAAACTCAGGTCCTTGTGCTTGCATAGCTGGCGGTGGAACCACTGAGCTAAATCCCCGGCCCAGCCCAAGATTTCTTATGTTAAAAAAATAAGACAAGAGTCCACCATGGTGGCACATGTTTATAGTTCCAGCCCAGTTTGGGAAACTTCGCACCTGCCTCATAAAAGTACGGTCCTGAGTTTGATCCCTACGAGGGAGCAGGGGACAACAACGACAACAACAACAACAACAACAACTACTACTACTACTACTACCACTACTACTGATGACGAGGATGTAGCTCAGTGCAAAGACCCTAGGTTCAATCCCCAGTAAATGCCCCCCAGGCAAAGGAAGGGTTCGCCTCAAACTTGCAGTAAGCCTCCTGCCTCAGCCTCCGAGTGCTGGGATTATAGGAGTGCACCACCATGACTGGCCCTGGTGTTGTTATTAATGATAATTATACAGTCACCCTACCAAAAAACCAAAAGGAAATTTTGGTTGATATTTTTATAACATCAATCAAAAAACTACTCCATAAACTTAAGGAAGAAACTATGACAATTTTGTTAGATAAAGTCCTCCTTTTGGAGGTTTCAAGAATTGTCTGCCCCGTGCTAAAATATCATTTTGACCTCACACAGCACATCTGACCCCTTCCCCTTAGAATAATTCAAGGGCAGTTAGTTGTCCCAATGCATTCTTTTAAAAAGAAGAGTAGGCAAATACCTAGCTACTATTACTTCTAGTTGGCAAGAAAGACTATTTCTCATCTAACAATTCCACCCCAAATGATATACTCTGTAAGACATTAAGCAGAGCTTAAACACTCCAGTTTTCATATCTATTACCAATTCTTAAACACATTTAAGAAGCAATGAAAAAATCAAATGTTAGATAAGATTTACACCATTTATTTAATAATCCCTTTCTGACCATTAAGAACTTTTTCTCATAAAAATTAGAAATTCTTGTCATTATTACGACATAAAAATTTTCGCAAAAGAACACAGGGAATGACAACTCATTATATCAAACAAGCTAGTCTTCTAACTTCATTTGCTAAAGGACCACTCTGGAGCAGGAAAGGCCCATCACTTGTTTGTCTGCTAGCTATGAATGGCTTTTACATCTTTCCAATGATTTGGGGGAAAGGTCTAAAATATATATATATAATGTTTTGTGACACCAAAAAACTGTATGAATAAATTTTACTTTGAGTTTTTTTTTTTTTTTGGTTTTTTGAGACAGGGTCTCACTGTGTAGTTGAGACTGACCTGGAACTCACTATGTAGCCCAGGCTGGTCTTGAACTCACAGTGATCCTCCTGCCTCAGCCTCCTGAGTGCTGGGATTACAGGCATGCGCCACCACGCCCGGCTTTTACTTTGAGTTTTAACACTCAAATATCAATGTCCATAAACAGTTTTATTAGAACATCACTTTGTCCTTCATTTATGTATTATATGTTTTTACTCTATGGGTAGAGCTGAACAGTTTTTAACAGAGCTTATGTGGCCTGCAAAGCTTGAAATATGTACTTATTAATTGTGCTTTTACTGAATAAGTTTGCCATCTCCTACTCCAGAGGCCTTTTTAAAAAATACAGATTTGGGGCCAAGGATGTGGAGAAGGCACAGTGGTACCATGCCTGCTGGGTAAGTCCAAGGATCTGAGTTTGATCCCCAGTACCTAGAGGAAAAAAAAAAAAATACAGATCCTTCCCACTCTGTATAGTAAAGGAATTGGCAGGAAGAACAGAAAAAACACACAAAGATGAATTTGCATTTTTAGCAATCACCCCAAAATATTATGTAGAAAATATATTCAGGAAAGAATGATCCAAAGCTGGACACAGTGGTATATACCCATAATCCCAGCACTTGGGAGGCTGAGGCAGGAGGATCATTTGAGTCTGAACTGAATAACAAGATCCTGTCTCAAAAAATGAAAACAAAAAAACACAGATCTAGACTCCTCTACAGATGATCAGAAAGGGGGAGGGGGACTTGTCATGTAGAGGTTTCCAACTTCTCTAAATGATCAGCAGGATCAACTTAGTAAATGTCTGTCTTTCTGCCAATGCGATACATATGTGCACAGCTAATTTAGCCTCCCTTCGCCCAGAGTACGGGACACATACTTATGTGTATTTAGATCCTAAGTCACGAGCAAAGAGAAAACATTCTGTCCATTAAGGAAGCACGTTTTAATTCCATGTAACAAATTACTTTTAGTTTCTTAGATTTTGTGTTTTCGAAGATATGCTTAAGAAGCCCTTCACATCTGCATGACATCTAATTTTATATTTATAGTATGCAGGTCTTTACCTAATCTACCACCTTCACATATGGAATTAGGTAGTAATCCAATTCCATTTATCTCTGGATGCTGAGCCAGTTTTCCCTGTACCAGCGATGGAAAACCTTTCATAACTTTCAGTGACAACAAACAGCCAGCTGCAACGCATGCCATAGGTTTGCCATCACTGTCCTATACCAGCTCTTAAAACAACCCACCCCATTTTCCCCACGGGTGCCACCATAATTGTGTATCACAATCCTGTGTGACTATCTGAGGTCTCCATGTCTACTTCACTGATCTCTTTAATCTTAACACCAATTCTAGGATAATAATAATTGGGGCACATCTTCATATGAAGCAGAGCAAAAACTATCCCTTTTTCAGACCAAATGACTTGTTATCTTCAACTGGTACAGCTGTAGTACAGAATAAAGACAGCAACGTGTGTGACATGGTAGCCACAAAAAAGAATGTGTCCTTAGTGGTAAAAGAATACGTGAAAAGCATCCAGATAAAGGAGTCATGGGAGCTTCAGACATACTGTAGTTTGTTTTTTAACTTTCATTTGATTAAAAACAATGACTCCAGAGGGCAGTCAAGAATGGCTAGAGACAGATCTGAAAGGCATTTGGATTGTCCATTGGCCTGCTACACCATGATTAAAAATGTTCACATCATGGAAGATGTCTGCAGAGCTAAATGATGTCGGATGCTCTGGGAGAGTTGGAAAGTAATCCTTGTACTCTGGGTAGCTAAATCAGGAATGATGATGAGTTCCAGCCTAGCCTAGGCAATTTCGAAGGACCCTGTCTCAAAGTGCGGGGGGCAGCGATGGATGACTGGAGATTTACCTCTTCGGGGCAAAGGCTCTTGATTCAATCCTAATATCACTAATAGGTAAACTATTATAACCCTCATTTATTGAAAGTCAACTATGTGTAAAAAGAAGCTAAAAATAATTTGTGTGTAAATATCATTGTTGCCTGGTGTGGTGGTACATGTCTGTAATCCCAGTACTAAGGAGGCTGAGGCAATAGCATCATTGTGAGTTCGAGACCAGCCTAGACTACACAGTGAATTCAAAGCCAGCCTGAACTGCATGCAAGGCTTTTGTCTCAAAAAAAAAAAAAAAACGCCACACAAAACAATAACAACAACAACAACAAAAACCCAGAGAAATATCATTGTATTCTACTCTGAGGGCAGTAGGCACAAGAGATTTTAGACAAATTTAAGCAGCAAGCAAATACGGAACTGAGAAAAAGTCTGAGAAAATTCATGGGGTCTTTATGCAAATAGTAGGCCAGAGAACTGCAGCTCAAATGGTCTTGACTCATTTTTATTAAAAGTAAATAAATATTTAATACTCATTATGTGCCAAGTAATATGTTAGTATTTCTCTGTCCTGTAGTAAATAAGACTGGCAGTAACCTCATAAGTATACTATGTCTAAGTATTATGGTAACCAAACAGCCTACCCTTTATTCCCCTTTCTGCTGAGGGACCAGCAGATTCCCAAAGAAAGCCAACTGAATTTAGAAAATCTGGGAGAGCTAGAAAACACTGTTCTGAAAACTACATTCCGGTCAGAATAATTCTATTTCAAATAATCATATTATCACTACAATATGTATTTTAATATATAAATACAGTCTGCCAAAAAATGTATTTATCAAGAAAAGAAAAACTTTTGTAAATATTTTAATACTGAATTTATTGAAATATCATGAGACTAATAAAAGTGACCTTTGGTCTCTGCAGTTACAAGAGATGCTCAAAGTGGTGGCTGTTACCTTTCAGACATTTATTAGTACAGCCAACTGCTGAAGTGTGTACCTTTTTTTGGGGTGGACTCTAGAGTACACTAAGATATAATATATAGGCTGCTTTATGATATAGTTATATCACAACTACCATAATCATACTACTCTAGCATAATTTATTCAAATAAAAGAAGCTTCTTCTGCCTTTGTCAAGAGTTTGTAGCTAGACATGTGGAGTGGAAATTTTAAGCTTTTGAGTGTCTCCTCCAGAAGAGTCTAAGTTGTAAGTGTTTATTTCAATTAAAGTAAGGAATCTTTATTCCTTCAAAAAGTATAAAATCTTATGTATGTGTTCAAGGATCAAAATTTATAAATCTAAAACAACTTGTAATAAGACCTCATATCACAAAAACACCCAAGTTTTTTGGACACGGAAGTACATACTGTGTAAGAGATTCAGTATAAGAGATTTCCTTATTGGTTATCTCATTGAGGGTGAGACAGTTTAACTATTCTTAAAGAAAATAAGTTACTTGGAAGAAATATTTTTAAGAAACAAACTTATTCACTGGGCTACCACCAATAGTGCAAATCTACATTCTTCTCTGATCACAGAGCCTGTTAAAACTTCAGATCTGTTACCCATTAAGAGTCAAACCAAAAGTTATGCTACATTTACTTTTACCTAGTTATAAGAAATGTTTTGGATATATGCATTTTCCTGGCTACTGTAACAAGCACTACAATAATCAAAGTATTAAATTACCCTCCAACAGCATTAAGCTCCTCAATGCCCACCCAGAACACACCACCCTTCACCCCACTTTAACCCCCCCCCATTTTTCAGTACCGGGGATTGAACCCAGGTCCTTGAGCTTGCGCAAGGCAGGTGCCGGAACCACTGAGCTAAATCCTCAGCCCTAAACCCCCTCTTTTAACCCCTCTACCCACCAAACACACTTCCACAAAAAAAAAAAAAAAAAAAGATATATATGAGACTCATGAAAACACCCTCAGCTTTAAGTGGCTCTTTCACTTACAACCTGTGAGATTTCAAATTTCTGAAAGATAGCAGCAGTACATTACTGAATTAAAGGTAGTAAATGTATGGGGTTTTTTTATTATTAATAATGGCTACAAAACATGGCTTCAGAATCTCAGACCTGTCCGCAGCATTTTATATGAAAATGTATGAATGATGAACACAGAACATTGACATTTTCTTCATATTAAATCCAAAACATCTCATTTGAAGTACAACAATTTATGGAAAGTAGAAAGTAGAAATATAATCTCCAACAAGGTGGCTATTTAAAGTCTTACTACAGCTAGGGCTGGGGATTTAAGCTCAGTGGCACTGCACCTGCCTTGAAAGCGCCAAGGACCTAAGTTCGATCTACTATAGCTAGGCATGGTAGTGCACATCTGTAATCCCAGCACTCAGGATTGCCCTGAGTTTGAGGCTGGCCTGAACTACATAGTGAGACGCTGCCTCCAAAAAACCAAAAAAATTAAAAATAAACAAAAGAAAATCTTACTATAATTAGCACATTAAATATTCTCATGGTGTGGCCTGATCTGTAATTGCACTAGAACTACTGTGTACTCAAATACACCCAATCCTAAATGAATTAAGAATAGGAAAAGTACATCAATACTTTATTTTAAGGAAATAATGTAAAACAATTAAAATTTTAATTGCAAAATACACTTGTATGGCTTGAAATAACACCAGTCTCCAAATGCCAAGATGAACTTTAAATAAAATCTTAACTCTTACTCATGTACAGCAGGTAAAGTATGGAATATAAGCCATTTAATTTTTTTCCTCACTCATTATGGAAAGACTCCAATAACTCTTTACATTTTTGCTATTTTCAAACAGTTCATTCACATTGTAAAAGTAAATATTATCGCTATAAATACATAAAAATTGGAATTAACATGAAAGCAATATTTCTAATGTCTCATCTTTATTTACAAAATAATGTCATGAGCTATAAAAAATCTGTTTGGATTCGAGCCAAGATGGAGTAACAGGAAGCAATTATCCCTACAACCTTAATGCACTAAAATAAAAGTGCAAAATATGTGACAGTTTCTAAGCATTGGACCTCAGGCAGCAATCCACAAGAAAGGGAAAACAAAGAACTACAAACACTGGTAGGGAGAACTAGTGTGGAAGAAAGAACTGAACAGAGAGAGAGAATTGCAGAGATCTGTGGAGGCCTCCCTCCAGTTTTTGGTTGACTACTGATCAACACATGCACAGGAAGACAATACTGAACTCTAGGGAAAGAACCCCCAGGAAGAACAACCTCCAGCAATCACACTGGGCTCAGCAGTCTGAGTTCTCGCTAATCAGAAAGAAAACCTTGTAACTCACAGGGGTATGGAGTCGAATATTCAGAATGGCCTTGCCTTAACAGTGGGAGAAATTTATCCTTAAGAGGCAGGTGTTCTGGTCCTTCTCTTGAGACAGGGTCTTGCTACGCACATCAGGCTGACATTAATGTCTACGCGATCCTCAGGCCTCAACCTCCCAAATGCTGAGATTACAGGTGTACACCATCATGTCCAGCCTTTTTTCTGGTCACTCTTTAACAAGGCTTAACAGCAGCCTCCAAAAAGAATCAGACTATTCCCAAGACTAAGTTCCTATCTATCCATCCATCCATCCATCCATCCACCCATCTATTTATTTATTTATTGGTACCGGGGATTGAACTCAGGTCCTTGCGCTTGCAAGGCAGGCCACCAAACCGCTGAGCTAAATCCCTAACCCTATTTATTTATTTATTTATTTATTTATTTATTTATTTATTTATTTATTTAATTTTATTTTTGGTACCAGGGATCAAAGTCAGATCCTTGCGCTTGCGAGGTAGTCACCAGAACCACTGAGCTAAATCCCCAGTCCAGTTCCAATTTAACTGAACAAAGATTGAGAATATTTTTAAGAGTGCAAAAATATCCAGCACTCAAAAATAAAATCTATACTATCTGTTATCCAACAAAAAAGTACCAGGAATGGAGACCTTGAATATGAAAGAAGGAAAAAAGAAACAGATCCAGAAATGACACAGATAATACAATTAGTGGGCATAGGTGGATTTATGTAACACAGTGGTTACAACTATATCCCTAAGTTCAAAGTGTATCCATGAATCCACACAAATGCCAGAATATGTTAAGCAGTCATGGAAATTATAAAAAGATCTGTAGATATGAAAAATACAACATCTGGGATGAAAATGTTTTGAACAGGATTAAAAGGATGCTAGACAAAACAGAAGATTAAAAAACTTGGAAACAATAGAAATTATTCAAAATGAAACATTTTAAAAATGAACTGAGCATCACTGAGCTGGTCAGAAAACTTAAATCAGACTAAGCATTTAAAGGAAACAGGCTTGGGGGGTAGGCATCTATATTCCTGACTACTAGGGAGGGACATTGAGGCAGAATGATCACTGGAGGCCACTACTTCCAGGTCAACCTGAAGAGGGCAGAAAAAATATTTGAGGAATTTAATGACCTAAAACTTCCCAAATCCAAAAGCCTGAATATCAAAGTTGCTTAACAAACACCAAGCACAAGAAACTGTACTAAGACTCATCACAATCATGTAACACCAGTAATAAAAAATCTTAAAGCAGTTGGGAAAATGACATTAAATGAAAAACAAGGATCAATCCATGGCACCATGAGAAAAGAGAAGCAACACAGAAAAGAGGGCAGAGTTCTCACTTAAAACTGCAAGGCAGAAGACAGACACACAACTTTGAGAAAATCAGTCAACCTATAAGCAACACCTTTCAAAAATCAAAAATGAAATATTTTTTCAAAAATTGAAAGAATTCATTACAAGCAGATCTAACTCCAAGAAATGTAAAAAGAACTCTCTCAGTCAGAAGGAAATGATAAGTGGATATTTAGAACTACAAAGGAAAAAGACAAGAAATGGAAATAAATTTGAGGGAAATACAGGGTTTTTTTTTAAAATTATTATTTCTTAAAATCTCTTTAAAAGATAATGTTTAAGGGCCGGGGATTTAGCTCAGTGGTTCCACCACCCGCCTTGCAAGCGCAAGGACCTGAGTTCGATCCCCGGTACCAAAAGAGACAAAAAACAAACCAAAAAAAAGATAATGTTTAAAGCTGAAACAGTAAAATGTATTCTGAGGTTTGTAACATATATAGAAATAAAAATTTATGATAACAGCTCCGAGGCTAAGAGGGGAACTGAGGGAAATGCTTACACTACAGGTGAAAGGATATAACAGCACATGAAGGCAGATTGTGATAAGCTAAAAAATGTATTCTATAAACTCAAATGCAACCACTCAAAACAAAAGTCATAGCTAGTAAACCAAAAAATACTCATTAAAGGGCTGGGGCTTTAGCTCAGTGGTTCCACTGCCTGCTTCTTAAGTGCAAGGTCTTGAGTTCAATCCCCAGTACCAAAACAAAAATACTCATTAAACACACACACACACACACCCTCACCCCAAACATGGAAAAATGAAACCAAGAGTAAAGAACAGATGCAATAAATAAGTAAATTTATAGCTCACCATATATCAACAGTAAGAGCAAATATAAATAATCTACATACTACAATTTGAAAGTAAACACTGTCACATTAGGAAAAAACCAAGTCCTAATTATATATGCTGCTTAAAAGAAAACCATATTAAATATTTTAAAAGTACAGTACCAGTTATCATTTATTAGATAAATACTAATCAATATGAAGAGCTTCTTTGTAGAGGCTTAAAAGTATTGACTTTAAATAAACTATTGGACAGGAATAAAGGAAAATTTTCAACAGCATGGTAAAATTTAAAATTTTCAATTATCACATCTGGGGATGTACTTCAGAGGCAGAGCACCTGCCCAGGCATGCCCAAGGCCCTGGCTATCAAGCCAGCACCATAAAAAGATCAAAATAAAATCAAAATTTAAAAACCTCAACTCTCCAATTACTGGAATTAACTCACTACTGAAAATTTACAGTATAGACTAATTCCTGTCAAAAGTTCTTCAAAAGAGGGTGGTAAAAATGCTGTTTAATCATTGTTATTCAAATAAGCTACACTCTAATTAAAAAACAAAAAACAGAAGCTCAAACAGCCAATCAAAGAAACACTAAATCGACAGGCGTGGTGGCACACGCCTGTAATCCCAGCACTTGGGAGGCGGAGGCAGGAGGATCACCCTGAGTCCAAGACCAGCCTGGACACAGTGAGTTCCAGGTCAGTCTCAACTACGTAGTAAGACCCTGTCTCAAACCCCCCCACCAAAAAAAA
>NW_022900940.1:29526288-29541748 GCF_012274545.1 Fukomys damarensis
CAAAAAAAAAAAAAAAAAAAAAAAAAAAAAACCAAAACCAAAAAACACTTAAATCCAATGCTTCAAGAAGCTAGTAATTATAAATGTCTAGCTAGTAACTTTTAACGGTCCACATAATATACCATAAATCCTTCTAACTTTTTTTTTTTTTCTTTTTCTGGAGAGAGGGTCTCACTGTGTAGCTCAGGCTGGCCTTGAACTCACTGTAAACCCAAGGTGGCCTGTAACACACGGTGATCCTCCTGCCTCAGACTCCAGAGTGCTGGGATTGCAGGCATACACCAGGCTAGTCCTTTGAATTTCAAATTCAGATCAGCCAATGGCTAAAAATAAACACACATAGCAAATTAGATTTGGGCGAACAGGCAACATTTCCAAAATTCAGTCTCTCCTCTTTTTAGAAGACAACTTTACTACTACAGTAAATAGTTCTCTTAACACACTTCTTTTTGAGGCCCCAATATCCTGACATGCTTAGAATTCTGAAAACTTTTCTAGTACTAGTGGTAGGTTTAACACACTCTGGTCCAGACCCTAATTCTAAACATAGCCTAAGTTAGATACTGTTTAACCTTGGTTCCCAAACTTTCTCTTATGTGATCTCGGGCAAGTAACTGAATGTCACGATGCCTCAATTTCCTCATCTGTAAATGTCAGGAAAAGGAATAGCACAACTTTTTAAAAAGTCCTTTTTATAGTCATAATAGCTATGATGTACTAAGTGCTTACTATGAGCCAAGAACTGTCCCAAGTGTATTATGAGCTTTTCTCCCCTGCACTGGGGACTGGACCCAGGGCCTTGAGCACAATAGGCAAGTGTTCTACTGCTGAACTACACCCAGCCCTTTTTATTTTTCAATTATGAGACAAGGTCTCATAGGTTGCCCATATACATCTTTAAATTCTAAGAACACTAGAGATCAAACCATTATCCCTATTTGATAAGGAAACATTTATTTTCCTCCTGACAGAGCTATTAGATGGGGAACTTGGATTTTAATTTGATCTAGTTCCAGAACCTATCAATATGTTAACTAACTTTTTTATAGATTTCCCATCTTTTTGTACTGACTACGAGTTATTTAAGAGCATTTAAGAGCTTTATCTTCTTCATTTTGAGTAATCCCAGTATCTAACACAAAGAGCATAGAGCAGATCTGCTGTATGAACAGATTCTGGGCCTGATCCAGTTTGTCCTATGTCACTTTCACTTGCAACTAGGAACAGGGTAGTGTGTTGATGGTTAAGAATCAGGGGCCAGGGATTTAGCCCAGTGGGGCCGCTGCCTTGCCAGTGCAAGGACCCAAGTTCAATCCCCGGTACCCCCTCCCCCTCCAAAATTTTTTAAAAATCAGAAGGCTAATGTTCTGTCCAAACAATCCTAGTCTTCAACAGTGCCTTTTCAGGAAAGTCACATCAATGACTTCCCCAGATGTGGTGGTTCTCATGTGTAAAATGAGGAATTCAACTAGATCTAAGTTCCTGCAGGTCTAAAATTTCTAAGAAAAGCCAGTGTCTGTCTTCTGGAAAAAGGACAAAAGAGTTGCCTCACTGAAGTACATTGTGGTTTTCTGAAGAACATTCAGAGCTCTCATCTTTTATTTAAGATCCTCCTGCCCCCTAAACTAAGAGCGCTAATAGGGCCTGAACCTAGTCTTTTCTTCTGACTCACTCCTCCTCACTTTGTGGTATGTGGAGAACAACTGAACTTCAATGAGTTAATATACTAAAGGCGAAAACTTGTGAGCAATAAGTAAAATGAGAAATTTTTATATGGCACTCTAAATCAGTTATACCCTAAATTTCATGAATGGATAGCTAAGTTTATTAGCTAGATAGTCATTTTAGACATTCCTATTTACTTGAGTTACAAAAACTTAGCTTTAAAGATTTATTTGCAAGCCTCTTAAAAATGCTTCCACTTTGGTCGGGTGTGATAATGAACACCTGTTATCCCAGCATTCGGGAGGCTGAGGCAAAGAACACTACAAGTTTGAGGTCAGCCTGGGATCCATAGTGAGTTCAAGGCAAGCCTCAACTACACATCAAGCGCCTGTCTCAAGAAAAAAAAAAGCTTCCACTTCCTGCTGTTCCAATCTCTCACACATCAATATCCTGAAGAAGTAATCTTGGGGCTGGGGGTGCATCTTCAGGGTAGAATTCATGCTTAGCAAAGCCCTACAGTCAATCTCCAATGCATGACACACACATAAACACACACAGTAATAAAAGATCAAATTTTTTTTCCTAAAATATATATCTGGTTTGTAATACAACTAGATCATAAAAGCAGTAGCTGAACAGAGGTTATTAGAGGTAGTTTAAAACTTATGCTACCCCTTTTCTTCTTTATTCAAAGGCTATAAAGTATAAAGGTAGGATATTCTGAAATGAATCTTTTATTTTGCAGATTTATGTAGATTAATTGCAAAACACATTGAAATTTAACAATTCTCAATTCACCAGAGTTCTTCAAGCAATAATCTATCTACATATTGATAAGCTACATTAATTTTACCCTAAGGTTTTCTTTTCTGTTTCTTTGATACCAGGATCAAACTCGGGTCCTTGTGCTTGCGAAGCAGGTGGCAGAACCACTGAACCAAATCCCCGGCCCAGGTTTTCTTTTCTTTCCTTTCTTTTCCTTTTCCTTTTCCTTTTCCTCTTCCTCTCTTTCCTTCCTTCCTTCCTTCCTTCCTTCCTTCCTTCTTTCCCTTCCTTCCTTCCTTCCTTCCTTCCTTCCTTTCTTTCTTTTTTTTTTTTTTGAGGCAAAGTCTCCCTTTGTAGTTCGGGCTAGCCCTCAACTCACAATGTAGTTCAGGCAGGCCTCAAACTCTCAGGGATCCTCCTGACACAGCCTCCCACGCGCTGGGACTACAGGGTGCACCACTACACCCGGAAAGGTTTTCTAATCTGAAGTTAAGACGGGGGAGGTGAATGACTTTTTATTTTATGTAATTTGATACTTTGTAAAGCAGAGATATTAAGGTCAGAGGTGTACTATATGTAAAATATGTATTATTTCCTTAGTTCCTGCCCCTGCCTTCTGAGTTTTGTTTTAATGCAAATTGATAAACTTCCCCTGAAGACCATTCCAGTGGGGGGTTTAAAAAACACTGCATGTAACTGATATACCAGCCAGGGTTAATCACTACATCAAATGCGAAACACTTAATGCTAGATTGCTTCAACTAAATGTTAAATTTAATTCAATATCTAAAACCAAAAAAGTATTGTACAGTTAGTTTAGTGTTTTTTTCTGTTCTTTTTCTCAATTTTGAATATTATCAAATTGTATCAGTGATTCCTTACACTGATTTGGCCTTTCATGAAAAACCATTAATTCATGAAACAATTAAGAATTCGGCATAAGTTCACTTTAAGTTTTAAAATAAACACCAACGTTGAGGGAAAGAAAAGGGGACTGGTGCACTTGTTTTTTTTTTAAGCTTTTAAGAGATAGCTAGAAGCCTACACTCACCCATAGTTATAAGCCCCATAACAGGTTCTGAAATGTGTCCTCCAGGTAGAATACAAAGTTTGAAAAGAAAAAGGTGAACACAGAGGAACTACAGAATAATGAAACATGCTACAGAAGTGTGAAATAGGAAGGACTATAAGTGAGAAAGTGACATTAGATGTTTTAGAAAAGTCATCCTCCTGTACTATATCCCTAAAATGTACCAATAAACTCAATAAAATTAAAAAAAAAAAAGTCATCCTCAATGGGGACATAAGAGATGTGACTAAAAAATTCAATGTATTTAAATTTTAAAAAAATTATAGTAAAAGACACATTACATTAACCCCTCTGAAAATACTTCCTCTGCTTCAATCCCGCTGTGTGAAATTAATGGCAATGTGTCTTTTAACATATTTTTGAAAATTTATAAACCCACATATATTTGTGCTCTGAAGGAGAATATGATGGGATTATTATTTAGTTTATGGATAAGAAAATAAAGCTGTAGCCATTAAGTGATCTGCCCAAGCTTTCAATGCTTAAAGAGGCAGAGTTAAGATCTCAACTCACAATTATGAGACCCAAAACCAAAGTCATGTGACAATACAATAATGAAGCCAAGTATGAATCATAGATGTAAAAGGCCTTGACCAAAAACATTTCAAACTATGTTTCTGAATCATGGAACAAGAATTAAGCTGTTACACCATTTTGAAAAGCTTAAGTTTTCAGGTATAAAATCTTAATCTCATTTCTTCAGTCATACCCACAGTTTTCTCTAGACAATAAAATTTGCTGAGAAATTATCCTTCCCTTTGCTGTGCTATCACTGCTATGGCTTCCTAACATTCTCTGGTACGCATCTGATGTATACAAGTACTTTGTTTACTGCTTCAAGATGGCTTTCAGACGTTCTATGGTTTTCTCAATCAGCATTTATTTTTATCTTCCAACCTGACTCTGTATTAATATTCTTTTTTTTTGGTACTGGGGATCAAACTCAGGACCTTGCGCTTGCAAGCAAAGCAGGTGCTGGAACCACTGAGCTAAATCCCCGGCTCTGTATTAATATTCTAAAAATGGGAGGAAACAATTTATCTAAAACAATTTTATTAACATAGCTGCCTTTAGGGCTGGGGATTTAGCTAAGTGGTTCTGCTGCCTGCCTCACTAACACAAGGTCCTGAGTTTGATCCCCTAGTACCAAAAAAAAAAAAAAAAAAAAAAAAAAAAAAAAAAAAAAAAAAAAAAAATCACCCACATAGCTGCCTTTAAAATAAATGCTTTCTGGGCCAGGGATTTGGCTCAGTGGTTCCGGCACCTGCCTCGCAAGGATCCAAGTTCGATCCCTGGTACTCTAAAAAAAAAAACAAAACAAATTTCCTTAGTGGGAGACTATTGTTTATATATGACTATCACTAACAAACAGTTCGCTTTCAAGGAAAGAACATACCATATATCACTATTTTTTAAGATGCCGTCTTACCATATAGCCAGAGTTGTAGGTTTCCACCACCATTGCCTGGGCTCACACCACCCAGTCTTTAGGTTAGGAACAAGCGACAAAACTTGTACTTAGAAAATATAATTTTTTAAAAATCTCCATTTTAAACTGAAAGTACAAGTAAGGATGAAAATGTATACTTGATAATGTGAAATAGGAAGGAAGAAATAGGTGGAGGGTTGAAGGGAGGGCATGGGAATAGAGAAAAAATAAGATCCAAGATAGATTATGTAAAGGTACATATTTCCAGTGGTCAATGTCATTATATTCTATACCTAAAATGTACTGATTTTTAAAAAATTCCATTTTACATTTTGCTGAGAGGGAAAGGAGTTATGGAAAATAAAGAGAAGCAGTAAGAGGCAAACATGGACACAGAGAAAAGAACAAAAACAGTAAAAAGGGGACAAAAGGAGATGTGGTGATGCTAAAATAACTTGAATATTCCATATCTTTTTCAGAGAAATTATTCATTTATTCCCCTACTCGCTAAGAGCAAACATCTGAGCAGATACCATTTTCCAAGGGCTGTGTTAGGTAACTGATATGATTCCTGTTCTCACAGAGCTTACAATGCTAATCAAACTCATACAGCTAGCTACTAAAGCTGAATGAATGAATGAATATTTCTTCTCTAAGAAATGAATTTTCAAGCCAGGCATGGTGGTACACACCCGTAATCCCAGCACTTGGGAGACTGAGACAGGAGGATCACCGTGAATTTAAGCCCCACCTGGGCTACCTAGTAAATTGAAAGACAGTCTGAACTACACAGAGAGACCCTGTTTCCAAAAAAATAAAAAAAGAACCAAGTTTTCATTTTGTTAAATTAGTGACACATGGGCCTTTTCACTTAATTACCAAAACTGCTGATTGAGAAGCCAACCACACTGGAATAAGGACTAACTAGCAGTTTTACAACTGGCAAAACATTTATCTGTGATGTCTGTGGATCTCATGTTCCCCTGGGTAGGCTGCACCATGAGAATAAATAAAGCATAACTGCAAGAAGCAGAGAGTGTGAAGAACCTTGACTTTAGTTGTTTCTGATACCCAGAACATTTGACTTTTGAATTACTGCATATACCTCAGGCCTTGATTTTATTATCTGTACAATGAGGATAATGGTGACCTCCAACAGGGGCAGTTTAAATTTTAAATGAGTTTCTATATTCAAAGCAAACAAAACTGGACCTACAGCTGGGGATCTAGCTCAGTGGTTCTGGCGCCTGCTTCTCAAGTACAAGGACCCAAGTTGGATACCCAGTACCAAAAACAAACAAAAAACTAGATCTACAGTCAGAGCCCAACAAGAGTCAGCTATAACTGTTTCTGTTCTATTACCACTGATCGCTTTAAGGGGGAGCTAATGCTGTGATACACTCATGTGCTCATGCTTCAACTATAACCTGGCTCAAGAGGACTTGTTTCTTAGGGCCCAACACAGGGAGAGCAAGGTTACTCTCTCAGGGAAAGAACACCACCAATTTTCCAGAGCTCCACCCATCACCTTCTACTCAGTAAGAAGGAGCTTGTACATATCCAAAACTCTGAATCTGCCCCATCCCAGTACATAGTCACATATTTTGTGCTCTTGGTTTTCTAACCTGGAGAGCACTACACATTTTAGATTCAACAAATGACTTCAGCACACATATACACAGACATATGCAGTGCTGTCATAACCCTAACAATTCATTACTTGTGATTTTTATTTTTGTGTACAAGATACAGTAGGACAACAAATGAAGGCTACAGACATTTGTGAACCCGAAATCTGTCTCTAATAATTTAACAACTGAGATTCCCTTCTATGTTCTGTGTCCATGGATATTAGAGAACTTAATGAAAAGGGCTTAGGATAAACCTGAACACCATTCTGAAGGCTACTGAACTAGAAATAAAAGTATGACTCAGATATGAAGAACCTATATTTAACAAATAGAAACTTTTAAAGATCTAGAGTTTTTAAAAAGTCCTATATTAATTTTTCCTGAAGATTTTTTTTGGGGGGGGCAAAAAGTATCTTTTAGGCCAGGCATAGGGAAGCTGATCCAGGAGGAAGGCAAGTTAAAAGACTTGGTGAGACCCTGTCTCAAAATAAAAAATGCCACAGATGGTGGCACGTGCCTGTGATCCCGGTACTTGGGAGGGTAATGCAGAAGGATTGTCCTGAATTTGAGGCGAGCCTGGGCTACATAGTGAGTTCTGGACACCCTGAACTACATAGTGACACCCTGCCTCAAAAAATAAACACAGAAAAAATTTTAAACAAAAAATTTTAAAAGGGCTCAGGACTTAGTTCAGTGTTAAGGCCCTGAGTTTAATCCCCAACATTGGGGAAAAATGATCTCTTATTAAATTATTGTAGAGTCAAGATTTCAGGTGTACAGCTAAGAAAAAAAAAAAAATGAGGGAGGGGGTATGAAGGGAAATACGTGGCATGTTTGAAACCTGACACCACCCGGGCGTCTCTACAGGACTTCTGACCTAGTGGCAAACCATAGGGGTCATCTTCATTTTTTTAGGAATCACTTTTTAAGAACTCAGACCCAAAAAACAATCCATCTACATCTTTAGTTCTGAAGTCTCTGAAGGCTTTTGCCTCTTCTGCTTCTCTTTCAGATCTCTCACATATACAAAGTAACTGTGTGTGTGTCTGTGTGTACACCTGCTGGGGGACCCATGTGCTTTGAGAGGGCACCCCATTTCTAACTGTCTTCCAGACCCTTTGCCACTCTCAGTTCTTTTTTCTCTTCACCTTCTCTCGTTAGCTCACTTTAGGTCTATCCAAGGCCTCCTTCCTTTCCGACTCCCCTAAATCTGTAAACCCTGTGGCTTCTTTTCTTCATTTCTCCTAAAGAAGCAAGAGGGTGGAACTTCCCCTCCAACTACTAACACTACCTACCTATGGCTGGTCAGTCGCTGAAGGGCTACCATTCCCCTCTAAATTTACTAATTTCTCCTCTCCTCGGCCCATCACTAGAAGTCAGCCTTACTGCTTACTAATGGGTGTTTTCTCCTTCTCGGGTTTAGAGGAACAAGAGTAGAAATCACTGAACTAGAGAAAGGGTGAGAGATATCTAAAGAAAGTACTGAAACCACATAACAATGTTTATGGCAAAGGGAAATACGATAAAAATCATGAATTACATCTCATGTCACTAATGAACCTATCATCTTAGATTGAATGCATCTACCACACTTTTGTATCTCTATATACAAAACACAGACACAAGTAATCAGCTTTAATTTTTTGGAAGGGAACAGGGTCTCGCGATGTGTTCAAACTGTCCTTGAGCTCACTATGTTGCCTAGGCTGGCCTCAAACTCACAGTGATCTTCCTGCTCAGCCCCCGACTGCTGGGATTACAGGTGTGCACCACACCTCTGGGCTCTCAGCTTGTAAATTTAGTCAAATAAAAATGTTCAAGTCATTTTTTTTTCTGATTGTGGGTATTATTGCAACATCTCATTGCAAAAGGAACAACAAAGCAACTTAGATCTGTCTATGATACATTAACTATAATGCCTTTACCAGCTAGTTACTGCTTCGACATTGGTAAATAGCTAAATAATCCATGTCCTAATATATGTAAGCTGATACACAAAATTTTAATCACTAGGTGTACTGTACATTTTCTTAAAAAAGTTAAACCTGTATTTGGGCTCAGTGGCACAGTACTTGCCTGACAAGTGTAAGGTACTGAATTTGATACCAATCAATCAATCAATCAATGTGTATTTAAAACGTTAATGTTAAGGAAGTAAGTTGGGGATTTAGCTCAGCAGTGCCACTGCCTGCCTTGCAAGCACAAGGTCCTGAGTTCGAACCCCAGTACAAAAAAAAATTAAGAGCATTATTTACATAAAAGAGCCAAATTTGATTTTTAAAATAATGAAAGATTAAAATTGACTGTATTCATAGTTTCAGCACTTCAACTTGACTAGACTATTTCTGATTAATGCTAACATCTTAATGAACACATAACATTTATACTACTACTACTACTAATAATAATAATAATTAAATACTGTACTTTGAATAGTCATTCTTACTTTTTATTTTTAGGCATCTGCTACTGTTAGGTGCAAGAAATAAAATCTGATTTTTAAAAAACTTAAAGTCTGTTGGAGTAACAAACACAGATGATCATAACTGAACATGAACATGTTGCCAGTAAATAAATAAATGTGTGTGTGTGCACATGCGTGTATGTGTGTGGGGTGTGTGTGTGTGCTGCCTTGGGACACAGATCACAGAGCTGTGTGTGGAATCTTCTGGACTGAACCCAAAGCCTGCTACACCCCAGCTTCTAGAGTAAGTTATTGCTATTTGAGCTCTGAAGAATAATAAAAGTTCGGACAGGGAACGTTCTAAGGGGACAGAAACAACAAGAAGGAACAGGTTGTAAGGATTTGAACTATGAAGAATTTGGGGTACTTAACCCTAAGTCAGCTGGAGCCTTAAGTTTTTAAATAGAAGAATATAATTAAACCTGTACTAGAAGCCAGGCATGGCAGTGCATGCCTGTAATCCCAGCACTAGGAAGGCAAAGGCAGGAGGATCACTACAGTGAGTTTGAGGCCAGCCGGAACTACATATTGAGACTCTGTCTCAAAAAACAAACAAGCTACAGTAGAGAACATGTACATGTAGCCAGTCTGATAAAACTTAGTGGCTAAACTGTTATAGCTAGCTTTTAAAACTGAAATAAAGCTCTGAATATGAGCAAAATTTAGCAGGCAGTCACTTGAAGCAAGGTCTACATCTCATAGAGCCACTCCAAGAGCCAGTGAGGCATAATGGTGACACAGACTGGAGGATCGGCACTGAATACTAACTTCAACATTTCAGAGCTGAGTGACTATGCGTAAGCTACTTAGCCATTTTAAAGCTCCCTTTTGTAAAACGAGAATATAATAACAATCATACTGACATACTTCAGAAGGCTAGCTGCCATCATTATTAAATTTTATATTTTAAAAATCTCCATAGGATAGGCTATGAAGCAAAAAAGAAGCTATGTTGAAATTTATATATCTGAAGGGTTGTCCAGAATATCTAAATCAGGCCTTCTACTGTTCCTTCTTTATTTTTCAGCATACTGGACACATTCATTCATATCATTACCAAAACTCACTTCAAAAGTCAACTATAAATTAAAAAAAAAAAATCAAAATATAAAAGGTATGTAAATTACTGGTGTTGTTTCCCTTTGAGCAAATGGCCAGGCAGTTCATACTGAAATTTTATCCCCTTAAGAGTTGTGAATGACATGTAATTTTCTATAATGGATAAGTGGAAAAAAATTTAATAATCTTTTTCATGGCTGTTACTAGGTTAGGGAAGATAGTCATCAAACTAGTGCATTTTTAAAAAATGACCCTTCTCCAAGAAATGATGCAAATTCCTATCAGTGCAACCCAAAACCTCCTGGCAACAGTTTATTAAGATACACTGGAATTACATTTCACATTTCAAGTCATTTTGTATAGCATACAAAGCATATCAAAAAAGTTTTAGTACTGTAGCTTAAGTCTCAAATACACACCTAAGAATGAATATTCCATTACTTTGATCTGTTCATTAGCCTTCTCCCGTCTTTAGACCAAATACTCCAATTATCATAACTAAAGACTGTGGAAACATTATTGCTCCACAAATCCAAGAAACTGGAAAGCATTCTCTCTCTAGTCCCACCGCACAGATCTGTAGGCTCATACTGGACTTTTCAAGTGTCACAGGTAACCGGGCGGGCCTTGGTGGGAGTTCTGGCCAGCTGCCTCCAAGCTTGTTAAGGTTTCCTACTTCCAAGTTGCTGGACTTTCCTACTTTCCCCAATGCCTCACTTGCTGTCCCTGCTCTGAAGCGACAAAGGCCAAGCTATTGACTGATGTGTCCCCACTGCCACTCATGCTGCCCTTTCTTCAGGAGCTGGAACAGCTGGGAACCCTGGCTAGGAGGCTATAAAGACAACCAAACAACTGTTTCTGTTGGCCCTGAATGCTACACATGCATTACAAAGCATTCACTTTTATCCAACCATTATGTTAAGACATGCTGAGTAGTGCCAACTCCTCTTCACAGGTTGAGACACAAACTTCTGGTAGCATGTCTTTAATTTTTGTGAAGTTTCTATATTACATATACAGTGGTGCCTCAGTTCAGGAATAGTTCTGCTTGCAAACAATTTGGTTTGCAAATAGAAGCGTTGGCAATATTTTGTTTTTGTTTGCAAACTTTGCATCAGGTAACAAACACAAACAAATGTGACCGCCTTTTCCAAAATCACAGAACAAATGAAGTTCATGAACTAAGGTATCACTATATAGCTATAATTACTGCACAAAATGCCAATGAATTTGTTCATTTTTAATATATATAAATATTTACAAAAAGCATCTCTGTAATTTCTACTTTTATGGCTTGGAAGTTTCATGTGAGGTAGTCTTCAGATATAGGTCAAATGTGGAAGTACATCACTCTTCTCTTTAAATGCTCCCATAGCTTCTACTAGTGAGTGAAATCTGATCCGCCTACCTCATCTCCTACTACTTTCCCATCACTCACCCAGCCACACTGGCCTTCCCCATCTGTTGTCATTTGGCTTAAAATACCCTTCTCATGGTTGGTTCCTCCTCATTGCTCAGGGCCACCCCTGCCAAAGCGGCACACACCAATGCCCAACCTACCCAGTCTATGCCATTACTCCATTCTAATTTCTTAGCACTGTTTTCTGAAACTATCGTTACACATGTTTATTGTCCCACCCTCTATGAATGGAAGCTCCATAAGGACATTATTATTTTTCACTGCTGAATCTTTAGCACTCCTGGCACAGCAGTGTATGCCCAATATATGTTAGAATGAATGACAGAACACAGTAAGGAGCTGCTGGTTTTACCTGTACAGTATCTGAAATCAAAGAGTCACACAACAGAGTAAAACAGGGCAGCAAAGACCAAAGTACTATACTGGTAGTGTTGTCAATGATTTGTGCTGCTCAGCCTAGGCACAAGTAAAACAGACAGAGAAATACAGTTCTCAATATATCTGCAAAACTAGTAATAAGATTTCACAGAAACAAAACTCTCTTATTTAAACAGACAATTCTAGCTGGGTGGCGCACGCCTGTAATCCCAGCACTCAGGAGGCTGAGGCAGGAGGATCGCTGTGAGTTCGAGACCAGCCTGGGCTACACAGTGAGTTCCAGCAGTCTCAACTCCAAAGTACTATACTGGTAGTGTTGTCAATGATTTGTGCTGCTCAGCCTAGGCACAAGTAAAACAGACAGAGAAATACAGTTCTCAATATATCTGCAAAACTAGTAATAAGATTTCACAGAAACAAAACTCTCTTATTTAAACAGACAATTCTAGCTGGGTGGCGCACGCCTGTAATCCCAGCACTCAGGAGGCTGAGGCAGGAGGATCGCTGTGAGTTCGAGACCAGCCTGGGCTACACAGTGAGTTCCAGGTCAGTCTCAACTACATAGTGAGACTCTGTCTCAAAAAAAGCCAAAATAAATAAATAAACAAACAGACAATTCTAATGATGCTAATGATACATGTTTGCTATGTTATATCTTTTTACAATGCATCTAAGAACACAATTACTACAAATGAGGTTAGTACATACCTGCTGAGGAAATAATACCTTGAAAGTTTAGACCCTTAACATGTTCCCACTGACTTGAATCATAGGTGATACATACATGACTGTCCCATGCTGACTGATGGGACAATTATGCATGTACTAGATGGTTCAGAGCCTCCCAGCAGAAAAACGTATGAATTATGGCCCCATCCTGAACGTGTAAGAATTTCTGTATACATTCAGGGTTCACAAAGTTGTATCTGCTTCTCAAAAATTCAAGTATCATCACCAACTATGATCTGGCTCAGGGGAACACATCTTCAACAAATCTCTGAACAAACTCAAGTGGCTAACCATTTTTTTTTCCTTAAAGTAACAGGAAAAGGAGGGAGAAAGCCAGACTGGGAGAAAGCCATAAATATAAAAGTGAATTAAAGATTTCAACGGAAAAGAAAATGCAATTAAGCCTGCAGATTTTTAGCCCATCAAACAACAAAATAGCATTTTTTTAAAAAATGCATCTTCAGGTCAAATGACAATAAGTAAATGTTATCGTCAACCCTAGGGCTCTGTCAGACTTTTTTTTTGGTGTCAGGGTACCACCAGGGACTGAACTTGGGGCCTTGTGCTTGCAAGGCAGGCAGAGGAACTACTGAGCTAAATCCCCAGCCCGCTTGGGGCTCTATTAGGATCTGAATGAAGAGTATATCAGAAAAGCTTCAGAACTGAAAGATGACTCTTCTTGAAGGGATTTATCAGGCTAGGGAGTTCAAATCTTTAAAAAGCAATAAAGTGGTCTATAACAAACCACTAAATATACGAAGGTTTTAAGAACGACTCTGGAAAACAAGAAAGTAAAACAGCACCAGTCACCTGAAGACAGAATGGATAAAATCACTCCTACTTTCTTCTGTGCTGTTACCAATTTAAAGAATACCGTTCTTAGCCAGGAACGGTGGCACATGTGAATTATAACTCAGCCCAGCCTAACTCAGCAAGAACCTGCCTCAGAATTTTTAAAAACCTGAAAAAGTCTCGGGGGATACAGCTGTGTGTGAAAACTCTGGGTTCAATGCCCAGTACCAAAACAAAATGACCCAAATCTTTTTTCACAAACTCTATCAATATACAACTCACAAACAAAAGGATGAGAGACAAATAAGGGAATACATACACATTCCTACCTACAAAATCTAGGCTCCAAAGTTTTAATAGTTTTTTAGTTTTTTCCACCATCACATGACTTACTTTGCAGGTACTACAATACAAAATTTTTCCCCCCCGTTTTTGTTTTGTTTTTTTTTTTTTTTGTACCAGGAATTGAACTCAGGGACTTGGGCTAACCAGGTACACATTGTGCCACTGAGTTACATTCCCGGCCCTCTTCCCAATCTTATAAATGTTAATAGTTAATAAAATGTACCATACACCCCTACATCAAATATGCAGAACCCAGTATTAGGGATGGACTGGATGGAAACCAACTTAAGTTTTAGCTCTAATAAAAACTGTATCCTCAACACATGATTCACTTTAGGGCTAGTCCATATCACTTGACAATGTTTATTCTGGAGGTTAGAATATCACAGGATAATAAGCAACAAAAAAGAATGTCTTCTGGTGGTCTGTTGTTGCAACAAAGATACAAGCCAATTAAATCTGAGAACTTTCACCAAGATAGCCATTCAGAAAAAAGAATAAGGCCAAAGCAGTATCATATGCCAGTATACAATCTTGCTAACTTTACTATTAGTCTTTATACACACATTGCTATAAACACTTAACATACATTTATGTTGAAATATTTACTTAAGTTAGAGGAAAGGTATCTTTCATGTTTGTGAGAAAACCTCCTAGGTTCTTTTTTTTTATTTTTGGACCTTGGACTTGTACTGTACAGGCGCAGGACCACTGAGCTACATCCTGGCTCCTAGGTTTTTAAAAAAAAAAAAAAAAGTTTTCTTTTAGGCTCTTTTATATATACAAAATTTAATGCCCTTTGACTGAGAATAAATGTGCTCTAGTAAAGTCTGCAAAGAAATAAATTTTTGTAAGGGAAAAGAAAAGTATGAAAAAAGGAAAATGCAAACAAAGTCTTTGTAAATAGGGAAGGGTGGAGGGGGTGAAAGGAGGGCAGGGGAATAGAGAAAAAAATAAGAAACAAGATACATCATGTAAAGGTACAAGATCCTAATGATGAATGTAACTGTACTGTTTACTTTAAATGTACCAATAGACTTAATTGAAAAAAAATTTTTGTAACTCCAATTCCAATAAATTTACCTTTAAAAAGTGAGATGTACTTCCATAGAGGAGGAAAGGCTGTGAGTGGTGATAGGTAAAACTTAATCTATTTGTGGAGTAAAACTCCTATGTAGCTGAAACATTTGTAGCTCCACAGGTTACTGTCTGCTTTCCTCTAGCAGTTATCTAATGCTATGTGATCCCAATTACCCTCTGAACCAGAAGAATAATTACTAATCCTCAAAGTTTCTTAATTCTACCCTCAATTATTTAAACTGAGCAGGATCAAGAATACTTGGCACAATCTAAAACAAATTAATATGACATAATCAGAAGCTGACTGATTAGAAAGATGACATTTGGGCTGGGGAGTTAGCTCAGTGGTGCTGTCCAAAGTTTGATATCCGCAGTACGGCGGGCGGGGGGTGGTACACTTAAGCTATGCATACTGGGGCATACCTGTAACCTTAAAGTCATTTAGGAAGTGTTACAACTTAGCAAGATCTTGTCTCAAAAATTTAAAAAGGGAGGGATGAGGTGGGGATGTAGTTCATTGTAAAGGCCCTGGGTTCCATCCCATACATAGGTGGGTGGGGGCATTCTAGGTACAGACCCTGCAAAAGCCAATCTTTTTTTGCGGGGGGGGGGG
>NW_022900940.1:29541906-29555413 GCF_012274545.1 Fukomys damarensis
TCTTTTTTTGCGGGGGGGGGGGTACTAGGGATGGAACTCAGGAATTTGCACTTGCAAGGCAGGCAGCAGCACTTCTCAGCTAAATCCCTGGCCCAACAGCCAATTTTAAAAGAGATTTTAAAAAAATGTAATATGATGAACAACATGAATACAAACAGGAACCCGCTCATTCTAATGCATTCTCAATTCTGAACAGAATATAAAAAGCCAGGTGAATCAAAGCATATCAAATAAAACATGTTTAAAGATGGCAGCAATTTGCTGACTTTCCAATTTGTGCACACCGCCCAGTATTTCCAGGCTTAGTCCTACAAAAGGAATTCATCTATGTAATAATACATGAATCCAGCAATACTTAACAATATTTATTTGTACTACTCATACCACACTGTTAGTCATGAAAGAGGGATTTAGCTCAGTGGTGCTGCCACATGCCTTGCAAGCTCAAAGACCTAAGTTCGATCCTCAGTACCCCCCAAAAAAGATCACAGATTTTGGTTTCATAAAGTAGAAATTAACCTTTTTGTTAAGGGAAAAGGAAAGAAAAATTAGAAAAAATATCCTTTGAGAAACATCAGTACTGAAAATGGCAAATTCTTGCCCCCCCCAAATAAAATTATGTGCACAGTGGTAAGAAATTCTGCCCCAAAGAGTAAACTCAAACACTTTCTGGATAAATATAACAAAATCTTCTAAATGTGAGGAGTAATACAAGCATCTTTTTTGTCCCCCAAATCATCCCTTTTTGGTCATCTCCTCTAAAATGGGTGACATATGAAGAAATGATACTAGAACCATGCACATGCTAAGAAAACATACTACCTCTGAGATATATCCCCAGCCCTTTTTAATTTTTGAGACAGGTTCTCACTAAAGGGCTAGGCTCCAACTTGCAACCCTCCTGTCTCAGACTCTTAAGTAACTGAGATCACAGGTTTATGCCACTGCATGTGGCTCCACTCACTGCTTTCTGGTCCCATACTCTTGATTCTCCTTCTGTTTCTTCCTAGTATAAACCTCTAAATGCCAGATGTCAAACTCTCCCATACTAGATCCTCTTCTCACTACACCTTTTCTTTCTAGGTAAGCTACAGATATCACAGAAGCCACTAGAGGATAAGGCCACCGTGTGTGTGTGTGTGTGTGTGTGTGTGTGTGTGTGTGTGTCTCAAGCACCAAACAGGTAAGCTACAGATATCATAGAAGCCACTAGAGGATAAGGCCACCGTGTGTGTGTGTGTGTGTGTGTGTGTGTATCTCAAGTGTGTGTGTGTGTGTGTGTGTGTGTGTGTGTGTATCTCAAGCACCAAACAGGTATTCCTCAGTTTCAACTATCACATCTAACTCCTATTCCACACCTTCATGGGAACTGATCTAAAACCTAACACTTCTAAAAGGATTCATTTCCATTTCACCTTCCTCCCAACACACACACACACACACACACACACACACACACACAGGTCTTTCTTTATCCAGGGCTTCTATCAGTAAAACGTCACCATCATCTCCTGAAGACCCACCTGAAGTCGTTCTGCCTCCTCCCATAACTCGCATGTACAATGCATCAACAGGTCCAGGTGTTCTAACCCCACCTCCACTGCCACTATCTTTATCCTACTTACCATTACCTTAACCCTAAACGAGCAATACTGACCCTTTCTAGTCTTCCCTCACTCACTAATCATATCTTCCAAGCTCTTTCCCATAAAGCAGAAAGGGTAGGAGAAACCTCTAAAGCACTGCTCAGATGACGTTATTTCTTAGCTTCAAGACCTGGAATGCCTTCTTACTGTTCTTAGAAGGAAATCTCAACTCTTTACCGTGGTTTACATCATCTGTATCACCCACCTCCCCCACCTCAGAGCCTCCCTGTTTGTTTCTCTCTGGGATGTTTTTCCCAAAGTTTTCCCAAGATTATTTCCTTTCTTCTCATTTTTCAGGTCTTTCCCTAAATATCTTAAGTCTCCTCTAGGTAACCCCCATCCACTCCCCAACTGCTATCACTACATTCAATTTCCTTCCTACTAGTTATTACAATTTGTGCTTACCAAAATCCAAGCTTCACAAGCCAGAGGAAAGCTTTAAAGCTGCAACCTACAGAGCAATGCTGAGCACAGGGCACACATTTACAATCAGTATCTGATTTACTCATGCCATTTGTCAGTCTTGAACAGCACTCAGCACTGCTTCCCAATCTAATTCTGACTTTTTGTTTGTTTGTTTTTGGTACAGGGGATCAAACTTGGGACCTTGCACTTTTGAGGCAGGCAGCAGAACCACTGAGCCAATCCTCAGCCCTATTTCTCACTTTTTGAGCCATCTCACAGATAAAATTTACCAAGCCACTCTAATGCTGTTGGAAAATGTACTTCAATGTCTTTTTCTATAGAATTTACTGATAGTCCATTCCATATCAATTTTCCATCTATCAATTAAAAGATACAAATGTTCAAGATCCTAATAGTACACATAATGATTACTTCCATATTAGTAGACTCTACAGAGATCTCTCCATTGACTACTACTATTTAAAATGTAGTACTGAAATAATAAGTACATCAAGGTAAGTCAGATGTGACACTTGTGGCAAATCTGATTTTTTTAAAAATTAAGTTCAATGGTACTAAGATATACATAATGATCACATTCGTCATAGGGAATTTGTACCTGTACCTATCTTGACTCTTTTTTCCCATAAAAATATGGAACACCCCATGAATTTGCATGTCATTCTTGTGCAGGGACCATGCTAATCTTTTCTGTATTATCCCAATTTTAGTGTAAGTACTATCAAAGAAAACATAGTAAATTTGCTTGTGAAGCTAGATACTACCAGTTCCTTTACTCTGGCCTGGCATTTCACATGATCTGTCACATTCAGGTCAACATGTTCTTTGAAAAGCAGACAGAACATTTTTTAACAACTCTGTTAAAGTATTAGGAAACAGTACATTGCCATAGGCAGCAAATCCTAGTATCATTTTTTTTTTTTTTGGTACTGGGGATTGAACTTGGGTCCTTGCTCTTCCAAGGCAGACCACCGAACTGCTGAGCTAAATACCCGGCCCTCCTAGTATCAGTTTTAAATGATGTTCTTCATTTGAAAATCTCTGGCACTACAGGACTTTCCTAATGGGGCAGAGCATCACCATGGCCACCCAAAGATTCATCATCTGTACAGTATGACATGGACTCTAAAAAGCAATCCATAATCATTTGCATACAAGGGGTTATCAAAATGCATGGTGAATGTTTAAATCTTAAAATTTATTACAGTAAAAAATACACTACTGGGTCAGGGATTTAGCTCAGTGGTGCTAACATCTGCCTCAAAAGTGCACGGGTCCCAAGTTGGATTCTTGGTACCGAAAAAAGCAAAAAACAAACAACAGCAACAACAACAAAAAACACTGCCATGAATCAAAATACTCTCCCTCAGCTGGGTGTGGTGGCACAGGTCTGTAATCCCAGAACTCAGGAGGCTGAGACAGGAGAACTGCTGTGAGTTCGAGACCAGCCTGGGCTACACAGTGAGTTCTAGGTCAGTCTCAACTACATAGTGAAACCTTGTCTCAAAAAAAAAAACAAAACAAACCTCTCCCTCACTTTGAACACACTTGATCCATTAGTGTTGCCACTTTCTGAAGCAGTTCTACAATTTGTCTGTGAGTGTCTTTATCAGCTGTGATTAAAAAATATGGTAGATGGGCGCTCCTCAGACAAAGGGCTCTTATCTAGAATATATAAAGAACTTAAAACAATCATCCCCCCCAAATATAAAGACCCGATTCAAAAATGGGCATCTGAAATTAACAGACATTTCTCAGACAAATAAGTAAAAGCAGTAAGTAAATATATGAAAAAATGCTCCTCATCACTGGTCATTCGAGAGATGCAGATGAAAACAACAATGAGATTCCACCTCACCCCACAAAGAATGGCTGCTATCAAGAAATCAACCAATAACAAATGTTGGCAGGGTTGCAGGGAGAAAGGAACCCTCCTCCATTGTTGGTGGGAGTGCACACTGGTGCAACCACTATGGAAGTCAATATGGAGATACCTCAAAGAGCTGGGACTAGAGGTTCCATGTGACCCAGCCATCCCTCTGCTGGGTATCTTTCCAAAAGAATTAAAAGAATCGTACCAGAGTGACATATGTGCACCCATGTTTATAGCGGCACATTTTGTAGCAGCTAAAACTTGGAAACAGCCCATTTGCCCAACAGTTGGAAACTGAATAAAGAAGATGTGATTTTTCTATAAAATGGAATACTACTCAGCCATAAAGAATGAGAAACTAGATTCATTCATAGGAAAATGGATACATATTGAGGATATACTCCTAAGTGAGATAAATAAGTCACACATGTGTAAATACCTAATAGTTTCTCTGGTGTGAAAAACTATTAATAGTACATAAGATCCTAATGAGATATTGACAGTGTGAAATAGGAAAAGGGCTAAAGGTGTAGAGAAAGTGGGAAGGGTAGGGGAAAGGTAATAAGGGAAAAGAAAAAAATATGAGAAAATGTAAAAATGGAAATAAAGTGTTTGTAAATGGGGAGGGGAGGAGGGGGCGAAGGGAGGGCAGGGATAAGGAGAAAAAATGAGAACCAAGACCTGTCATGTAAAGGTACAAGATCCCAATAATAAATGTCTGTACTGTATCAAAAAAAAAAAAAAAAAAAAAAAAAAAAAAAAAAAAAGGCAGCTGGGGATTTAGCTCAGTGGTGCTGCCACCTACCTTGCAAGCACAAGGTCCTGAGTTCAATCCCAGGTACCAAAAAAAAAGCAACAACAAAAAATATGGTGAATGTGCTGCCAAATGTCACCCAGTGGCAAAGGCAAGCTTGTAAAAACATTAATGGTGTGTCTGCATCCACCTTATACACCAGATTTGGCAAAGTACAACATCTGGCTCTTCCACACAGTCTAAATGACCATTAAAGGAAAATGTTTTAAACCAGCGGAAGACACCCAGGCAGATGCAATAGCACACTTAAAGACACTCACACAGCAGGACTTCTGTAATTGCTTCAGAAAGTGACAAGAATGATGGGGATCAAGTGGGTTCAAAGTGAAGGGTAGTATTTTCAGGGGTAAATGACAGTATGTCTTTTACTAAAACAATTTAAACCACAGTATTTTTATCAATGTGCAGATGCTTCCAGAAAGAGCACATAGCAGTTCCTGGATTCTGGTTCTCAAGCAGGGGCTTTGATGAGCTTTTAGCCTGGGAGTAGGCTTCCCAGTGAATTAAAGCATATTCTGACACCGGTTACTAGGTCTTTTGTTTCATCTTAGAGCATGGCTGCGTAAGAGAGGCTGAGTAAGAATGGGCTTATTATGAAACCTTGTTTCACCGCACTGGTGACAGGGAATGTGTCAGATGCCTCAAGCGGGTGCAAGCATCTCTATCATAACTATCTGGGATAGCTTAGGATCTGGAGCAACATCTCTGGAAACCCAATATATTTAGTACCCCTAGACCTATGCTCACTTTTTCACAAATGGTAGCTTTATAAAACAAAACATGCACATCAAAGGTACTATATTTTAATGTATGTTCTCAGTGCAGACTGCAACACAGATTAAATCTTTTGTATCACAGTTGTCTAGCCCCTCCAAACTGCCTAAACTGCTCGGGTCAACTAAGAAAGAATGCCAGCAACAGACAGTTACAAACTGTGACAATTATTTCCCCAGTCCTATTATTTTCTGAAGAGGGTAATGAAAATGTTCTATTAAACCATTAGACCTAAATTAGATTTCTGTGTTTTAACTTTACAAATATGTACTACTTAGCTACTCCTTCTTGGGTGCTGTAGAGATACAAAGATACAATAATCCATAAGTCTACAGGGAAGCAGCAAACTAGAGAGAGATGCCGCTTCAATTCTGTAACTCAGCTGCAGTGCAACTGGACCACAGAAGTGCTTCTGATCTTCTAGAAAACTGACACTCCATCAAAATCCCAAGCTACCCCCCCCCTTATTTTTTGGTTACCAGGGATCAAACTTGGGACCTTAGGCTTGTGAGGCAGGCAACGGCACCACTGAGCTAAATCCCCGGCCTAGCCTTTCTAAATATATGCTGTGCACTTATGGCCTCGGTTCCATATTCTACTAACCTTCTCTACATTTGTGCATACAAATATCACATACCCCTCTTGCATTTTCATTCTTTTCGTTGGCCTCTTCCCCTCAGTGTACAAAGTAGGCTCATAAGCTGTTATATTTTAAAGCCCTTACAAAATTTCCTTGACTCCCGTAAGGGTTTTGGAACCTTGTCCCCCACCCTTCCTACTCCTTTAAAGCTTCTTTCTCCAGGTCCTCTTTATTTACCCATCTTTCACTTGTGTACACTCCTCAGAACACCCTTAGCCTCTTCCCTTGGCAATCCCATGAACTTTACCAACTCGAAAACACTAAAATCGAATGTGAGCTCACAAGACCAGCTCTAGTCTCAGCAGCACTGCCAGCTCACCTGAGAATCAATGCATACAAACCAAAATAAATACGCATCAAGATCCCTGCACTTACTCTCACATTGTTCCACAAAATAATACATAAATAATACAAACATGGTGAAATTTTAACAGGTGAATCAGGATGAAGGGTGGGTGTATTTTCCTTCAAATTCTTCAGCAGCTTTGAAATTTTTCAAACTAAAAAGTTGGGGAAAAAAAATGCAGGTTCAGAATCAAAGACAAATCGTCACTCTTACCTTTTAAAGGGATGCATAATCTTAATTTGTCTAGTCTTATCTAAAAGGAGTTCAATGACTGATTAATAATAAATTCAAAACATAATCAAATTGCAAATGTTTACTGAGGCCCTAAGTGGCAGCAACATGCTAAACATTATACATGATCAACACAGCAAATAAACTGTTTTTAACCTCAGTAAAAAGAGCTCTCTACCTCCCCGTGGCCAGTTCATTTTCCTACCTTATCTACTTCTATTAATGGTACCAATCTTCTTCCCCAATACCCAAAAGAACTTCTGATTACTTTACCAAGTTCTCTGTATCTAAATCAGTAACTGTTTCCTTGATTGTACTCCCATCTCCCTCTGCACTCTATTGTGACAGCCGTCATTCATACCCAAGTTTCTGCTTCCTACAGAGCTCTACTCAATCCTTGCTTGGTCTCTATCCAAAGGCTCAGCTCTGAGCAAATTAACAGCACCTGCTCAGGAGTTTCAATGATTCTCCAGTATCTACAAAATGAAATTCAAAGCCTCAGCTTGACACCAAGGCACACCAGTTTTATCTCTTACAACTCTATCTTCCTACTTGTTTCTTACTCAACAGCCAAAGATTTATCGATTACTGTACAATAGTGCCCTCTCTGCCTTCCTTCTACATCTTCCATCTTTTACTCTTTTCCACCCCACTTCTCACTTCCTCTGACTGTTTCCAAGTTACTAAGTGCTGCAGCTACAACCCTTCATACTCAAGGTAATCTCTCATGTCTGAACCTTTATGTATCACTTTTTAAGGCAATATTCATATTCCAAGTATTAGTCAAAACCTGTATGCATTTACACCTTTACTCATTTACAAACTCCTTGAAAGCAGTGCCTTTCCATGTTTAACAGGCACTCTTGCTTGTGAGAGGAATTTATTATCAGCATCCTTTATATGAATCCCTAGAAACTGTAAATGATGCCTTCTAGGCTATAAATATTTTTCCCAAAATACTGATATTAGTAGTGATACAGGTCTTTATTGTGGTGATATATATATTTGCATATAAGATTAATCACCTTAAGTGTACAATTCAACAGCATCAATTATATTCACAATGTTGTACAACTATCACCATGTATTTCCAAAAATTTCACCACTCCTTACAGGAAGTATACCCATTTAATAAATAACTTCCCATTTTTTCCCTTTCCACAGTCCCTGAAAACCTCTAATCTACTTTCTGTCCCTATGAATCTGACCAGTCTACATACTGCATTTAAAAGGAATCATATAATATATGACCTTTTTTGTCTAATTATTTCACTTCTGTAACATTTCCAAAGTCTACCCACGTTACTGCCACGTATCAGAACTCCACTGCTTTTCACAGCCGAGTATTTCACTGTGTCTAAATGCCACATTTTCTGTATCCACTCATTTGCTGATAGAAGTAGTACTGTTTCCACTTTCTGGACATTACAAATAATGCTGCTGTGAACAGTGATGCACAAGTATCTGTTTAACTGTTTTCAATTATTTTGTATTAATGGCTAGGAGAATTGTTGGGTCATATAGTAATTCTGCTGAACTTTTTGAAAAACAGTAGGGGTGTAGTTTTACAATCCAGATACAGGCAGTCTTTTTGCTAAACAAAATAGCCACAAGAGTTCCTACTCATTTAGAAAACAATTCACTCTGGATAGTTCTTTCCTTCCAACCTACTCAGGCCATAGGCGATGATCTAATTTCCAGGAGCTTGACCCCCATTTGAGTATTATTTTCACTGCACTGCCATTCTAGTATCCTGACTCTATTTTTCAAAACTGCCTTTTCACATGTACTTACTCTGCATGCTAACACTCCAGATGAAAACTGTAAAACTAACCATGATTCAGATGTTCATCACATTTGTATTCTTAATGTATTTAGTAACAGATAAATGAAAGACAGTAAAAAGATGTACATTTTTCAGCGCATTTTTTGGTAAAAGATGGCTTCTATTGACCTAACAACCATTTAAAACATGTTGAATTTGGACAGTGTATTTAAGACTACACTGTTGCAAAGGCTGATCTCTTTTCACTCTAAACCAAGGATGACAGCCTGGGACTTCTAAATCAACATCTCACTGCCATTACCAGTATTTCAGGGTACCCTCCCCCCTTACTGAGGAATACAACTAAGTAAATTCAAAGAAGCTATCTGGAAGGATACACGTAAAAGTATAACTTAGAGCATCTCTGCACAAGGAATAAAACATAAGATGTAATGAGGAATTTCAGTTTTTAATTCCACAAATTTTTGCATTTGAATTTTTTAAAAACATATATTCTTAAGCCAGGCATGTTGGCACATGCTTATAATCCCAGCAACCAGCAGGCTGAGGCAGGATTGCTGCCAAGTATGAGGCCAGCCTGGAATACATACTAAGTTCAAGGCCAGCCTAGACTACATAGCAAGACCCAACACAAAGCAAAACACAAAACTAAAAGCATCCTTATTGTGTGATAGCTTTACAATGTAATTTAAAAGGTGAGCTATCAAAAAGAAGGTAAATGAAGGCCAGGGGTTTTAGTTCAGTGGTGCCACCGCCTGCCTTGCAAGCTCAACGTCACAAGTTTGATCCCCAGTTCCAAAAAGAAAAGAAAAAGAAGGTAAACAAGCAAGTCTAAAAATATAACCAAGTAGTACATACAGAAAACTTTAATCTCAGTTAACTGTATAACACCGTAAGGTAGGGCAAGCCAAGGATTAAGCCCTTTTGCTAATAAATGAGGAAAAAAAGGCTGAGAAAACTGAACTTTTTAGATAAATGCACTAAATTTTTTTAAATGACCTTTTCTTTTACCTTTATCTTTTGAATAGTATGATTTAGCTGTGAGGCCTTAAACAAATTTTATTTGATTACATATTGCAGTTATCCCAGAAAAATAAAAAGGATTGCCTTAGGTTTATTCAAGAAACAGACAAAATGGTCAAAAAGTAGTGAGGTACAGTATATAAAAGAAAATGTGTTAGTCTCTCTTTGTGCTTAAAATGTTTAATGACATCTCAAAGACATTTTATCATCAAATAACATCCACCCCAAACCTGAATTTTAGATTTCAAATAACTACATAAGACATTCACTCACACTATAAATATGTCCATTAATAAAATCTAAAGTTAAAGGATGTGGGCAATGTATGCCAATTAGGATGAGCAGATATACACCATGGACAGGCTCATGTCTACAGGCTGGTTAAACAGCTGTAACTAGTCTATTTGGCAAAGTTCAGGCTGCGGGCTATGAAATAACAGCAGCAAACTGCCTCTAGTGGCCCAGAGTTCACCACCTATCTAAAAGGTGAAATTTTACAATCCAAGACAGGGAAAGTTTTAGGGAATCATTAAAATAGTTTAGGTAGTATTTACTTTTGAAAAGAATAGAGCCAAATAATACAGAAAAATGGTTTCTTCATATATATATATATATATATATATATACATATATATACATATATACATATATACACACATATATATATACATATATATACACGTGTGTGTGTGTGTATATATATATATACATATGTACACATACATATAACCAAATGGCTGAGATAATACAAATAAGCATTTTAGTTACATAGCAATACAAAGCAACTTTAAGGTATTCAAGAAAAATACTTTTGACTTAGTCACTGAATATAATGTGCATTGCATTTTGTTCTAAAAATCTACTCAGTATACAACATTAAAGGGCCAGGGATCTAGCTCAGTGGTTCCGCCACCAGCCTTGCAAGCACAAGGATCCGAGCTCGATTCCCAGTACAAAAAACTCCGAAAGACAAACAAACAAACAAACAAAAACATTAAAGATTCAACTTTGTTTTCAGACAATACACTTTAGCAACTTCATTTCACTAAAGCTTTTGACGTTCAGTGACTTCAAATATTTTTGTCAAGTGGTAACAGTGAATATAGGCAGTGCACCTTCTTTCACAAGAAGCAAGTTTCCTATTGACATGCAATAATCTATGGTTTATTGGGAGGTTATTGCATGCCAAGTGCTGTTTTAGGAAAGTAATGCGTTTAAATTTAAAACTACACATTAAATATTGATTGAAGCAAGGAAATTCCGGAAAAGGTAAAAACACGGCTGAGATACATTAATTGAAAACCAATTACTTAACATATCCAAAATATAATTTATAGTTGGTGAAATTATAATTTCAACATTATCCAAACTGTTAAGCTCTTGTGTTCAAGGTAACTTTAGAGAAATTACTTTTAAAAGTGCATGCCTTTATTCTATTATTTAGCTCACATTTTAATTAGAACGAATTTCAAAAAGACTCTCAAACTAAATTATCCATTTCCATCTCCAATAAAAAGTACATTATATTAAATAATTAAATCCTATAAGCTACCATAAAGTCAAACATATAAGAGCTGAACTTTAGGATTACTATATAACTAAAAACAAATTTTAATTCACATTATTTAAAAGGTCCAAATTGTGTATGTTTTAAAACAATCTTTACATGTAAAGACCAGTAATATGCACACTCTTGCAAAATAAAAATGCCTGGTATTTTTTCTGAAATCGTTTTTCTTAAAAGGTTTTAAATATACTGAAATTTGTTCCCCACTGCCAAACAGCCACTCAGTTTTGTTTTTGTTTTTTTTAGCTTTGGCCTAAAAATATGGAACGCTTCACAAATTTGCACGTCATCCTTGCACAGGGGCCATGCTAATCCTGTCTGTATCATTCCAATTTTAGTATATGTGCTGCTGAAGAGAGCACTAGGCTCTCAGTTCTGAGCTTCTCCTGATCACATGATACTCCACTGATTCATCTTAAAGAGGTGTTAGGAGGAGGCTTCAAAGAAAGTTCTACATGACTCAAAAACGGAAATCTCTCACACACGAAACTCATTTGAAACGTCAAATTGGAGTGTACTTATCCCATTTAAAAAAATGATTAATCAAATAAAAAGATTAATCCCCAGATAATCTTCAGTGTTTATAATTTTAAATTTGACAGCACTTATTCACAAAGCCACCATATATTTTAATAAATGATACTAGTTTTAAAACCATGGTTTAACTTTCTAATTTGATCCCTGAGAGCTGTCTGGTGACAAGAAAAACAAACACAGAGGCACATAATACCAAACAAGAGCAACAACAACACAGCACAGATCTACTCAATATACAACACGTGTCCATGAAGTCACACAAACTGAGGACGCTGTGACTTCCATTTGAACAGCTGTTACTACTTCACGCTCTCAACTTTTTGCAGATTGCTAGCCAAAAAAGAAATCCTCAAGAATGACTAAGAAGTTCCATTACAAACTAATGCATAGTTTTAAAACTTTTCAAACTCAAAATGACTTTCCTCACAAAACAGAACAAAATTTCACCAACAAGCATCTCACACACCCGATCAACATCAAGAACAAATATATCCAGAACACAATACTAAAATTTGCACTTATATAACTGATCAGTTTAGGATTATTTCATTTAGCTTTTAACCTGAATATTGCTACATAGCTGTCTTAAGTTCTGCATATGGCCACTGAATATTCTCTTGTCAATAACTTCTATTCCTGACTGAAAGTTTAGAACACTAATGCAATCACACATCCCACTCCAATGCCAACCTGAGAAATTAATTGCTATAATTAATTTTTAAACTATGAGAGTTATAGAACTAAACAATGACCTCCTTCAAATAAATCGTTTATTATAACACGTCGTTTTAAGTCCTCCACTTCACTGTTCATTTAGCAAAGTCATCAAGTCTTCCTTCTACCCTGACTGGACAGTAGCAAAATGTTTATTTTGAAACTGAAATACACACCCTTATATACAGTCTGAATGAAGAGATACCAAGGAAAAACAGTACCTTTCAAATTTAAATCTATAATTAAAAATAAAATCCTATCAAAGTCACAAATTATTTCTCGAATTGCCCTGCCAAAAGTCGAATACAAAACTATATACACTGGAATAACTCTGAGGATCCAGGGTATAATCCCACTATCTATTAGCTTAACATTATCTGAGACATTAGTATGGCAAATCAGTTATCTAAATCCCAATGTACCTGAGCACCTAAAAGGTTTTACATCATCCTTACAGAACATATCTAAGACCCATTAGGCAAGGTACACCTTTAAATAAATCCATTACTCCTCCTGGACAGAGTACTAAGCTCTTCAAAAGCTCATCAAAACACTCTACATAAATTTAAAAAGTTTCAGCTGTTATTTCATACGCGCACCAAAACAAGCAACAACCAAAGAAGAAAGGAAAAAATCTGTGATAATGCAAAGAAAACCCGAAGGCAGAGGTTAGAACGATTATAAAAAGAAAAAAATCTCAACGGCAGCTCACCTGCAGTTAGGTGGAGGGTCTAGAGTGATGTCTGCCAGCTCCTTTTGAATCCTGAGTCGGGAAACAAACACAAGAAGCATTAAGGCGTCAGAAGGTTGCCACCTGTGACAATCCCAACAGCGACCACTGAGATCCGCCGGGGAATGAGGGCCCTGAACAGCAAACGCTCAGGTCCACACTTCAAGAATAAACTTTTCAGAGGCAGGACACTGCAGTCTTAAGTCTCTTACCGCAAGCTCTGGGTTCCAATTTTGCTCCCCCACCGCGGCCGTTCTAGACTTGGCGTTTCCCATTAGGGAGGAAATCACTTTAAAGTTTCTGCCTTTGCGCTCCTCTCCCGAATCCTTTCCCCGCACTCCTCCGGGTCGCGGGTCAGAACCCCTGCGGAGAAGGTCGCGGGCCGCCCCGCCTCCCGGCC
>NW_022900940.1:29555692-29559146 GCF_012274545.1 Fukomys damarensis
CAGGTGCACCGGCCCGGGCCCGCACGCCGCCCAGACTCTCGGCCCAGCTTTCCAAGTTCCCTCACTGCCCTTGGGCCTAGGCCTTCCTTCTCTGTCGCCCCCTCCGCGGCTCATACTGGGCCTTCACCTGGGACCCCCAATTTTCGGCCTCGGCACCAACTCTCGACTTCACAGAGTCCCATCCCCCACTCTCAGGCCGAAGCCACCAGGCAGTTCACACCAAGCCGTGGCCTTTGTCTTGTGCTTACCTAGGCGCTGGGAGCATCAGTTAATACGGCAAACTTGGGGGCCTTTAAACTTCGTCCACCTCCTAAACGGTGCCTATTTTTATGACCTCTCCTATTATCATACTAAAGCCCTACTGTTCTAGGACACAACTTAAAAATTTCACTGAACCAGCTGAGGGGTAAAAAAGAGAACAAACGCGTACACTTAACAATTTGAATGACAATGGATGCGTTTCTCTTCCCAAAGGTTTCTGAATGTAGGAAGAGGGCAGCTATTAAAAGCTAGCAAAAGTTTTGGGAGGCATTGTTTCTTCTATGTTAAAAGTAAGAAATTATGCGTGAAGACTTACTTCAGTTCTTTACACTTTCCTATTGAAGGATATTTCCTGACCCCTACAAATTGGTCAACTTTAGAAAAGTGTTTAAATTTAGCAGTTTTCTTTCTTGATAAATTCTGCTACTAATGAGCATTTCAGTTCTGAGACATTTGCATCCCTGCTGTTTTGACTCATGCATTATTCCATGTTAAACTAAAAGTTTGGAACCTTGTTTTCCTGATTCCTTTGCACCTTTTAGAATTGACTATTTTAAGACCTACATATCATAGGCAAAAACTTCCTCCCCATGAACTCAAAAAACAGGTCACTGCTTCTTTAATACCTAAAAAGTAATACTAGATAGCTTTATCCACTTGTCTTGGCTGCCAGCATCTGTACTATTTCCAGAGGACTGGCCAAAGATTTGCAAGAGAACTCATACACATGTCCCAGAGTGATTCTGGTTCAGAACAACTCCATGGGGTTCTTTCCTCTACCCATGGTTCAGAAACCACTTTCCACTGTGCAGCAAGTAACCTGTTAGCCTGCCAATTCAAGCTTCCTTTCCACTCCATCTCCTGGTAAATGCACCCCCTCCAACTCTGTGGGAAACACCTACCTTCCAAATCAATGCATTTCACAGAACACCCTCTACAGGACCCCACTAACATCAATTTTCTCCTGTTCCTTTTTCCCACATATACTTCCCTCACTTTTTCCTTGATATTAACCTTAACACAGCCACTCAGCAAGACATCCAGGCCACTAAATTCACTGCTAAGGGGGGCGGGGGGAATCCTGATGTTAACTTACAGGTAAAATTACTGTTTATAGCTTCCCACCTTTAGTTTTCTACACCTACCATCTCTTTCCCAGCCACTTCCAAATAAGTTTTGAACTTCCTTAGCATAATGGACAAATTGTGTTTGAGTAAATTCCCCTCTTTGTAATGTGCCAACAAAAAGCAGACTTTCTGATTTAAAAGTTGTGCCTTTGTCCCCAAATATATTTGTGTACACAGATATCCATAAAAACACAAACTACTAATAACCTAAAGCAAATTCCTGTGTTGGGGCAGTTCAGACCAAAAGTCCAGTGACAATGGGGATGTCAAGAGGAGAGGTTACAAGGAGGGGACCATTCAGAGCATGTATGGGAAAACGATAGGTACCAGGAGAACCCACATAGGGCTAACAAAGAGAAATGGTTAGGTCTCCGGGAAGCCAAGGTGCAAACAAACCAACCATCTTAAAAAGAGCAATCTTTCGAAGGCACCTTGCCACTTACTTCACTCATTCACTATTTAAGCTAATTTGTTAAGTCTGCCCATGGTTAGGACACCAAAAGTTACATTTTTGAAGTTCAAGCCAGAAAAAATGACAGAACATCCTCTCAAACTCCAAGTTCCAGGCTCACTACTCAACGGAGATCTAAAGCCTTATGTTTTGTTTTATAATTCTTTTAAGAATGGTATCCATACCTAAGCCAGGAATTTGGAGTCCTCACTACCTTCTCAGCTTGCCCCTTTAAAGTTTAACAACTATCTAACTGAAAACAGAAAGGATTTATGAAAGACTATCTGGAGGTTCCGTGGAATCTACCTACCATAGGTTATTTTTAAGAACCATGGGGTCAGTGGATGTTTCTGAAGGATGACCAAGGTAAAAAGAAGCTACCTCCAGGGACGTGAATGAGGAAGAGAGGAAAGAAAAAGCCACTGCCTAAATTCAAGGAAAAAGAAAATATGAAATAACATTTTTACAGTGTAAGAAAGGAGCAAATAGCAAAGAAAAAGAGTCTACAAGTAATTTGGCAAACTTTAAGTAGTTAAAGAGAATAAAAGAATCCCCAAGATAACCTAAGATAACCATTTTACAATCATTTACCGTACTGAGTCATTCATTTCCTCTCCAAATCAGAAAAATCTCTTTAAATTCTACCAGGAAACATCACCTACCAAATTTTTTTCCCACTAACCTGAGTATCCCTTATGCAATTTGTGGGAAAATCCCTATTAATAAAAGATCACCCTGCAACAGGTGAAGAGGAGGAAAGATGGTCATACAATTCATTTCGGTATGAGTTGTCCAGGAAAGTGTTGGTACAGTAATTAAGAAGTGGGATGACAGTCCTGAGGAGGGTCACAGGCTACTGCTTACTAGAACAAACAGTCTGAAATATTTAGGGGTCACTAAGAAGCATAAATGAGGATTCTTACAAACTCCAGCAAGATCGTGGAACAGGCAAGCCACGACAGCTGCCCGTGCACAATGACTGATACAGAAGAGGCAATAGGAAAAATAATTAGGGCTTCCACGGCCCCATTTTCATCTTAAAGAACACATAAACCACGAGAAGCATTTAAGCTACCCTCACCAGGAGGCGGACCAAATGCAAAATGCAGCAAGAGGCGGTTCAGAAGCTACCCTGGGAAGCCTGGGGTGGGGGGACCGGGACGGCCAGGGGTGCGTACCTCTTGGCGCTGGTGGAGAGGAGCTTGGAGTTTTTGCTCATGCTGACTTTACTCTCCTTCTTCTTGGGGGTGTTTGTTTCTTTCTCGGTTTGCTGGTTGGAGGACGAAGATGAGGAGGAGCTGGTGCTGGCCCTCGAATCGTCATCCGACATAGCGAACCCCCCACCCCACCCCGCAGACAGCCCCTGCAGGGGGAGGGAAACAAAACAGAAACACAAGGCCATGCAGGGAGTGTAAATACGGAACTCGGGACCGTCTGGAGGGCACGGCGGCGCCCACCGCCCACCACTCTCTTCCCAAAGTGTCCAGGCCCATGAAGGCTCCAGCAAATCGGACGCTGCTTGTTTGTTTCGTTCTGGCCCCGAGTGGGGGACGCGGCGAGCAGCCCCTCCCTCGCCTCCGGGCTCCCCACCCGGCCTCGAGGGAGAAGCCAGGCG
>NW_022900940.1:29560543-29583202 GCF_012274545.1 Fukomys damarensis
GTCCCCCCCCACACCCACACCCAGTGCCTCCTCCGGACGCCCGGGAAGGGGTCGAGGGGTGTCTGGGGACCTGGATTCTGGGCGCGAGAGGGGAAGCCGGTGAGAGATGGGCGCGACTGCAAGTGCTATAGAGGATGGGAGGTCTCCTGCAGCACCTGGGCAGGGGGGTCGCGAGCGGGACGCGGGGACCCGGGAAAGCCCTGTCCCCCCACACCCACACCCAGTGCCTCCTCCGGACGCCCGGGAAGGGGTCGAGGGGTGTCTGGGGACCTGGATTCTGGGCGCGAGAGGGGAAGCCGGTGAGAGATGGGCGCGACTGCAAGTGCTATAGAGGGAATGGGAGGTCCACAAGAGGAAGTTCTTTCCCACGAGGTCTTTTGGAAAGGAGGTGGCAAATGGGTGGAATAGTGATAATCTGGTGCAAGGACTTTGGACTAGAGAATGCAGCGGGAACTCCTAAAAGTGATCGGTTTGAAGAGAGAAAAAAAATCCCACAACAGGGTTTCCATTGGGCTGGCACTTGCTTCTTTCTCCCTTCTGGCAGCTTACCTGTGAGAAGCAGAGGTCACATCTGTGAGAAAATTTCGGGGCGCCAGGCACGTGCAATTTTAGATTACATTCTTCTATTCGCTTTTTATAGAAAGTGATGTGGTTTTATAAAATACTAGAAAAGATATCATGACAGGTAAAACATGTAGCAGGGCTTGCAAATGTGCGAAATCGCTGGGAATGAACCGTGTACCGTTGAATTTGACGGGATTGAGGTTTTTTGTACCAGTTTACGTTAGTTTGATTTTGTAGAGATCGGAAGGAAAGTTCTAGGGACTGCTGTTACCTTCTTTTGCTACAATAAAAATGCTATTCAAATAATATTTTTAGAGTATTCAGTAACTTTGAACTTTTCCTTATTTAGCATTTTACCCAAATTGATTAAGTATTAAGCCATCAAATTATAACTTAAGTTTCTCGCCTATTTGTCGTTTAATTTGAAAGAAACTGGAGAAATATGTGTCATCCAAATACAACTGTGGTATATGTACAAGATCTTGTACTTTGAAGAGACAACCCCAGATTTCCATGAACCACTTTAAATTATCTCACTCAAATTGCCATCATTTTCCATGGCAACAGTGGCTTCAGTTACCATAGTACAACACAAGATATAAGCCCCATGGCATATCCAGTAACCAGGAAAATAGGCATACTCACTACCCATCTAAACCCCTCCCAGCCATTATCCTGAAAACTCTCAATTGTATTAAAATTCATAAATGATTCGTATACACTTCTTGCTTGATTCGTTCAAAGAAACCTGTATCTACCAGGAGACATCATTGAATCAAGGAGTGTAAAAACTGGGAAAATCCTTACAAGTCATTTTCAGCCTCCTGCATCGTGGCAGAGCTATCCCTCCACTACTCAGAAGCATACAGATTTTTAAAAGACCTCCAGACATAATCTTTCTGAATGTTTGGTCTTCAGGTTTCCTGGTAGAAGACATAAAAATGATGACGTTTCACACGGTCAAACGATATAAAAACTAGAGGACGTGATAAATGGGTGAAATAAACAGGATGAGGAAAATAATACCAAGAAAACATTTAAATCGCGACGTTTTCTTCTTATAAATTTTTGATTCATTTTTATTTTTACTTTTTTGTTGGTAAGGGCCTTGTGCCTGCTAAGCAAGCCCTCTATCACTGAGCTAAATCCTCAGGCCCCAAATTTTTGATATTTAAAAATATGTCTACCCTATGCATACAAATAGTAACAAAAAAAATCATATGGAGCCAGGCATGGTGGCAAACACCTATAATTTTAGCTATTCAGGAGATTGAAGCCAGAAGATTGAAAGTTTGAGGCCAGCCTGGGCGATGTAGCAAGACCCTGGCTTAAAGAATTTTAAATACAGTAGTTAAAAAAAAATAATTTATTTTAAAATTAAATGTGTATAAAGTCAATGAATGTTTTTCTTTAATGTTGGTTAGCATAAATTGTGCATTTGAATACTAACTTTAATAATTTTTAATATTTCTTTAAAGAAACAATATAGTTTGGGTTTCATTGCTGAGGCTTGGGTTGGACAGTCTCCGGAAATAAATGATGAGCTCTGAGGGCTCCTCCTACATAGGGAAATGTTTTCTCAAAGGTGTGAAAGGATCCTAGCCCACTTCTGGCTACTATTTCCCCAATCTGTAATACAGACTACTACAAGTTAGTCCTTCATGGTTTTAGAATGACCTACCAGGGGGAATAAGGACCTCAAAATGCTTAGAAAAGAATCCACTGCTTTCAAAACACTAACCTTTATGTCAGAATGTTTTAAATACACAGTTGTTTTAGAAAAATATTCATTTACAACCCTTTAACACTTCCAAATATTCATTTACAACACTTTAAGTACAAGGCCCAGGGTGCTAAACCAACTTCCTTGAGCCTGGTTCCTCATCTGTAAAGGTCAAGAATGCCTGCATTGTACAGGCTGACGGGACCAAATGTCTATCATGAACATGGTTTATTAACTGATACATGAAAGAAATCATTAATCCCCTCCAGGTCCAACCCCTCAGGCATTTGGTTAGGACATAGGGTCTTTATGACTGAGAAGTCAGGACAAGTGCCACATAGGAAACCTTGTGGGAGGAAGGTAGAATCGAGGAATAAGGCTTTTATTACTAGAAGGGGCCTAAGATCTTTTTTAAAATGAGATTTTACATTTATTAAAGGCATTAGAGGTAGGAAAAAGTATGTTCTACAGAGTGAGTGCGGGTCAGTTAAAGGTAGGAAAAGAAGTACACAAAGTAGAGCAGGCCAGTGAAAAGGGCCGCAGCAGCTGAGATGGTCCAGTTCATATTCATGCTACAGATGAAGAAATTAAGGCACCGAAAGCTGGTACACCTTATCCAAGGTCATGCAGCAAACTGGTGACAAAAAAGCAATTATGACCATCCCAGCCACAGATGATCTTGTCAGTTCTGGCAATATCAGAGTAGAAGACGTGCCTCAATTACCTGGGAGAAAAATGTATTAAACATAAATGAACTATAATGTTTTCAGGAATGCATTAAAAATCAAGATATAGTAGGGCAAAAGGAAAGATGGACGCAAGCTGAGGGAATCACAGAATTTGTAATCTTTACTTGAATAAACTAATAACCTCTTGACATCCCTACCCTTATCCTGAGAACAATTCTTATTTATATTTTACATTCATGAGCTTTCTTTTTTTTTTCTTGGTACTGGGGATTGAATTTAGGTCTTGTGCTTGCGAGGCAGGCAGCGAAACCACGGAGCTAAATCCCCAGCCCCTATGGGCAGATTTTAATTAGATAATACATTTCCATGCTATATCGTTTTTTAAAACAAACACTCAAGGCACACCACGAAAATGGCCTTTGCTCTTCCCTCGGCTCGCAGGTTCCCCCAGGGAAAGGGGTTTTCTGGTGTACTCAGTCTAGCGAGCAAAAGCATAGGTATGCTTACTCACTGATTGCTTTGATGGGCCTGCTCGATTTACATTTTAAAAAACACACCCTGTTACAAAAGCCCAAGTGGCCACAGCAGTGTGACCCCTCACGGGCTTTGAGAAAATAGGCTTCAGTTTTTACTAGTGCCTATTCCTGGTTCTCGGAATGATCCAGCTCTCTTCTTCAAGTCATCCTTAGGGTATCAAGCACTTTTAAGTAGAAGCACTTGAAGATCAAGGTGCTAGCTGATTCCCAGGAGGTAAAATGAAACAGTTGATTGAAAAGAAAGAGACCTAGTTTAACTTTGGAACACTCCTATTCTGGGGTTGTTGCTCAAACTGAAGTGATGGTATTTCCTAAAGATGACCGCTCTTTTTGGCCAAGTCCATGCCCAAACAATTGTCAAAGTAATATTTGTTACTGTGGTTTATGAGTGTTATCATTATGTATATCTACAATGTACCAATATGTGTTTTGCTTCAAAAAGTGTTTTTTTAAACTTACCTATAGCTAAATAGAAACAATGTTCTTTATCTGTCAAATAAACCAAAAAAAAAAAAAAAAAAAAAAAAGCTTGTGTTTGGGATTTAAAAAGAATTTTTTCAAAGTCCTTCCCGAAAGGTAGATTGACTGTGGATTTCAACCCACTTCCTTTTATTTGTTTGTTTTTTAATCTTTTGCAATACTGGCGATTGAACCCAGGGCCTTCATACTCAGCTATGTCCCCAGGCCTTTTATATTTTTTTGTTTTGTAATAGCTAAGTTGCTGAATTGCCTAAGCAGGGTTCCAATGTGGTATCCTCCAGCCTCGGCCTCCCAGAGTACTAAATTACAGGTGAGCAACTGGCGGCAGACTTTGCTTCATTTTATAATGCTCCTTTGGCTGAAAAAATGTGTCTTATGTAGAAAGACGAGGAAGGTTCATGAGAAAGGATGAATTCCATGAAGCCTAACTTTAATTTGGGGCTGAATTGCCTAAGCAGGGTTCCAATGTGGTATCCTCCAGCCTCGGCCTCCCAGAGTACTAAATTACAGGTGAGCAACTGGCGGCAGACTTTGCTTCATTTTATAATGCTCCTTTGGCTGAAAAAATGTGTCTTATGTAGAAAGACGAGGAAGGTTCATGAGAAAGGATGAATTCCATGAAGCCTAACTTTAATTTGGGTCATTTTCTCTAAAAAAAAAAAAAAAAAAAAAAAAAAAAAAGCTGACTGGTTTGAAGGACCCTAAGCATTATGAGATTCCATTGGTTCTGAATGTCACTATCACAGGAAGCTAGGACAGAGCTGAATCACTTTTTCTACCACATGGAGGCATTGAACAACCATATGATTGTCAAAATCTGTTCAGACTTGGTAAGAGTCTAATGCTCTTTTAGGCAAGGGCAGAGGATTCATTTGATATCTACAAATGTATAGTGCTTCGTACAAGAGCACTCTTCTTAATATATAATTTAGCATCTCCACTGTGAACGTATTTTCTAAACAAATTAGCCTTCTTCAACTTTCCATACGTTGACCACGTGAGGACACATTATACTGGAATATAGCAGTTTGGTTCATTAGTTTCTGAAACCTTTTCCTGAATTTAACACTTTTTCAGTTTATTGAAATTTGAGGGAATAAAATGACAGGGAAAAATCACTTTTATTTCACATTCTTAATTATCTATTGTGAAACTTTATTTTTAAAAAAGTCACTTTCCCCACAGTTCAGTGGTGTGGCCAATCTATAGTCAGAGATCCAATTGTGAATCCAAAACTTGCCTCAGTAATAGCAAACCCAGCAAAGATAACAATCTGAGTTACTAGAGCCTATTTGACAAGTTCGGTTTTTGCCCCAAACGGTACTTATGTCTGAGCTTCAAATCAATTAATCAACAAATATTTATGTATTAGCCTGTGTGGGCCAAGCACAGTTTTGAGTGCTATGGAGCTGCAGAGAAGACTAATAAGAGGTGCCCTGTGGCCTGGAGCAAGGGCCAAGGGAGGAGGGATCCAACAGAGCCTTTCACCAGCCCGACTCAGAAATGGTCACTGGTTCCCAGTGCAGTACTGAGACCATGTTGAAAAGGGTGTGGAAGATAGCATCCAAACCAAAGTATTTTGTTAAAATATAAAACTATAGTCACCTGCAGCGGTGCAAGGCTATAGTTTTAGCTACTCAGGAGACAGAGGTGGGAAGATTGTGAGACCATCCGTTCAGGGTAAACCTGGGTAACATAATGATCTATATTAGTTATATAGTTATAATATACTTATAAAAATATTTTAGTGTTTAAACAATTTTATTTAAAAATAATTTTTTAGAAGCATAAAAAAAAGAAACCAGCCTTTAGTTTTCAAAACATGTCACTAACATGAAAGACAAAGAAAAATGAAGATTCTAGATTGAAGAGGCACAAGAACGAAATGTACTAGGCGATCCAGGCCCAGATCCTATACTGGAGGGGAAAAAACAAACAAACAATAAAGTACAGAATTAGGTCAGTCAAATAAATTAAAGCAAGGAAGTTAGATTAGGTCAAATTATTCAATGTTTAAATTGCTGAAGTAGATGACCACACTGAAGATATTTTTGTTTTTCAGGAAATACACACTGAAATATTAAGGGGGAAAAGGGCATGATGTCTGCAAACTATTTCAAATAGTTAAGAAAAATAAAGAATCATGTGTGAGGAGAGAGAAGACCATAAAAACAAATTGCCAAAATGTTACAAAGCAGTGAACACGGTCACAAGCTTGTGGATGTTCTCTGTAAAATCTTTCAAGTTTGAAGTTTAAGAAAAAAAGGAGTGAGCTCAGGAGAGGGTGAGGAGAGATTGCTCCTACTTCTGTACTGTCTCACTTAAATGTGGATTATCTCAGTACACTATTTAAAGTCCAACCAGTAAATCTTTAGAGAACAACAATAACAAAACGGAAGCAGAAAAACATGAAAAGTGGTTGGGGGGGTGTCTTGAATAGATTAATTTGGTGCACGCTCTCAGAAAATGGAGTGAGTGGGTGGGAGAAGGAGGATGAAAAGTAGGCCCTGGGAGGGCTGAATGGAGAGCTGAGAGGCCTGGATTTCATTACAGGATAAAAGGTACAAGGGGAAGACATTAGGGGCATTTTAGCTTATGGGAATTTTAAAGTTAGTTTGATAGAAAAGCCACAAAGAAGTAAAGGAAACCCAGGAAGAAGGCCAGGAGGAACTTTAGGATTAGAGAAGTAGCTCTTGATTCCTAATTCGCTGGGGTTATTTTAATTAATTAGCTTCATGCTGCTGCTCTGGCAATCAAAGTTCCACGATAACAGAATTTATCTGCTCATAACCATTTTAGCACAGTTCTTGGCATATTCTTGTTTTAATTTTGTTTTGTTTTTTGAGACAGGGCCACACTATATAGTTGAGGCTGTCCTGGAACTCACTGTGTAGCCCAGGCTGACCTTGAACTCAAGGTGATCCTCCTGCTTCACCCTTCTGAGTGCTGGGATCACAGGAGTGCACCACCACTCCTTGCTTATGCTTAACATTCAGTAGACAACCAGTGAAGAATTAGTGAGCAGGGCGTGGTGGTGCATGCCTGTAATTCCAGTATGCTGAGAGGCTGAGGCAGGAGGCTCTCAAAGTCAAGGCCAGCCTGGACAATTTAGCAAGACACTGTTTTAAAAATAAATAAGTACAGGTTGGGGAGTGTTTGAGGAGGTAGCTCAGTGTGAAGGCCCCTAGGGTCTTTCTCCCTCTTCCTCCTCCTCCTCCTTCTTCTACCAATGAAAGCAGAGAATGAAATCGCTTTTGTCTTGGGTTAGAATTGTTTCCTCCTTTCCTACCTCCTCTGATTTCCATCATTCGCACATAAATCATGACAGTATTAAACAGATGATGGGGAGCATGCGGGGTACATATTGTTCCCTGAAGGGACGTGGACAGCACCAGGCTGAGGCCTGAAGTGACCCTCGTTCCAGAAGGGAGTCCCAGCCTTGACATCATTACAGAATTCCACATGGGAAGAGCTGTAGCGATTATGAAGAAGACCCGCCCTATTCAAAGCCGAGGAGGATGAGGTGAGAGGAAAGATGGGTTTCTGAGGTCAGGAGACTGGTGCACAAAAGAAACAAGACCTCTCCCCTGGTGAGGCAAAGTGGGCCGTGGCGACTGGTGCACTTTGCACTTCTGTCCTCACACTTGCGTAGCAGGCAGGGCTGTCAGAGCAGGAGGTTTCTCCTTGTACACAGGTGAGCTCTTGTTCTATCTCCCTGGGAACTGGACTGCAGTGGACATCAGGCTGCACACAGGTTCTGATTCAAGACACATACAAGCTGAGTGTGCCGGCACACACTTGTAATCCTATCACTCTGGGAAGCGGAGGCAGGAGGACTGCAAATTCAGTGAGACCCTGTCTCAAAAATAAAAAACAAAAGTGTGAAAATCTTGGGCTGCATACCCAGTACTGCACCAAACACACACACACAAACATACACACACGCACACACACTCCTTGCTTTCTGAATTACACTCACTGAGCTGGAAGCTTTCATAAGCTTCACGGCAAAGCAGACAGCTATTTGCCTAATGCACCTGACAGGGCAGAAGCAAAGATTCCTATTGCTTTTTTCCATCCCTAACTTTAGTCCATCTTGAGAAGTCTTTCTAGACTTTCTAGATGATAGTAGGATAATTGGACTCGTAGTAGGATAACTGACTGGGGAATAGAATCCACAAATATCACCGTTGCATGTCGGGGGCTGAAAGTTGGGGAGTGTCCTCACACCCTCTGCCCATTGCTCCTCCTTCTCCCTCTCCATCAGGCTGGGGTGGGAGGCACAGCGCAGGGCGACGAACAGTCTGCTTTTCATCCCTGCATGGCCTCTGACTGGTGTGCACCCTTCTGAAAGTTTTAAAGTCTGCCTTTAGAGTGGAATAATAAAACCTACTTCCTAAGGTATTTTGAAGGTTAAATGAGAAACGCCTATGACATGCTCAATCTGATGCCCGGCATAGCCTAAGTGCCCAAGAAATAGTAGCTATCTTCTAATGTGTATCATAGCCTAACATGTTTTTTCAAGGCTCAATTCAGGGACCTTGGACTTTCCTTGCCTGTTCCAGAGTTAATAAATCAGACGAGCGCATGCGGCCAAATCTCATTTATATCCTATTTTGTGTTGTTTCCTGGCAGCCGAAAACGTGTAGGGAAAAGGGAAGGGAGGCCCCTGTCCCTTCCCAGCTCAGCCCAACCGGGCTTCCGCCAGGAGCTGAGTAACCACCTGTTGATGGATCCTCTCGGTGGCAAGAGCCCCTGAAGGAGCATGAACAGACAGGTAAGTCAGAAACCATCCGGGTTTTGCCCAGAAATGCTCTTCTCTAAACGAATGAGTCACAACGGCCTGAGTATGCGGTGCTTCTGCTTAAGTTGTTTGGCAAACTGTCAGGGAAAGGTCTTTGCTAAGGATTTGTATCCAATACCTGAAATTAATTATCTTTCTGTTTAGATGGAAAGGTAGCCCCAGACTCTTTGAAGTGTGAAATCAAAATCTCTAAAGAAAAAAATTGGCCGTGGACAAGTTGAGGTTTTCAAAGAAATGTAAAACACAAGAAACTTCTCTGGGAAGTTTGTCAATCACAAAATAGAAGAGTATGGAAAATGTTGGTGAAATAGTTAGGCCCTTTAACATGCTTACGCTCCCTCAAAAATTTTGTATATTGGATTCTTTTAACCCAGGGCCTTGGCAGGGAGCTACAGCCCCAGCCTCTGTTTTTTTTTGTGTTTTTGTTTTGTTTTGTTTGAGACAGGGTCTCACTGAGTTGCTAAATTGCCTAGGCTGGGCTCAGACTTGCAGCCTTCTTTCCTGAGGCTCCCAAATTGCTGGGATTATAGAAGTGTCGCCAGCACTTTTTGTTTGAAAAGGCTAAAACATCTATGGGCTATTGAAGTTCTTATGTCTCCTCTAGGAGAGAGATTTGAACTGGCTAATTTGGGGACATATTTGTCCTTTTCTTAGGGTTCTAAATTTGTACTTTTTATTTTTGGTACCGGGGATCAAACTCAGGACTTTGTACTTGTGACACAGGGGCACCCTTGAGCTAAATCCCCCAGCCCAATTTTTACCATTTTTTAAGGAGTTAAGAGTCTTAACTTTTCTTTGGAAACAGATTTTTTCCCCCTATAATTATAAAAAGCAAAGCTTTATATTGAGAAACCTTCAAATCGTGAAAAAGCCAGTTTTCTACAACTCTTGGTCACTACTTGCCATCACAGAGTTCTTGGCACTTATGGGCAGATAGATTAGAAAGATACTTTCTATACTGAGATTTATGTTCCAAGGCTAAGAGTTTATTTAGCTCCAGTTGTGTCTTAGTTTAAAATAAACCCTTAGGGTGGTGGGTTGGTTGAAGAGGCATATATTTAAGATGTTATTTTTGGAAACTGCTAGAAAATGAAAACTTGTGAGTTTCCTTGAACTTGTCTTGAAAGTAAAGTAAAGATCTTATCAACTTGGAGGTGAATACATTTATTCTCCTCAAACATTCTCACTTGTAAATGACTGGCTTAGTGTAGATCCCAGAGAGGAAAATTCAAATTCTATAGATTTTTCTTAGCTCTGCCCTGCTTGTGGAGTTCATCACTAAAATCACAAGCCATCCTCTTACTTTAAAAAAACTGATTTCAGTCCCAGTATATTTCCATTATGAACACACATAATTATTGATTTCATTCCATCATTTGTTACGCATTTAGATGTCACATAGCCCCGCCACTAGGTCACTTAGGTTTTGCCCTTCATTAAAAGAGACCGGGGTGGGGGGCAAGGATGTCGCTCAGTAGCGCTGAGCCTGCCTTGTAAGCACAAGGTCCTGAGTTTGAGCTCCAGTATGGGGGGTGTGGGGGGGTGTGGGGTGGTTAGAGGTTTTTCTTAGGAGTGTAAGGTTTTTGTTTTCCTAAACATAGAATCTTTGTGTCCTCTCTTCGTGACAAATACATGAAACACCCAATTGCATAAGATGAGGAAGGAAGGGATGAGTGGTGTGTCACCGTCACTGAACAGACATTTGGATATAATCCTGTGCTAGGTCATATCACAAAAAACTTCGATAAATTGTTTCTGCTTTCTTAAAAATGTCCTTTTGTTGCATGTCTGCCTGCATGCCTGTGTGCATTTATTTATTTAGTGTTACTGGAAATTGAATTGAACCTAGGGTCTTCATACTTAAGTTTTATTCCCAGCCCTTTTAAAAAAGTATTTATTTCTTAGTTTTTGAGACAAGTTCTTGTTAAATTGCTAAATTTCCTAAGCTGGGATGAACTTGGCATTCTCATGCCTCAGCCTCCCAAAGTGCTGGTATTACAGGTATGTACAACCATATCTGGCTTGTGTTTACTTCTTATTAGGAAAATCTCCTTGGACTAGAGGTGGAGCACTTGCCTGGTATGAACAAGGCTCTGAGATTGGTCTTGAGCACTCAAAAGAAAAAAAAAAGTAGAAAATCTCCAAATATTCATTAATGTAGAAAGAACAGTTCAAAAACTCCCTTACACCCACCCCATAGCCTACATGTGTTAATAGTATTTTGTTATATTTGCTTTACTTTCTCTACAGCATTTAAAAGTAATTTAGAGCCATCAAGATAATTTATCCTTAAATTCTTCAATGTGATTCTTCAAAGAATAACCATGCATTATTTTCACATCTGAAAAAACAATCAATAGTTCCAAGTATTTTCTAAATATTTTGTTTGTATTCAATTCTCTAATTTTCTTTTAGGTCCAAATCAGTGTTCTGTGAAATAACATGCACACTGCTTTTGTCTGTTATGTCTCTCCTAATCTGGGACGCTCTCCCAACTGTTCTACCTGCTTTTTTTTCTTTCTCTTTCCTTTCTTTTCATGGACTGGTTTAAAAGACATCACCAAGCCAGGTGTGGTGGCACAAACCTGTAACCCCAGCACTCTGGGAGGCTGAGGCAGAAGGATCATTTTGAGCCGAGTCTGGGCAATTTGATGACTTACTGAGGCTCTGTCTAAAGCAAAACAGAATAAAACAAAACAAAATAGGTGGGGTGGTGCTGGGAATGTAGCTCAGTGTGAAAGCCTTGGGTCAGTCCCCAGAAGTATAAAAGAGAAAAAGAAAAAAAAAAAGCCTCACTTTCTGGATTTGCTTACAGTGACTCTCTCCTATGTCTTATAAATTTGAGGTTTCAATTGCACTTACACATTCCTGGGAAGACCATTAAGCCATAGGTGACAGGAGGTACCTCCCATGCTGTCACATCAGGAGATGAAGGCTGCTTGTCTCTTCAAAGCCATCACCTGAGAAGCAAAAAAAACTGCCGATTTACCTTTGTCTTTTAAAAGGACTCTGAACCTGCATCCAGAACGTAATTTAACTCCTCCTATCCTCAGTTTTCTTGTAAGAGACAAACCCAACCCAGCCTTGCGCTGCACAGTGTTGTGTTAGGGAGAACGGAAGAGAATATTAGTATCACCACTGCCAAGAACTATTGTTTGCTGAAAAATTACTACAGCAAGGCCCTGTGGGAGAGTTTTCCGTTAGCTATTTCAGGGGCTCCTCCCCATAGCCATGCGGGATCAGTAATACTTTACCTCCTCCACAGTGAAGAAATGAGGGTACAGAGAAGTTAAGCAGCTTGGTGAAATCCAAACAGCTGGTAAGAGGGGAAGGTGGGATGTCCAACCAATTGGCCAGGCTGCAGAGCCTACACAGGAAGTCACTCTCAGAGTGTCACACAAAAGCCAGTATTCACACAGAAATACTGGTTCCTGTGTCAAGGGATAAAGAAGACTGTTTTTGTTATTCTCTCTTTTCCCAGACTTTCACTGGTATTATTTTATTACGTTAACAGCCACAAAATGAATAGGTACTTCCAGGGTAAGATGTAGAATATGAATATAAAATAACAATTAGAATCACGTATTAAGTACCTGCTCTACTGGTACTGACAACTAAATAAAAGGAATCGCATCCGAAATAGTAAAAAAATCTTTCCCTAGAGAGAAATAGACATAGGAACTGATGCCATCAACAGATAATCTATATTTTCTTCCTTACAATTCTACTCTTTTTTGTCCTGCTGTACTTGACATATGGCTTACTTCATAAAAAGAGTTAAATATTGATTTCCAAATAGATTTGCTTGGTTAATATTAATTAATTAATTAATTAATTAATATTAATAGACCATGGGGTTCCTAGAAGGATCTCTTTTGCTCTTTCCGCCCAGGCTTTTGGGAGGCAGGCAGCTAAATTCCTGGCCTTCCTCCCAGGCTTCTGAATCGAGAAAATTAGTTGGTCAGTTTTTTAGTGGTACTGAGGACTAAACCCAGAGCTTTTGTACTAATTTAATCCCCAGTCCTTTCTTTTATTTTTATTTTTTAGTTTGAGACAAGATCTTACCAGGCTGCCCTTTGTCTCGGTCTCTCAAAGTGCTGGGATTACAGGCCTGTACCGCTGGACCTGACTGATTGATCAATTGATTTTGTTTGTTTGTTTTTTATAGCAAAACATTTATTGGTACTGTTTGTTTTTTCTTTTCTTTTTTGTGGACGGAGGACCAGGGATCAAACTCAAGACCGTATGCTTGCTAAGCAGGCACGGCACCGCTGAGCTAAATCCCTGGCCCTTTCTGTTTTTTGAGACAGGGTTTCACTGTGTAGTCTAGGCTGGCCCTGAACTCACAGCGATCCTCCTGCCTCAGCCTCCCGAGTGCTGGGATTACAGGCGTATGCCACCACGCCTGGCTTGATTTCCTTTTTAAAGGTTGTGGTTAAACCACGCAGAGTGGCACAGACCTCTAATCCAGCACTCTAAGATGATGAGGCAGGCGGATCACAAATTTAAACCAAGCCCTGGCAATTTAGTGACTTAGTAAAACCTTGCCTCAAAATAAAAAAAAAGTCTTGGGATATAGCTTAGCACAAAGGCCCAGGTTTCAATCCCAAGTACTGGGGACTAGAAGGGAGGGTTGTGCTTAAGCAATCTAAAGAGACATGGCCATCAGTGGGTTCTCAGCACTTAACCTCTTGGGTGAGCACCTGTACCCTCCCAGGTGTGAAATCATATGTGACAAACAGCATCTGAGGCCCACCCTCCTCCGAGGAGGTGTGATGTTTTACACCCACACACAGCATGGACTTTGACCCCGAAGTCACTGGGAGCATCCCCACCTTTCTATTCTGCCTCAAATATCAGAAATACCTGCAGTTTAACTTGGTAGCTATAGGAATCCTGACCCAGGAAATAGTCTTGCAACTTTACACGAATGTCAGTAAGATCCTTGAGACAAATTTAAAAATACATCAACCATTTGGAAAGAAAAAAACTACAAAATATCAATAGACCATGGAAAGGTAATTAATTAATCACAGCATTTAAAACATTTGTACTTTTATCATGTCTTAGTGGCTATAAAAAGGAAAAATGGTTCCGTGAAAATTTCACAGACCCTATTTCTACTTGAAAGATTATAAAAGATTCTTGGGTGGGGGAGGTGGTTACTAACGCCATCTGACACATACTTGTTGCTTACTATATCCTAAACACTTTTTTTTTTTTTGAGACTGGGTTGCACTCTTAGTTCAGGCTGGCCTTGAACTCATGGTGTAGCCCAGGGTGGCCCTTAATTCATGGTGATCCTCTTGCCTCAGCCTCCTGAACAACTGGGGTCACAGGTGTGGGGCTCTCACACTTTTTTTTTTTCTGTTACTAGAATTAAACCCAGGAGCACTCGACCACTAAACTATAACCCCAGGCCTTTTCATTTTTTTAAAAATTTGAGACAAGGTCTCACTTAGATAACCAGCCTTACCCTTAAACTTGTAATCCTTCTGCCTCAGCTTTCTAGGTAGCTAGAATTATAGATATGTGCCATTGCTCCCAGCTGTCCTAAACACCTTACCTACATCATTTCCCTTAATTTGTCCTCTTGGTAGCTACATTTATTACCTTCAATTTACAGATGAGAAAAGTGAGCCTTGGAGAGACGACATATTTGAGTGGAGTCACACAGCTGTTAGGTGGCAGAGTCTGAAATCAAGAGATCAACATCCCTATCTATCTGTGTGGATGGCAATCAAGAAGACTACCATTTTCAGGAACTGAATTTCAAACCCTTAAGCACATGCAAATCCAGCACTGAGTAGAATGTCTTCTGCCGAACCTAGAACAACAATACAAGAACACATACAGCCTAATTCCTGTCCTAGCAGCAGAAGAGAATTCTAGTCCCTCCAAGGATCTCCTCTCTTCCGGCTCTCCCAAGCACCCTGTGCACTTTCTTTCTAAAGACCCATCCAGCTGTGTTTGCAGTTGCTCTGGCTCCTGTTTCCAGCTCTGCCTCTGGTTTATAGCTTGGGCGGGCAGCGTGTCTTCTTTCCCATCCCCTGGGTTTCACTCAGCAGTCAATCAATCAATATTTGTGGAATGAATATATGAATGAATGAGTGAATGGATAAACAGCTGTCCAACCAGCCACAGATGGAAAAGGACACAGAGGTGCTTAGGCCATAAGCCGTTTGCCTAAAATAGCCTTGGCCTGACCAGAATACAAATTCCACCAAATTTTAAGTGAAGTTGGAGAATGTTCACAGCAGACATCATGTTATTTACTTCACATTCCTCGCCTGGTTTGCGTCATGTTATCCATCACTTCACTTACTGTGTCACTACGTCGGATCATCTCATCTCTCTGATTATTGTTTTCTCCATTATGAAAGGGTGCCCTTAGAACAACAACAACAAAAAGAGGGTGCCACTAAGTCACACCCCACAGGCTGTCGTAAGGATCAAGTAAGGTCCCGTAGGCAGTGCTCTACGAACCATACAGTGCCTTCTGATACTACCATCATCTCGCGTTTATGCGCCTCCTGCTGTTTGTGGCCTTCGTGTGTCTTGTTGAGGGGACGTAAATGCTTAGCTCAAGAATGTTATGGTTGGGAGCTTAATTCCAGAGCCCCTGATGCCACTTGCCAGAACAGAACACATTCTAGCCAGAGAAGGGCTTTGGTGAAGCCAGAGTGCTTGCTGCAAGCGAACCCAGGGAGCAAGGGAGGCCAGCAGCAGCCAGGACACACCTTGTTTCTGGAATGCCCTTGTTCTCCCTGGCTCCATTTTTTCTGTCAAGGCTGTGTCTAGACTGACAGCCAGCAGCCAGATTGTGTAATTAAGCTGCACAGTCACTCTTAAGATGGTCCTCGCTGAGAAAAATGCTAGGCTGGAGCCATAACACCTGTCTGGAAGGGCATATTCCAGTCAGGAGGCAGCACCTCACCTTCCTTCCCCATCTCCCCTCCACCGAGGCAACAAAAGGTCAAAACTCCGGCGAATTTCCTTTGATCTGTGTTAACCTGCTCCTTCCAAGTGAGAGAATTAACATTTGCTCAGGCAACTCTCTGCCCCTGGCAGTGGACAATGGTGTCTCAGGGAAATGACACGGTGAGCACAAAGGTTGAGGGTAGATGCAGCCTGTCTTGGGAGTCTTTGTCCTTTCTCCTCTGCCCTCTCTTTCTTCACCCTCTCCCTTTGAGGATCTCTGAAACTAACAACACTTTTGAAACATTTCTTCTTCCAAGTTCTTTGCACTCATTTTTCAAACTTAAAAAATTCTGCAGAGAATTGTTTTGGTGGGTTCAGGAACATAAATTTTAATTCTCAGCCCCCAGGCAAACATCTCCACCAAGGATCCCTTCCTTACGTTTTTAAAAAGTGTGTAAAGTCAATTTCTCCAGCAAAGAAAGACCTAGTATTTTCCTGGGCCTTCTTGCAAACAGAGGCCCCTTGGGCAATATTTACATCTCTGTGTGGGTGAGTTGGGACTGTGTTTGGGGCAGCTGGAATAAGAGAGGCATTGAGAGATTCCAGTAAGGCTAGTGGGTATTGAAGAGTAGGTATGGTGCAACTCAGGGAGCGGACGCTGCATTGGTGAAAACGTCTAATGTTTATGGAGTACTCCCACGAACCCTGCACCGTGCTGCTCTTCTCGTTTTACCTCCCGAAGTACCAGTGAGGTAGAAACTATTACTCCCAGTTCATAGGTAAGGATGTCAGGACAGACAAGGGAGGGAGTTAAATTCCTACAGCCATCTGTCCTAGAATTGGGATTCTCACATAAGCCCTCTGACCCCAGACTTAACTCCTCTTGAGTGGTGGGAGACCCAAGTGTCTGAGAAAATGTTAGAAATGAAGATTTCCAATCCTTGTGTCATATGTTTGGAGTCAGAACGTGCGTTTTAGCAAGAGCATTGCAATCAGTGCACGCATTTAGGGCTGTTCTTTAGCTCTTAGTTCCCTGGCTGCCCTAAGCACCTGCCCTTATTCTGATGCTTCTGTTTTTTGTTTTACCTTTCAGGCTCAGCCACCCATCTACAAAATGAAGATGGGCTTGACGGTTGTTGAGAATAGAATAAGATGTGTTGGGTGATTGGAGATTTAGCAGCACCTTTCTAAATGTCTCAATTGGACTTTTAGAAAAAGTTTTGAATAAATGTCCCCTGCAATAATTAAAAAGAATTTAAAAAATTTAGAAGATAAAACATAAAAATCTCTCCTACAATACACCATCCTGGGATAATCTCAAAAACATTGTTATGTCTCCTTCCAGTATTTTCCCTACACATATGTGCTTGTGTATACACACATATATTTTTCAGTTGGGCATGGTGGCGTAGGCCTGTAATACCAGCATTTGGGAGGCTGAGGCAGGAGGATTTCTGAGTTCGAGACCAGCCTGGGCTACACAGTGAGTTCCAGGTCAGTCTCAACTACATAGTGAGACACTGTCTCAAAAACCAAAACCAAACAAACAAAAAAAACCCAAAAAACCCCAAACATATATTCATATATTTTTACCAAATTGGGATCATTCTGCATATATATATTTGCATAATTTTTTTCTTCACATTTACAAGATAGGCATTTTTTTTTTTTTTTTTTTTTTGTACCGGGGATTGAACTCAGGACCTTGCACTTGCAAGACAGGTGGTAGAACCACTGAGCTAAATCCCCAGCCCAAGGCATGCATTTTTAAAAATAGTTTAAACCAGTGTATACACAAGCTGTATTCCAGGGCTTAGACTTTGAATCAGAAAATTTTTCCATTTAGTTTTATTTACTTCAACTGCATTTTCAGGATTAAGATAGGAATCGCCAGATGGGTGTGGTGATGCACTCCTATTATCTATCCCAGCACTCCGAGAGGCTGAGGCAGGAGAATTCAAAGTTCATATCCAGTCCTAAGTTCCTACCAAGTATTGGGATTACAGGTATGTGCCACTGCACCTCGATTTTTAAAAATCTTGTATTTTTTTTTAGGTACCTAGGATTGAACTCAGGTCCTTGTGCTTGTGAGGCAGGCACAGTACCACTGAGCTAAATCCTGGCCCTTTTTCTTGTATTTGTCAGGCAGGTGCAGTGCCACTGAGCTATATCCCTGGCCTTTTTTTTTTTTTTCTTTGGTATCAGGGATCGAACTCAGGTCCTTGTGCTTGTGAAGCGGGCAGCAGAACCACTGAGCCAAATCCCCAGCCCCGTTTTTCTTGTATTTGTAATGCTAACTGTTCTGACAGAGGTGAGAGGGAATCACAAAGTAGTTTTTTAAAAAAAATTCTATTATTTCTATTACAAAGTAGTTTTGATTTGCATTTTTCTAATAACTAGAGGAGCTGAGCATTTTTTTCACACACAGTACTATTGGCCATGGGAACTTATTCTTGTGAGAAGTGTCTGTTCAGTTTACTTGTCCATTTATTGATTGGGTGTTGATTTTTTTTTGGCGTTTTATTGAGTCCCCTATATATTCTATATTTAATCCTCTGTTGGAAAAGTAGGTAGCAAAGATTTTCTCCATCTGTAGGCTGTATCTTCGCTTTGTTAATTGTTTCCCTCGTCGTGCACAAACTTTTAATCTCATGCAGTCTCATTTGTTCATTCTTCTTATTATTTTCTTGCAAGTCTTTGTGTGTGGCTATGGCTTCAAGTGTTTTCCTTTTTCCTTTAGGAGTTTCAAACTTGCAGGTTTGATACGTAGGTCTTTGAACCATTTTGAGGTTTTTTTGAAAGTGTGAGAGATAGGGATCTAGTTTCAATCTTCTATAAGTAGATGTCCAGTTTTCCCAGCATCATTTGTTATGGAGGCTGTCTTTTCTCCAACATATATTTTGGGTTCCTCTGCCCAGAATCAGATGGCTGTCGATGCATGGACTTGTTTCTGGGTCCTCTAATCTGGCCCATTGGTCAATGGGTCTATTTTTGTGCCAGTACCATGGCTTTGTAGTACAGTTTGAAGGCAGGCACTATGATTCCTCCAGACTTGCTCTTTTTGTTTGGTTTGTTTTGGTTATTGTGGATCTTTTGTGTTTCCATATGAATTTTAGGTGTTTTAAACTCTTTACACCCACTGCTCAGCACTTGGCCTGGCACATACTAGGCATCCGGTGAATGTGAAGGATGAATGAATTTGTGGCTTAATACGTGACACAGTGAATGAATGAGTGAACTGGAGGTGAGCAGCTGCCTAATACTATAAATTAGACATCTTCCAATTCCACTGTAAAGCACCCTCATTTTTCCCCTGCCTGCTGGCAAGGGGCTGTGGCTTGGGCAGCCGATGCCCCTCCCATCTCTTTCCCTTGAGCCCTAATGGACTGGGACAGTTGGCTTCAGGGTCCTTCCTGGCTCTCAAACCACCTTTCTCTGCTCCACCATGCGAGCAGCCAGTCAGCACGGTGCGTCCCTTTCACTCAGCGTCCCCTCACTCCACTGGTTCAGAGTATGGCTCCTTTCTGAAGAAGGAGAGGGCCCCTGGAGTGGCTGAAATCAGCAAGGGAGGGTCTGGGCCCCTTATTTGCATTCCTAACCGACACAGCAGGGCTTCCAGAAGATTCCCCGGTTTCCAAGCCACCCTCCCTGTGGCAGGGAGCTGACAGTAAGTAGCACTTCCCAGGCCCTCTGGCTTTTAGTCGGGAAGGGCTCCCTCCTGTGTACTGGCCCCAGTGGGCTGCAGCACAGGTCCTGCTAAAATAAAGACTCCTTCTGTGGTCTTGTAAACCTGCTTGATTTCTCAGGTAGCATGGCCTCCAAAAGTCTTACAAGTGTATCAGGTTGTTTATCCTGAGTAGTGTGGACAGGGTGGTTAATTTCCAAAGAAAAATGAATAAACCCTCAGAACTGTTAATACCAAAGAGCTCTGGAGACCAGCAACCAATGAAGACCAGCACCCAGTAGGATCAAACTATGGTGTCCACACAGGTTGGCACTCAGAGACCAGCACCCAATAGAGCCAACCTATGGCGTCCGGCACAAGCTGGCATTGGAGGGTGACTGCCAGCAGTGGTGGTGACCAGAGCTGGCTATGTCAGCTGTTGGCATCAAGTGTTACCCGCTGACATTAGGACTGCTAGCAGGGCTGCGCTGTGCTGTTTGCATCAGCCTTCCAGATTTGTTTGTTTTTTTTCATTACTGGGGATTGAACCTAGGGCCTTCACCCCGAGCTACATTCTAGCCCTGCTCCACTCACCCCACCTCTCCTTTTCTGTTTTGGTACTGGACATGGAACTTGGGCCCTTGTGCTTTCGAGGCAGGTGGTGGAACCACTGAGCCAAACCCCTGGCCCTCACCCCACTTCTTGAAACAGATTTTCGATAAGATACCTCCCAGAGGCTGGGATTATAGGGATGTGTCACCACATGTGGCAGGGGACCTTTTTGTTTTTAACCTTGAGCAAATTATATTATTATTTTATTTCCCAAGTCTAAATGATTCATTTTTAATTTTTTCTTTCCAATTCATTTTGCTTATTTTTAGTACTCCTTGTGAGGAGTTGGTATGTATACATAACACATTTTAATTCTTTTTTTTTGTACCTTTCCCCTGCCCTCCTCCCTCCTCTCTCTGTTTCTCTCCCTTTATCTCTTGGTCCAGGGACCTTTTTTTTTTGGTACAGGAAGCAAATTCAGGCCTTTGCACTTGCAAGGTAGGTGGCAGAACCCTTTAGACAAACCCCTGGCCCAAGGGACCTATTTTTATTTTTTGGTACTGGGGATTGAACTCTCAGGTCCTTGTGCTTGCGAGGCAGCCGCCGGTACCACTGAGCTAAATCACCAGCCCTAAGGGGCCTATTTTTTAAAGCAAGCTTTCCTGGGAGGTCTACCAACTAAATATTATTTGCATATATGTTGATGCTGGGATTTTAGGAGAGTTTTTGTACAGCTTGGCAGAGTTAGTACTATTTTAGGTAAATCAACTTGCCTAGTCAAATTTTCTGTTCTTTCTTTCCTTTTTTTCTTGTGCTTGCCAGGTAGGCACGGCACCACTGACCTTGTGAATATTCATAAATTGTCCCTCAAGAGGGTTTTTCCCGGAGGCAAGGAGATTTTGCCCTGAAAAGCTCAAGCAACTGAGTACAGTGGCAGAGGCCTCAACTATCTAGAAGGCTAAGGCAGGAGGATCTCAAGTTTGAGGCCCATCCGGGCAATTTAGCAAATCCCTTCTCAAAACTTTAAAAAGACTAAAAAAGGTCTGGGATGTAGCTCAGGGGTGGTAGAGCTCCCCTCAGTTTGATCCCCAATATCACAAAACAAGGAACAGCAACAGAGAAGTCCATGGAATCTTCTGGGGGTGGTGGTGTCTGGGGTAACATTACGTCCCTGGCAGAGATGAACAGTGCCTTTCTAACCTGGAGGCCTTCCCCAGGCAGGGCTGGTGAAGAGCAGAAATGGGTAAAGAGAGCGGCTCACAGGAGCAGAAGTGGAGCTTGGAAGCTTGAGGTGCTTCAGTCTTCTTAGGTGACAGACAAGGGGAAACAAGAGAACCTGCTTAGAACAAACAGGCTTCCTGCAGGAGCCTCCTCAGCATCCCTTGTTTTTTTCTGCATGTGCCTGTGTTCCTGTAGATCTATCTAATCATAGGCGCAGGACACTTCTCTGCTCCAAACCTTCCACTGGCTCTAGGAAAACCACAGCGCAAACTACAAGGTCGTGTATGATCTGACTTTCCCCGTGACCTTTCCTAGTCTGTCTCCTGTTAAGTACTTTCTTATTGCTCACTCCTTGAACCACACTGGCTTCCTAGTTGCTCCTTAATTTCTGCCTCGTCAGGGTCTTTGCAGAACGAATCCAGGTGTCCCTCACCTCCAGCCTCCCCTCTCCTGTCTTCTTCCTTTTTCAAGATGGAGTTTCTCTTTGTTGCCCAGCCTGGCCTTGAACTCCTAGGCTCAAGGACTGCACCCAGTCTCTCCTACTTCTTTCAGGTCCTTAGTCTCACCTAAGGACTCCTCAAGTAAAACCTCCTCCTACCCTTTCTTTAGTTTTCTACAGAGCACCTCTCATGATATTCTGTATATCTGTCGATCTGGTCCTTTTCAACTAGAATAAAAGCTCCATGAAATTAAAAATGATTGTTAAGTTTTTATTCACTGCTCTTGTTCAGTGAATGTTGCCTGGATCCTACTCTTTTTAAAGTGAATAGTGAATAAATCTTAACAACAGTGATATAATTTATTTTGATTTTCTTTTACAGTTCCATTGCCATTATTCCAATACAGTATTTCTATCATTTTTTTTTTTATTACAGGGCTTTTCGTTTCTAAGGAAAATCCAAAGTCAGAATGACTAGTCCGTTGTAAATTCTGGAGTGTAATAAAACATGTAATGATTTTTTTCATTTGCTCCATAAACAAGGCTACGTAATAGCTGGGATCTGATTCTGTCTCTCCCTGAGTTTCCTGGCTTATTTCAAGGAGGACAAAATATCCTGTGTGTGGACAGAGAACACCGGCTTATGGGGTTCAGATTCTGCCAGTGGATTTGGGGGCAGTGTGGACTAAAAGGTTAAAGGCCAACTTCAGAGTGCCTGGGGGTTTGAGAGAATCCTTCTCTTAACCTTGACTTCCAGAAAAAGTTTAAAGATCCACTTCTTTTCAAGCAGATCCACATAACAGGCTGTTTTAGTTTAGCTCACCTTTATCTTTTAAAAAATATCGTCTAACTTGAGCGACAACGCAACAGGTTTGGCCTGGCAGCTCTCTCTGTGGCTCCTTAGGAAGTACAGTCTATCCTTAAATTCAGCCAAGAAGCTGCCTGCCGAGCAGCAGGAAGCCGCGGTCAGTCGCAGCAGCACCGGTGTGGGCCACTGTGTCTCCCTCCGGCCCCTGCGAATAGTCCTGAGACTCCCCGCCCTGGAGCCACCCGCGGGACCAGCCAG
>NW_022900940.1:29583350-29589627 GCF_012274545.1 Fukomys damarensis
TCGCGCCGGGCGGGGGCGGCGCTGCGCTGGAGGCCCAGACTCTGGTCCGGAAGGCAGGTCCTTCTTCTGGAAAGTTCTCTTGGGGTCCGACCAAGGAATCTGCCCCGGCAGGAGGACATATGGGGGTGGGGAAGAAGTTGGAGCTCGGCGTTTCGCAAGCTCTCCTTTCTGATTATCAGTTTCCAAAGATAGTCCTTGTTAGGGGCTGAGGGCTGTAGCTCAGGGCTGTAGCACTCTCCTAGAATGCACAAGGCCCAGGTTCCACCCTTGGCCCAGCAAATCGGTGAATGCACGGGAGGTGCCATTATCAACCTGGAGTTTTCTAAGGTTTAATTTATGTGCTGTATTTGCAGTACTGGGGATTGAATCAGGGGCCTTCGCACTGAGTTACCTCAAAAGAGAAAATCCCCTCCAAACCCTTTCTACTTCTAGTTCCACGAGCAAAGCAGCCATGGTTACTAGGTAGGTACACACAGTTCCACACCATAATCTATGCATTTAAAAAAATGTCCAGTGGGTGACCAAGGAGGAATTGAGGTCCACTTTACCCCCCAGAGCTCCCTGCTACACCGCATACTGATGATTAAGCCCAGAGCCTTAGCACTGAACTATATCCCCTGTTGCCCCAATCCTCACTTTATCATTTATTCTGAGACTGGTCTCATTAAGTCAACATATTGCCCAAGCTGGGATCAAACTTTGAATCCTCCTGCCTCAGCCTCCCAGAGTTCTAGGATTACAGGTGTGTGCCATGGCATCTGCTTGACAGATAGTCCTACCTACGTCCTCTCTGGAGAACTCTGTCTTTGGAAGGGCTTGCCAGCTCCCTCTCCCCGTACTTTCGTCTTGGCTGTTTAATGTCCTAGCTTCCTGTCTTCCTCTCCACTTGACTCCTGTCCTTGTTCTTGCTCATGTTGCCACCCACACAAAGGATTCTTCAGTGGCCCGGCCTGTTAGTAACTGATCTCCAGGCACCAGCGTGTCACCCTTCCTCTCTCCCTGCCCTCTGCAGCCTCCTCTAACACCGTGCTTCCTGTCTCTCTGTCGTTCTTCTCTTGCTTGAACATGCTAAGTCCTTTCCCTTCTCCAGGCCTCTGCACTTACTTTCCCTCTGTCCACGAGGGTTTTCTTAGGAGCTCCCCCCGGCTTGCTCTCATCCTTCAGTGCCTGTGGGAAATGTCACCTCCCAGCCCTCCTCATAGTAGAGTCCCCAGTCACTGTCTGGACTACGTTGTCATGTATGTTGCACACACATGAACCACATGTACCCAGCATCAGTATTGTGGGACATTTCGGCTCTTTCCATTATTAAAAGATGGAGGCAATAAGCTTCCTCCTATGTGTACCTCTGTGTATTCATACAGATATTTCTAATAGATTACCTGAAGTACAACTACTAGGTTAGACACTATGAATGCTTAAAAATGTGATGAATGTTGCCAAATTTTCTTCCAAAACCAGCTCTGCCACTTTATGCCACCAGTAACGTATGAGAATTCCTGCTTTTCCCACGTCACCTCCACCAGTACTGTACTTTACCAGCCTTTTAAACCAACCAGTGTGACAAGAAAAAAAATTCTCATTTAATTTTTATTTTCCTAACAGTGAAACAGCATTTTCGTCTATAGACCAAATGTGTTTATTTATTTTCTGTCTGAGAATTCCCTATTCTTATCCTTTGCTTGGTTTTCTGTCAGGATGTTTGAGGTTTTTCTGTTGATTGATTTGTAGACTCTCCATGTATATTGGGGATAATAACCTTTCTTAATATAATTTATTAATATTTTCTTCTGGTCTATTATTGATCTTTTAAATTTGATAATTTCTGAGGAGACTCGCGATATATACTCTAAGGCTTTCTTCTGCTTCTTGTATTGGTTTAGACAAATGTCTTCCACACTGTTTACTGGCTTTCCTCAAGTATCCTCTAATATCTGACTGTCTGTGGATGTTCACAGATGATGGTCTATGGAGCAGTAGCTCTTGTAGTCCGGCTGGCTGGTGCATGTTATGACGGGTGAGCTCTTGCTCCAGTAATTATGATAAGGACAGGAGGCAGCACACACAGCTGGGTGACCTCTCCTCTCCACTGTCTCCTGGATATGGAGCTAGCTGGTCCTCCTGGTAGCAAAGGTTACCTGGGACACTGCCTGCAATATTATCTCAGGGAGTTTCCTGGGGGAATTTTTTTTTTTTTTTTTTTTATCACCAAGTTCTCAGATTTTCCCAAAGAGCAAATCCAGAGACAGTTTGTAACTGTATCCTCTTTAGCTGCTGCTTGTCAACTAATATCTAGTTGACCACTTATTTCTTACTCCTTCTCTCATCACCTAATGCCTTTTTTCTTGGGGTTTTGCCTGTTGGAAAATTTTTCTTTTTTTTTATGACAAAACATTTATTGGTACATTTTAGGCAAACATTCATTGTAGGGAATTTGCACCTTTGCATGATATATCCTGCCTCTTTTTTCCCCACTCTGTTCTCCTCTCTCCCCTCAAGGGAAATTTCACTTTTAGGGGAAACACGTCCTCTGGGATATATCTCAAGGCTGACTCTTCCAGTTTCATGAGATTTTGCCGTCCAGCTCACCTCAAAATTCCTCACTGTTCTCATCTCTTGGTGGCATTTCACCCAGTTCCCAACACTGCCGCAGATTTGCATGATGCTTATAGTTCTTCTGTGGGATTTAAATAAGAAACAGATGGTTAGTCAGCCATCTTGACCCAAAAATCCCCTCAGACATGTTGAAATTTTAAAATTCACCATTTTTACCTAAAGTAGGATAGGGAATATTTAAAGATACAATTATGGGGAAGTTTAACTGCTGTGAAATTTTTTAAATTTAAAAAATTCCAGCTTCAGGAATAAAATGGAATTAGTTAGGACCCTTTTGTTGTTGTTGTTGTTAAAGGGGGAAATATTTATTTTGGTTTATGGCTTCAGAAGTTTCAGTCCATGGTCATTTCATTGTTTCTGGGTCTCCGACAGGGCAGAACATCACAGCAGGGAGCACTGATGGAACAAAACTGCTCATCTCAGGACAGCCAGAAGCGGGGAGAGAGAGAGAGGAAGGGGTGAGGACAAAATATACCCTTCAAGGGAATGGCCCCAGTGAGCAGGCCCTACTCCCTGGTTTCCATCATTCGTTAAACTAATCAGTGTACTAATCCATTCACAAGGTTAGAACCCTCGTGAGCTCATTACCTCCCAAACCCCTCACCTCTGAATTTCGCTGCACTGGGGACAAAGTAGGAATCATTTGTGGTACATTTCCAAAATGTCTGTCTCACCCAAGCCCGGATCTACATGATAGTCCTCCTTGCCTCACCATGGCACCTCTAGTCTCCAGAGGTGCAAGTCACCGATACTTCCCGGATTAACAAAAAAATCCCTGAGGTCTGATTTATTTGGGGATCAGAAGGGCTGAGCTGAGGTGAAGAAGCTGGCCTCTGGGTAGAAAGCTTCTAAAAGATTCTTGGCTCCTTGGGAGGCTGGGTTCAATCAGATTCATTTCTGTGTCCACAGAATCTGCATAGTGCCTGGTACCATTAGTAACTCAAAACATCTCTCAAATTCAGCTGTTGGATTTATGCCCAAATCACAGATTTTTGAGCAAAACAAGTGTATTATTTTCAGCTGCTGTGTTTTGGGGTCATGTTTATACAGTAGTGCATAACTAGAATAGACATCTGTATTGTGTTCCTATTACCTGAAAGCAGGTCTCAGTAGGAAGACAGGTAGGGGAGAGATTCCTGGGCCCGACAAAAGGAACAGCAGCAGTTCATCATCGAGCAGTATGAGTCTGGAGCAGCTGAGCGGGCTGGGCACAGGGAAAGACTCTTGTCGAGGGGAAAGGGTCCCCGTCTCAGGCCCACAGACCCAGTTCTTCACACATCCTTAGCATGGAAATGCTGCCCAGTCCTTTCTATCAGAATCACCTACATTTATTAAACTTTTATGCTCTAGACACTAGCTAGGCCTCCACATCATGACCTGTCATCCCTGTAACCACTCCCACAGTAGAGAGTATTTTCTTTTTGCTCCAGCTATGAGGAAATTGAGACCAGGAGACTTTAAGCAACTTCCCAGAGGTCATGGACATAGGAAGTGGCAAAAAGCAGTATTAAAACAAAATTCTGTTTAATAAAACCACTGTTCATTACTGATCTCCTTTAAATTTTTTATTATTTTAATTGTACAAATTTATTGGGTATGCTGTGATAATTCAGCTCTGTATACATCAAATGATAATGCTAATGATCAAATCAAAGCTTGATAATGATCAAGCCTTTTAAAAATTTGACATGCATGTAACAGTTATACATATTTTGGGGGTACAGTGTGATATTTTTGTATATGTATAAAGGTGTACTGTTCAGACAAATCAAGATAATTAACATTTGAACCTCCTCAGCATTTTGCTTTGTGTGTGGAGCCTTCATGCTAGCCTCGTAGTTATTCATAAACTATGTTATAGGTGTTTTGTTTTTTTTTGTACCGAGGATCGAACTCAGGACCTTGTACTTGCAAGGCAGGCACAGTGCTGTAATAGGTTTTTGTGAAGAGCACTGATCACTTTTGACAAGTTACTTAACTGCTCTTAGCCTCGGTTTCCCTATTTGTAAAGTGAGAATAGTAATAGTTCTCATCTTGCAGTGAGGATGAAATAAAATAAGACATATTAGATCTCCATACCCTACCACTGCCTCTGTCTAGGTGTAGGTGTAGCTGTAGAACACTTGAAAGGGGGCTGGTCCAAATTGAGATAGCTCTAAATGTCAAATACATATGAGATTTCATAAACTTAATATGGAAAAAAGGATTATAAACTCTCTCATTCATTTTTGTACTCATTATATGCTGAATGATGGTTAAATAAAATATGCACTTGAAATGAAATCTTTTCTGTTTCTTTCTACTTTTTGTGAAATGGAATCTTGCTAGTAGTCTCCAAGTCCTGGTTTCAAAAGCTCTCCCACTCAGCCTCTCAAGCAGCTGGGACTCCAGATGCAGGTCACTACACCAGCTTATTTTTTAATGTGGCTGCTAACCATTTTTATTATATATATGTGGTTCATATTATGTTTCTCTTGGGCAGCACTGGGCTGGACTGTGTGACCATTAAGAGGTGGCTGTGATTACTGAGAAAGCTCAGCTTAGCATGTCCCATATCACAATTTTGCTTCGAGTCTACCGACTCTTTATTTACTTGAGTTGAAAACTTTTTTTATATTTAAAATTTTTATTTTTATTAGTCGGTGTTAGCAGTACAGAGTGATTACATTCATTGTGGGGAGCTGCTGCATGTACATAACACATCTCCATTCTTTTTATGTTCTGGATACTTTTCTATATGACATCATTCAAGTTTCACAAAAACTATTCTACAATTTATGATTGTTTAAAAAAAAAATCCTTCCATATTTGTCGAATTTCTTTTTCCTAGCTATTTTCCCTGAAATTCATGGTAAAAGCATTACATGAAAGGGACTTGTGAGCTTTTCTACAAGAACACTAAAGAAAGTAAAGGGGGAAGACTGAGAGGAGGGGACCGACCCCTGAAGAGCTGGCAAGGACAGTGCTGTGGGGAGGGAAGAGGAAAGGAAGATGGTCTTAGTTTCTGGGCCCTTTGGCAAAGTAAGGCAGAGATAGCCTCTTCCCAAGAGGAGACCTCGGTCCTTGAGCTGAAGGTTATCTGGAAGATAGTCTCAGAACTTCCCGGGGGGGGGGGAATCCTGGCTCCCAGGTGAAGAGCAGTCTGCTACTCCACACTGACCTGGCTCTTTCCTGCAAATTTGGAAGAGCTATTGCAAAAATAAATAAATAAATAAAAATAAGTAAAGCTACTTTCTGGCCGGGTATGGTGGCACCCACCTATTTTCCCAGCACTCAGGGAGGCTGAGGCAGGAAGTTGCCCTTCTGGAGAATTTAGCAAGACCTTGTCATAAAATAAAAAGCAGTTAGGGCTAGGGATATAGCCCAGTGGGAGGGCTTTGGGTTAAATCTCCAGTACTGCAGAAAGAAAGATGAAGGCAAAAAAACAAAAAAACAAAACAAAACAAAAAAACAAGCACGCAACTTTTTGTTCACATCTGGCTCCTGGTTGCAGCAACAGATCTGGGTAATGATTATGGGTTCAGGATGAGAGTCAAGTAGTTAATGTAAAATGGGGTTTCTGATTCTTCCCATAATCTGACATAGTAACCACAGTAACGTTAAAACTGAGCACCAACCTATTGCCTCTTTAGAATAAATCTGATTTTTTTTTTTTTTTTTT
>NW_022900940.1:29589799-29614328 GCF_012274545.1 Fukomys damarensis
TTTTTTTTTTTTTTTTTGAAACGGTGTCCCTATATAGCCGAGGCTAGCCTCAAACTTGCAATCCTGCTTCAGCCTCCTGAGACTTTGGGTTGCAGATGTGTACTATCACACCCAACACTAAAACTAATTTTTAAGCATCAACATGACATCAAGTAAAGCAGCATTAAAATATTTAAACTAGTCTGTATTTAAAAACTTTGAACACCATTGTCTCTTCCTTTGATGGAGTTTTCCGAAAATGGATTCTTTTTATGTAATGAGAGAGGCAAGTGCTTTGGTTTGTACATTCGAGATGCTGATCCTAATTCCTTGTTACTAGGAGAGCAAAGTAGACTTTTCTGAAATGAATCATTCCTCATAGAAAGGAATCACATGCTTTCCTTGGGAAATTTGTAACCTCACGCTCAGCCCCAGGGGAACAAAGGATAATGACTTCATGTTTTCTGGTACTTACTCCCTAGTGGTTCTGAAACATGGGTTTTCCTTTGAAAAGAGAGCTTCTTCGTCCTTTTTAAAGGACATCACAAGGCTCTCTGTGGCACGGTTCAGCCCTGGCACCCTCCACAAAGGCATTTGTGTGTCCTTCTGGGGCATTGAGCCAGGCATACAGGCTGCCCAAACTTTCCACCCATCTGCCACATGGAGGGCAATGCCCTGGCTTTTGCCAGGCCAGGACGCTAGGAACAAAGGCGGCCATTACTGCTGTCCCAGGCAGCCGTCTAGGTACAGCCTCAGGCTGCCCACACCCCGCCTGGGCATTTGTGTACAGTGGAGTGAGGTGAGAGACGCCAGGACAGTCAGCTGGCTGTGACAGACAGAAGGACAGTATATGGTCTGACAAGTGTGTGACAGGGTGCTGACAAGGGTGTCTCCTAAGAGGTGGTGAGTTTTTATGCGCTGAGCAGCAGAAGCCTTTGTAACAGCACCCTAGAGACCCCCCCGCCGCCACACACACCCTTGTCCTTCACTTCTGTGACTCGTATCCTCTTGGGAGCCCCTGTATCAGGTAACGGTTCATCCTGGAGGTTATGAGAGGGACTCTGGCGAGAGACATCATGGCTACAGCCTTGGCTTGGTGATTTGCTGTGGCTGGCCAAGCTGCAAGGTGCTCAGCAAGTTCCTGACAGACGCCTGCCCAAAGGTGAGGATTCATGTGGCCAGCCATTGGGAGCGAAGGGACAGGCTAAGGCCAGAAGGTAGGAAAGGCAGCCCAGAAAGGTGCACTGTCAGCCCAGCCAGGGCTGAGGGTGCCGGGTACATACATGCTCACCCTGGCCCAGCACATGCTAAGGGCCTCCCCAGGGGCACTTAAATCCCAGACACCCCTGGCTTGTCATGTGTATGGGCAATGCGGATTTCTGGCAGCTCTGACTTTTGGGGTACACCGAATGTAAGGAGGCTGGGCCAAACAATGTGTTACACTCTCTCAGCCACATATGCCACATGAAAAGTGAAGGTCATCATAGTTTTTATCTCGTAGGAAGGCTGAGAGAAACTTTGGCCTGCTAGTTCTTTTTTTGTACCAGGGATCAAGCTCAGGACCTTATTATGCTTTGTGAGGCAGGTGTGGCGCCACTGAGCCAAATCCCCGGCCCTCGGCCTGCTAGCTGTTCAGCATGAGCAGCCTATACCAGTCCTGCTGCATGTGACTCAGACCCTCCAGCTTAATAATAGTTTAGCTGTAGGATTTTGTTCACCATCTGTTTTATTTCCTTGGGAGTCCCTGAGCCTTTGTTCCTCTGAACAAATACGTGGGTCTAAAGAAGTAGTCCAGAGACTGTTGAAGACATCATTGTCTCCTTACTGATTTGAGATGCAAGCAACGATGTAGGGCAGCAGCCAGCAAGAGGTGGCTTTGGCATGGCACCGTTCCACCTACCTGCCCAGCAGCTGGTCAGGGGAGACTGCTGCTCAGGGGCCAGCGGGCACAGCCCCTTTACACACACTGGGAAGTCAAAGGGTAGAAAAATCTGACCTTGCTTTCAAATATCAGGATGCATCCCTGGCTGGGCCTCAGAGAACTTGCCAGGTGGCTTGACCAGGGAAAGTGTAGAGAAGGGTTTTATAATTGCTCCAGATATTACCAGTTCTTTGCAGCACAATTCACAAAGCTTTGGCTTAAATGTTGTTTGCATTATATAATATATATTTTAGCATATGAAAGGATACTCAATATGACTTAAAAGTTTCATATTTATAATTATGTATAATTATTTCTGGATGAAATTTTATGAGTATTGTTTTCTTTTTGTGTAATATTCTGCCTCTTCTATGGTTCTGTGGTTGAATATCCTCTTCAATCCATCTTACGTTAAAGATGAATGGATAAAGAAAATACAGTGTTTATACTGAATGGAAAATGGGTGCACCTGAGATCAAAATGTGACGTGGAATAAATTGGGCACATGAGCTTAAATATCACAGTTTCTCTAAAATATACTTCCTTTTTTGGGTTGTTTTTGTTTTTTGAGTCAGGATTTCTCTGTGTAGTTGAGGTGGCTTTAAACTCACTATGTAGCCCAGGCAGGGCTTGAACTCAAGCAATCCTCCTGCCTCAGCCTCCCAGGTGTTGGGAGTACAGGTGTGCACCAGCCACCTGGCTAAAATGTAAATGAAGAGCAAAATAAAAGATAATAGGAAGTAGAAGATAGAGCTTTCTCAAATGGGAAGCAGACCAAGAGATAGAGGGAGGAAGGAGGAAAGGAGGGGGAAGGGGACAAAAACAAGAACTGAGATGTGTTATGTCCAAGTACCAACTCCCCAGGACGAATGTAATCATTAGGCACAGCAAACATATACCAATAAAAATAAAGATTGAAAAAAATCCTCATCTTGAGATTGAATTGCCTTTGTGACAAGTTTGAGAGGTGAAATCTTGAAAGAGTCAATTAAGTCAATGAAGCATCACCCACATGAATAGATTACTGCTGTAATTATGGGAGTGAGTTTGCTGTAAGGGACCAGGGAGTTTAGACTCCCCAGGCTCTCATACTCTGAGCCAAACTCAGTACATCTCTTTTGTCAGTAATTTGTCCAGTCTCAGGCATTCTGTGATAGCAGCAGAAAATGGACAAAGACAAAGACACTTGGTGAGCATGTGTTACTTTTTTTTTTTTTTTTTTTTTTTGTTTATTTTTTTTTTTTTTTTTTTTTTTTTTTTTTTTTTTTGGTATCGGGGATTGAACTCGGGTCCTTGCCCTTGCAAGGCAGGCCACCAAACCTCTGAGCTAAATCCCCAGCCAGGAGCATGTGTTACTTAAGTAACACAAAATACTGACTATGACCAATGTAACTAGGGCTAAGAGAAGGCTGTCTGGGAGAAAAGAAGTATTTTTTTAAGTTTGCAAAGCAATGACTGGCCATGTTCTTCGGCTGTTTGCTTGTGTGTTGCTCTCATGTATATGGTGGCAATGGTGCTGGTCTATTCTGAAAGAGGAGCACTAAAGACATGAGCTGTACATGAGTTCCAAGATGCTAGGGAGCTGTTAGAAATTGAGCCTATAATCGGCTAGGTGATTAAAAGAATTGGGCTTTTTGCAGTAAAATAGGTAATTTTAACAGTAAAATCAATTTGAAAAATCAAGCATAGAATAGAATAGGAGCTATCTTTTCAAATATCTCAGCTATATGTATGTTATTCTTTAATTCTACATTTTTTACCATTTTTCCTAGCATTCAAAGATAATAAAAGAACACAGTATGAAAAACTACTTGAAAGTTGCCCAAGAAATATGGTTTTGCCAGGGTTCCCCTCCACCCGATATTTTGACAGTTCACAATGGGGACAATAATGATTAATCACTAAGGGAAAACCAGTAAGAGAAAACAAGTCTACTGGCAGTCATAGAATAGCGGTTTAACCATGCCTGCAGGCTCTGGCCCTTGTCATTACTCTCTCAGTATTTCTGTTAATTTGAGTTTTATTCCAACAATTCAAAGAATCAGTCCATTACAAAATATTAAACTAAAAGAAAAAAAGCACTTATTATTTTAAAAGCACAAAATATTGAGGCAGGTTTAATAACACAGATCTGTGCATTAGCCTGTGTATTATTATTCCGGCTTTTTGCTCAAGACAGCTGAATGTGATCTAGACTCATTAGTTCTAATATTTGTAGAGAGTTTAACAATTGCTTGGATTTTACGGCTAAAATGATTATACTCTGTCCTTGTTTTTTTTTTTTTTTTTTTAACAGCTTTCTTTTGCATTCAGCTTACAGAGCTGATAAAAGAGGTAGCTAATATAAAATTAGTTCCTGCAGAACTGGGGGACTGCCTGTGGAAGCTGTCTCCCCAGCAAAGCAATGAGCTCTCTGTTTACATCTAGCTTTATGTTTTCCCTGGGCAAGGTAGAGGTTGAACAAATGACTGATAAAAATAGCAGCTGGCGCCAAAAAAGATTGTATGAATTAGTTTTGTTCAACCTCAAAAATAGCGTATTCTGTTATCAAATACAAGGACAAAATGACAGCTGTGCAGTGGAAACTGGCAGGCATGACCTCATCCAAGTGGTTCCCGTGGACGCCAGCGCAGCAGGCCAGACTGAGGGGTGCATTGCAAAGCACAGCGTCACTGCTGGGGTTTCCTGCAAAGCTGAATAGCTGGGCTCTAGTCACGAGGAAACATCACATGGGCCCAAATTGAGAGACGTTGTATAAAACAGCAAGGCCTCTGCTCTTCAGAAAGGGCAATGTCAAGGAAGATAGAAAAGAAAAAAATTTAAAGGCTGAGGGGTGGTTTTTATTAAAGGAAAGAGATGCAACAATTAAATGCACTGTATGATCTTGGATACCCAATTGGCAGGGAAATTGCTGTAAGTAACATCATCTGGAAATTGACAAAATACGAACATAGAAGGTAACTTACATAACACTATTGAAGTAATGTTCAATTTCCTGATTTGATCATTTTTACCAGTGGCGCATCAGATAAGTCCTCATTCTTAGTGAGTACACCTGCCAAAATACTTAATTCTATCCTGAAGATTGAACCCAGGGCCTTCACACTGAGCTACATCCTTAGCACTATTTATTCATTTATTTTTGGTGGTACCGGGGATTGAACTCAGGACCTTGTGCTTGTGAGGCAGGCACAGTGCCACTGGGCTAAATCCCTGGTTCACTTTTTAAATTTTTGAGACAGGGTCTGGCTAAGTCACTGAATTGCCAACATGGGGTTTGAACTTTCAATCCTCCTTCCTCAGCCTTCCAGACTGCTGGGATTATAGGTCCCCCTGAAACACAACGCCTGATTTATAGACTATGATATAATATTTGATTGGTAGAATGGTTGAGAATACATATACATCACTCACATATGTACACATGTACACGTACATGGTCTTACTGCAGGTCTTGAAATTCATATAACACAAAACTGTTTAAGGTGTATAATTCAGCAACATTTAATGCATCCACAGTGTTGTACAAACACCTGAAACACAACGCCTGATTTATAGACTATGATATAATATTTGATTGGTAGAATGGTTGAGAATACATATACATCACTCACATATGTACACATGTACACGTACATGGTCTTACTGCAGGTCTTGAAATTCATATAACACAAAACTGTTTAAGGTGTATAATTCAGCAACATTTAATGCATCCACAGTGTTGTACAAACATGATCTGTATTTTTTTCCTGTTGGTTTTTTGACATAGGATCTTGTTATGTAGTTCAGGCTGGCTTTGAACTCACCCTGTAGCCTAGGCTGGTCTCAAACCTACAGTAATTCTCCAGCCTCCGCCTTCTGAGTGCTGAGATTACAGGCATGAGCAGCCATGCCTGGCTTCTAAAGTATTTTAGTCACCCCTGGGACATCTCAGACCTGTTAAATAGTTACTTCCCATTTCCTCTTCCCAAAAGTTCTTACCAACACCAATCTGTCTTTTGTCTCTATGGATTTACTTATTCTTGGCATTTCATATAAGTGGCATTATGTGGCCTTTTGTGTGTGATTTTACTTAATATTTTGAAGATTCATTCATGTAGTAATATGTATCAACACTTCATGCTTTTTGTGGCTGAATAATATTTAATTTTGTTTTTGTACTCATTGATGGACATGGGTTGTGTCCTCCTTTTGGCCATGGCAAATACTACTAATATAAATATTCATATTCAGTACAGGAAATGATGTGAGTGCCTAGTTTCAATTCTTTTAAACACATACCTAGGAATGGAATTGTGTCATGTGTAAAATGTATATTTAACCTTGCTTTTTTTGGGGGTACCTGGGATGGAACGTAGTGCGTATTGAGTTATATCCTCAGGCTCCCTTTCTTTTTTGGACCAGGGATTGAACTCAGGTCCTTGAGCTTGCGAGGCAGGGAACGGAACCACTGAGCTAAATCCCTGGCCCCTCAGGCTCCTTTTTTTTTTTAGATCTCACTAAACTGTAGTTCAGGCTGGGCTTGAACTTTTGATCATTCTGCCTCAGTCTCCCAGAGTGCTGGGATTATAAGCATGTGTCACCACGCCTGGCTATAGTCAACATTTTTGTGGTACAGGGATTGAACTCAGGACCCTGCACTTGCAAGGCAGGCACGGGGCTATTTTTAACTTTTAAAGAAACTGCCAAATTGTTGCAAGTACAAGGTCTTGAGTTTGATCCTTGGTACCAAAAAGAATCTGCCAAATTGTTTTCCAAAGTGGCTCTATCATTTTATTCTTTTGGTATCATTAATTCAAGCCTCCTCAAAGTCTGAAATTAGTTCAAGGTAGAAAGAAAAAACATATTAGTACGTCATCAGGCAAAGGGAAGGCAGCCAGGGTTCCTCGAGTGAGGAGGGGATGGCTCATAGGCACTAACAGGGCGGGTGTGCTCGTGAACTGAGACAGAGTGGCAGGAAGGTGAACGGGAGATTCAGGAGTAGAAACTGTGGGATATCACACACTTTGAAAGTGCTACTGAAGTGCCCCTGTGACCAGAAACTCAGCCTCAGGCAGGCAGAGAGAGCTTATGTCGTGCCCAGGCTTTCTCTTCTTTGTGTTGTGCATGCAGGGGGACATTAGCAGCTTTCTGGGGACATAGTCCATCCACTGACTGCATGCATGGGTGACCAAAGCTGGGGACTGTACTTGCACACATGGTTGTCCACAGGAGACTGCAGTGCTCTCCACAGAAGCTGCCTTCCAGTTAGGTTGCTGGGACCCTCATAGGCTAAAAGAGGATAAGATAATGTCCACCTCATACTATGGTCTAGAGGACACTGATGGCTGGGCATGGTGGTGGACGCCTATAATTCCAATAGTCTGGAAGGCTGAGGGAGGAGGACTATGAAGTTCAAGCACAGCCTAGGCAATTCAGTGAGTTAGCAAGACCCTGTCAGAACAACAACAAACAACACTGTAAAGAGGACACTGACATGAAAGTTTTGCAAATTCAGACACTGGGAATTGTAACCATTTCTTCTAAATTTGGTTCACAACTTCACATCATTTTGAGTTACTCTTGCTGTTAAGAGTGTGGCCCCCACACAGACCCTGGGGGTCCCCTGGAACCTGTGAGAGATTCAGGCTCTTGAGCCCCCCTCAGGTGGTTCAAGGAGAATCTGCTTTTCAATAAAATCCGCAGGTGTGTGGCATGTCTGTCAAGGTTTGGGAAGGTTTACTTTACCCAAAGTTTATTTTTTCTTCTTTTTTCTGGTGGTTCTAGGCGTCGAACCATGTGACTACAGAGCTATAGCCCCAGCCCCTCCCCTCCGCTTTCTAATTCTAACAACCATCTGCGCTGCTTATTAAAGAATTCTAGTTCCGGTGCTTGCCAAGGTAGAGATAAATTCAGTGGGCCGGAGGTGAATTTTAACAAACCTTCAAGGTCAGTCTTCCGGTCAGATAATTTGGAGATTTGGAGAGGCAATTCTTTAAATGCAGTTTTAAAGACAAAGAGGAAATCAATGGGGGGGGGAGAGAGGGGGAAGGGTGGAGAGAGAGAGGGAGGGGAAGAGACTGTGAACACCTCTTTCCTGATGGGACTTTTGCGGCCAGCCTCGGGGAAGCTTTCTCCTACTCAGACAAGGCTCGCTGAGCCTCCACCGTGTCCGGCCACTGGGGGCACTGCTTGAATGCTAACGCCAGAGGAGGCGCTCTATAATCTGTTGTTGCTTGACAGGGGAATCTGAGGCTTAGACAGGGTTAGGTCCCCGAGCCAGATTTGGGACCGAGTGCTTTCTGCCCACGGACGTCATTGCATACACAGCTCCTGATCTGAGGTGGCAGCTCAAGCAAGGCCTCCCGGGCTCCTTGAAACCCTTCCGTCTCCTTTCTGCCTGTGCCACTGGGGATGTGAAGCAGAGAACATTCTGGCTCTTTCTGACAGAGGGCTCGGTCTGGTTTCCACCCCTGGTGATCTCAATTTTCTAAACCTCAGTTTCCTTAACTATAAAGTGGGAATGACATTAGGGCGTTGCGAGGATTAAAGAATAAAGCGTATGAAACGCTTTTGATTTCCTGGTACATAGTACTAATGATAGCTATTTCTTTTGTAATTTTATTATAGCTGTGGCAGTAGAAAAATTTAGAGAGGAAAATTAATCGGCCTTTGCTTGTAGTACCTTATTTAGAGAGGACATCATTTTTCAGAGAGAAGCTTTTCCTTAATCTGACAAGTCTCTGTGGCCTGTGATTTGGGGACGTAAGGAGTGTTGGCTTCCTATGGCCGCTGTTACAGAGTGCCGCAGATGGGGTGCTACCACAGCAATGCAGATTTTCCCGTTGTTCTTGAGGCCAGAAGAGAAGCCTTGAAGTGTTGGCGGAGCTGCCCTCTACAGTCTCTAGGGATGACCCTTCCCTGCTTCTCCCAGCCCCTGGTGGCTCCAGGTGTCCCCTGGTCTGAGGCAGTGAGGCTCTGATCTCTGCTTCCATTTCATGTGCAGTTTTAGCCTTGTCTCTGTGTCTTTTTCTTTTTGGTCTTCCTGGAGGAAACTTGTGGTTAGATTTAGGGACCACTCGAGAGTTTTAATTACATTTCAGAAAACCCCTTTTCTAAATAAGGCCACATTCACATGTTTTGGGAGTTAAGATGTGGACTTCTTTTGAGGGCCATGGCTCAAAGCATGGAGTCCCCTCAGCCCTCCCTCCTGCCCCAGGAAAAGGGCAGTTTTTGGTCAGGAGACAGCAGACAGTGGAACTGGAGAACTGGCTTGCTTCATTGTTGTTTTTCTTTTCTTTTTTCCCTCCAATACTAGGGACTGAACCCAGTGTCTTGCACATGCTATCACTCTACCACTGAGCTACAACTCCAGCCCCCTTTATTTAATTTTGAGACATGATTTTGATAAGGCTGAGTTCAAACTTGTGATCCTCCTGTCTCAGCTTCCTGAGTAGCTGGGATCACTGGCTCCTGCTGTTTTTCTTCCAGCTGTTCTTGCTCCCAGCCTTCCTCCGAATTTCATGAGCCTGAGCTTTGGATCCCATTGCTATGCTAGGTATTTCTACATTTCCCAACTCAAATCCCTGAATATTCAAAGGTTGCTGGTCAGCCTGGTGATGGGCCTGCCCGAGGTCAGGTGTCTTTTCTTGTTTCCCATCCTGGGGTTTTTGCACAGGTGGGGGCAGCAGAGCCACATGATTCAAAACATATCCACTGGGGCATCTGTGCAGCTATCTCTTGTGTAAGTCCTTGCAGGAGAGTGTGAAGGAATCCTGGGCTCCACATGCCACAGGTGTTTAAGTGCTAAACTCCTTATAAGGAGTCACGTTTTTAGGGGGCCACGTAGGGTGTGTCCTGTGCTCACATTATAAGGAGGCTTTGGTCATGCTGTAGTAGCTCATTCATTGAACGACCAGTGCCACTGCCATGCCACGGAGGAGGAAACTGGGGCTTCTAGAGGGTAAACATACTGGCCCAAGGACAATGAGCAGCAGAATGAGGCCTTTTTTTTTTTTTTTTTTGAGACAGGATCTTGCCACATAGTTCAGGCCAGCCTTGAACTCACTATGTAGCTCGGGCTGGCCTCTCACTCACGTTGATCCTCCTGCCTCAGCCTCCCGAGTGCTGGGGTTATAGCTGTGTGCCACCATGGTTGGCAGTGAGTCTAAAGCTTTCTTCACTGCCATTTCTCTGTAACAGCTATTCTCATTAATGCTACATAGCGGTACCCCTTATGTCACTTCCTTTACAAACTGTTCAGGAATTAAAGGAAGACCTGGATTATGCAGAACTCTGATTTGGAATGAATTCCTATAAGTATGGAAAGAGATTTGTGAAAATAAGTGCTGGGGCAAGTTGTCCTCTCACTTTCCCTCCTGGTATCGCTGAGGGCTTGTTGCCTGTGTAATACATGAGGGAAATTGGAGTTACTCATTTTCCCCAAATCAGGAAGGACCTGTGAGAGCGGAGATGACCCTCATGCAGCTCTGAGATCCCTGTAAATTTTCTGAGATGCAACTCCAGGTGTCAGACTGTGGGATGGAAAAGGAATCCGTATTAGGGAGCAGTGGACTGGAAATCCCTCCTTTTCCAGCGAGACAGTGACTCCGTTGGCTACTGCAAGCTGAGGTGGATGGTGTCCTTGTGAAACTGTCTGGAGGAATCCTTCTTCTATTCCTTCTATTTTCCCGGTGTGGCTCGAGAGCAAGACTCATGGTGGCTGGAATCCTCCAGGAACAGGTGCTCCGAGAAGCCTCTTTTCCTAATTCACTATGTGTGCCTCTATTTTAATTAATTAATTAATTAATCGTCATACTGGGGATTGAACTCTGAGCCTTTGTACTGAATTATATATCTGGCCCTTTGTATTTATTATTATTATTGTTGTTATTGTTATTTTGAGACAGGGTCTCACTAAATCGCTAAATTGCTCAGGTTGGGCCCAAACTCTCTACCTTCTGGTCTCAGCCTCCCAGAGTACTGAGATTACACGTGTGTGCCACCATGCCCAGCTATATTCTCAATTTTCAGGAAAGCAAATGAATTTTGAAAATAATGAGGTAATCTTGAAACAAATTGTATTTCCAGTGGACAGCCCTGGTTTGGTGCAGAAACATCAAGGCCACCCAGCCTGGCTTCTCAATCATCACCTCCTTGGGTCTGCATTTTTTTTTTCTTTTTGCATGATTCAAATTCACTTATGCAGAAGGGGATGTGAACTCAGGACAGGGACATCATTAGGGCCTCCACAAGCCTGCTGGGCTCTGTTGGCTGGGTGTGCTAAAAATAACTGGAGAGGTGAAAAAAATGCTGAAGCAGATTTAGGGGCTCTTCTGGAAAATGAAACACAGACGCTGGGCCCTGGGTGGTTCTATTTAAAGCCGGTCATCATCTCCCGTGGATTTCCATGTGAGGACGCATTCCCCAGCCAGATGAGGGAAGGAGACTCTGATGTGCACAGGGACCCAGCTCCTCCCACCTCCCTCTGCAAAGCGGCCGCTGCCCAGAGACAGGGAACGCGCTGGGTCCAGTGAGCAGCTCTCTTTCCTCCCACCATTACCCCTTTGAACAGAGGAAAGTGAAAATAAAGTTTTCAAGGCCAATTTCACAATTTCATCTTCTGTGAAAAGCAAAATCAATGAGGCTGTGAAAAATTACAAGCAGTTAAAACACTTTCATGTAGTCTGAGAGAGACAGGGGGAGAAAATCAGACTGCTTCATTCAAAGCAAAGGCCAATACAAACCTTTTTTTTTTTTTTTTTCTTTTTTAAACACATCTGGTCTCAATCTTTATACACCAGTGGACAAAAGCAATTAGACAGCTCTGCTTTCTGTGTCATAATAATGAAAGTCATATATTTTCCATGGCTGTCTCACTGGGTTACCAGCTCTGCAGAAAGAGCTTAAATGGAATTTAAAAAGCAGGCCTTTTCTTGACAGCACCGTTAGTGACCTCAGGTATAAGTACTCTGGCATCTTCCAGAACCAGAGGGGGAAAAAGGGTCGATAGCACAGGTATGTGCTCCTACATTGCAGCAGTTACCTGCCTGCAGGCCTGGGCCCACTCCCCACTCTTCCCTGCAAGCCCTGTGGGAGGGGGTGCATTATTAAAACCAGTTCTGATTTGAAATGATCTCTTGACTCCTAAAAAATCTGCTAGAGAAGCAGTCATAGAAGGTGAAACTTTGCCCTTTTCAGCATATTGGTCAGGACTGAACTCAACCCAACCTCAGCAAAAAGGAGAACTGGTCCACCTAACTGGGAACTTGGGTGAATTTAGGAGCATTTAAGGGGATTAATCTGGGCAGACTCATGCCAACATTTTTTCATCTTCCACCTATCCCAAGATTAACAACTGTAGGACAAGAATAGTAGTTCCAGCAACAGTTGTGCAAGTGGCAATCCTTAAACTGATTGCAGGCTGGGCTCACTGGTCCCTTTCTGGAGATGACAGGACTGTGCCGCTCCATTAAACCACAGGACTGAGCCTGGGTAGAAGTTGGTTCCCGCAAAGAAAACTATTCCACTTCAGATGAGGAAGAATGAATGAAGGATGCCATGGGTAGCCCATATGGGCCCCTGTGCGTTAGGAATAGGCACCGCTCTAGGCTGTCACAGCCCAGTACATCTACCACTTGGCAAGCACCTACCTTTGGGCTGCTCTCCTCATGGAGAAGCAACCCAACACCTAGGACGCACACTTGGGTGAGCAGAGATAAAGCTGCATATAAGCTCACTGGCTGCCTATAAGGGCTGCTACTGATGGGTGAGCAGACCTAGCAAAGGTCCTCAACTCTGGCCCAACACCCCTCAAGCTTTCTTGCCTGACACAACGAAGCAACGTCTTAGCTTGAGCTGTCTTACAATCTCAAACTTGTTCAAACTTGGGAGCTGAGAGGCAGAGAAGAGTCTGGGGTTGGATTAAAGCTCTGAGGTGTACAAGCTGGGGACGCTTGTTCTAGTCCTGTGCTTTTATAGGCATGTTTCCTCTTCTACAGGATAAGGGGACCCTCCCACCGACCCTTCCCGTCTGCTCATGGGGCAGGTTGGGAAAAGACCTGTGGTTTGGGGGGGTTGGTCTTGTCTTTCCTCCCAGTCTCCCACTGCTTGTGTCAACTCATACAATTCTGCCTTCTGCTTTCAGTCCCTTCCCCTAACTGTCTCCTCCAACTGCTTGAAATTGATGATTTACTGTTCTTACTCAGATTCAGACACCTCCAGGGCATCCTCAGGTTAAATTTCCCTCCCTAAAGACACTGGTTAGTGACACATAAACCCCCATTATGCCTGTTAGGCAAATTAACATCCACTAAGAAGCCTGGGCCCCTGCAGAAGCTGGCTGGGGACAAGTATAATGGGTCTGAAAAACAAAAAACACTCAAGGGGCAGTTGGGGCTGAGTGTGTCCCAGGAGGCAGGTTAGGCTGGCCAGAGCAGGGTGTATGCAGGCAGAAGGGACCCTGGACTGCAAACCCAGGTCCTTCTGCTGCCCCAGGCAGTGCTTGGGGGCACTGAGATTAGAGTCACAGCATGGATGGATTGTTAACTACCCCCTACTTGGGCATTTAACTGACCTATTGTGCACTTGCTAATAGCAAATTTTAGTGCCCAGCCCAGGAGCCTACAAATCTCCTAACGACTCTGTTATCAGAAACCAAACTTTCCTCTTAGGTGGCTGCCAGGCCCCACCCACCTGGGCCTGGTAATACCAGGGTAGAGTGACCTAGAGAAGCCTAGGCCAGACTGCTTGGGGAAGTCTTGGGGGCATGTGGGAAACATGCTTCAGGGTGAATTAATCTGCTTCTGTTTTACTGCTCACAGGCAAATTTGTCTTCCTAGGCTTTGACATTCATTCAGGTCATGGTCTCTGTGGGGTCAAGTAATGCTTATGGGTGCCACTGGGTGCCGGCAGTGGAATATTTTGGGGTCCAAACAACTAGGCACACTAAGAAATTTCTTTTTAATAATGTCTACTGCGTTATTCAATGACTTTGCGGACTTAGAGCATGCTCTGGGAAGCATAGTACTAGTGATGCTTAGATTCACAGAGCATTATTCAGTACTCATCACCCTTTTAGATTCAGGGGTTTAGATAAGGGCTTGAACTACTGAATTCAAACCTTGACTTTTCCAAATACTGAGGAAGATTCAGTTAAAGATTTAAGAGTCCTGGAGCCTGGGTGCTTCTCAGTACGACGTAGGATAATAAGAGCCTCTATCTTTTCAGGTTTGGGAAGAGTTAATTGCAATAATCCCTAGTAAGCTACTTAGCACATGGTCAGACATAACATAATGGTTCCACACTTGTCTGTGACTAACTCATTTGGTTATAAGAACTCTGTGAGGTTGGGTAAGTTTGGGTATTTCCCTTTGGGTATTTTCTCTTTTGGTAAATGAGGAAAATGAGACCAGAAAGTAGTAGCAATATAGCTCGGTGGTAGACCATTTGCCCAGCATTCATAGGCCCTGGGCTTAATCCTTAGTACTGCAAAAGAAAAAAGAAAAAAAAAATAAGAAAAGAAATAAAGAAGCAGCAAGTTGGGGATAGGGGAGGCAAGGGAGAGAGAAAAAATGTTCAAAGGATGGGAGATGGGTGACATGTGCAAGGGCACTGGAGGGGACAGAAGGTTTTTCTTGCCACAGTGGCTTTGGGTTTCCTGCCATTTGCACAGGAGAGGGCATGGTCAGCCAATATCTGGCACCAAGACAAAGCTGTGTGAAGGGGACCGACCTATTTACAGGAGGAACCGAAACTTTAGAGTAAATAGAAAAAAAAAAGTGGATTGGCACTGAATCTGGGGGGGGCACCAAAAATTTGAAAATAATTTACCCTCTGACACAATTGAGATTATGATTTCAGCTGTACAGTAATTCTGAGAGCAGAGAATCTGAACTTCTTTTTCTGATAAAATTTTTGTATGGTAACCTTCACTTCATTTTTAACTTTTCACATCACATTCAAGAAAGGACCACCCCTTACACACACATAAAATCTGATGGTCTTTTCAATTTTTTTGGTCTTTTTTTTTTTTTTTCCCTTTTTTGGTACCAAAACTCGAACTCAAAGCCTTGTGCTTTCTGGGCATCCCTATCCCAATCTTCTCAAGTTTTAAAGGCCTTTATCGATTTTTTGTTGTTGTTTGTCTCAACTTCCTCATCTGTTTCTCTTGGGTAGTTGTTATGCGGTGTCACTCAAGGTTTGGCCATGTTACTTTCCTGGACTTCATGAGACCCCAGGACCCTGCAAGATTCGCAATCTCAGGAACCAGTTTGCACTCAGTCTGAATTATAACTGTGGGTGCTGCTACAAACCACAGAAGTATCGATGTGACACGATGGATGGAGATGACTGCTGGTGTCAACAGGCAGAGATGTGTGTAGACTGTGGTGTGGCTCACGAGCAAATAGTTCTATGTTATGACAAGCTTTGCTTTGTAAACAAGTCATAACTGGAGGCACCTGGGTAACCAATACCCAACAACCACCCCCTTTTAGAAAGGTGGCACAAGGGGTTTTGATAAACATGGAGTTCTGTGTTTTAAAACTGGCTATAAACCTCTCCATATAGGCACTTATAGTGGCCTGGCTGAGATGTCAGAGTGGAAAGAAATGATGGTAACAGATTGTGTACAACACAATCGAGTGAGATAGAGTGAGAAGCCATCAGTCCATTCTGATGTGAACAAACTCGATGGAAACCTTCATGAGAAATGAAATATTTTACACAGCATCAAGACTTTCTATAAAACACTTATGAAAGGGAAAAGAGTCACTATGGAAATAAGGAGTCTGGTGGACTCCACTGTGCCTGAGGGGTCCCCACTAGGAAGGGGATAGACTGACACTGTGTACCACAGTTAGAGGCAGCAAGGAGAACCCAGAACTGTAACATTCCTGCCTGACTCTATTCAAGAGGAAACGCAGAGCCGCCCCCAAATCAGGGGGCATCCTACAGATGTCAGGACTATAATTTTCAAAAGTGTCAAGGACACACAAAGCAAGGAAAAAGATGAGCAGCTGTTCTTGACTGAACGAGTCTGAAGAGGAAGGATAAATAGTGCAACAGGTCATTCTCAACTGAATCCTCTTGCTACGCAGAGGAAGTTATGGAAGACAGACGGCAAGACTGCAAGGGGCCTGAGAGTTGGTAATGGATCAGTGTTAATTTCCTAACCTTTAAATTGACTATATTGTGTGTGTAGGAGTGTGTTCTTCTTTATAGGAAATTAATTCCCAAATTTTCAGGGTGTTGGGTCAGGTGTACATCTCACTTTCAAATGGTTCAGGAACAAAACTCTCTACTGTACTTGCATCTTGGCTGCAAATTTGAGTTTTTCTCTGTGCAAAGGAGGTCATTTTTGCTGCACGGTTGGCAACTTCACCAAGATACAGGGGTGGAGCTGAAGGGCAGGGGTACCAGGGAGCAGTGCTCGCAGCTGTGTGTTTGGGGGGGATGGCTGTCAGCAGTGTGTAGGGGGAGAGGGGGGAGGCGAGCAGAGAAGGAGAAAGGGCAATTGGGAATGGGAAAGGGGGACAAACTGTAAAGTAGAAGGCAGGCTTGAGACCTGCAGGAGACTCCTGACAATGTGGAGACAGGAGAGGAGGAGGATTTATTTCAAGCCTCACAGAGATGAGGGTGTGGGGTGGGAATGAGATGAGGCCTGGGGTTTGGCTTGGGTGCAAAGGAGGGGTGTGCTGTGCAGGGCATGTTGAGTGGAGAGCAGTTTGGTTGTGACCTTGGGTTTCTTGCTGGGCTCCAGGATAACAGTAAATATGGTTTCACCACCCAGATGCGCGATTTGAGATCTTCAGAGTGAGATATTCACTGAGACACCAGGAAGCCATAAAATGTGATCTGCAGCCAAGAAGTAAGGTCACAAGAAGCATCACGGATTTGAGGTTATTTGGAAGACAGAGAACACCTGAGACTTGTGGGGTTGGGGGGAAAAGAGGCTTTGAAGAAGGCTGAGGAGAAGGATCCCGGGAAGGTGATAGAGACGCACTTAGAGAGCGAAAAGGGAAACAAGTCTATCTGTTTCTAATGCACACATGGACCCCAGATGTTCTTCTGCCCTTCCGAGGAAAAAAAATCTACGAAATCATAAGGGCTTTCTACTTATTATCTTGCATTTCGGCTTCTGCTGTTTTTTCTTAAACTATACTCACTCACAATCCACATAATTCCTTCTAGTTAGTTCCCTATTTGTTTCCCTGTTTGCAGGCAGCATTTATTGCAAAATAATAGACTTCTAGAGAGAACACATTTTCAAGCATGAAGGTGGCACTGATGAAGTCTCAGGTTATGTTTCTATGATTAACTGGATCTTTCAAGGAGTCCCTTCTGTCTTCCGTGGTCATTGTTCTTATACTAGTCTCTAGTTAGTTTCAAGAGAAGACTTGTCTAGCAGTTACCAGGAAGAAGGCTCAGCATGGTCATTAAGACCCTGGAGTTTTACTTCCTGGGTGGGTTGGTGTGGATCTGGGATGTCCCCAAGGGCTCACGTGTGGAGGAAGGCTTGGTCCCTGGTACCGTGATGTTCAGAGGCTTTGGGGAAGTGACTGGACCACAGGGCTCCAAGTTCATCATTGGAGTAAATCATTGGTGGATTTGTAATTTGATGGGCTGTTTCAAAGTTTCAAAGAGACAGAAACGTAGGAAGTGGGTCTTAGTAGAAGGGAGTGTGTCTTTGTGGGGGTGCCCTGGAAGGGTATGCTTTGGCTCGGGCCCTTCCTCCCAACCACTGCCTCTGTCTCTTTCTGCTTCCCTGCCACCAAGAGGTAAGTAACTGCTCAGCTACCACATACTTCTTGCCACATTCTGCTTCACTATAACCCAGAAACAGTGGAGCCAAGTGACCCTAGACTGGAACTTCTGAAATCAGGAGTCAGAATAAATCTCTCCTCCTTCAAGTTGTTATTCTTGGGAACTTTGTCATAGCCAACTGACATAGCTGAGTGATGTACAAATGATACCTTTACAGGACCTTCAACTTTTGACACCCAGAAGTTAGCTTAGTCATCTATTTGTTGACAGACAAAAGCCCATGCGGTAGATCTCAGGAATCCAAATTGTGTTCACACATGACCATGGAGATGGTCCCCAAGTGGAGGCCTTAGGGAGAGAAAGCAAAGCCCAAATCCTTTCTGGGCTGACCTCTTGGACTTTCTTTTCTTCCCCTGTATCAGCTTTCAGTAATCGAACAGATCTGTGCTTTTCAGACTTTAATGTGCATACACATGACTTGAAGATCTAAAGTGCAGATTCTGCTGCAACATCACTGAATTTAGAGGACACTGTGTTGAATAAGCCAGTCACAAAAGAACAAATACTGTATAATTTGACTTCCATGAGGTACTGAGGACAGACAACCCCAGAGAGACAGAAAGTAGAATGTTGGTAGCCAGGGGCTGCAGAGAGAGAATGGGGGTGACTGGTTAATGGGTACAGTTTCCATTGTACAGATGGGAAGAGCTCTGTGGATGGATAGGTGTGACAGTGACACAGCAAATGAAATGTCACTAACTGGAATGCTAAGAAGTGGTTAAAGTGGTAAATCTTTTTCTTTCTTTCTTTTTTTTTCTTTCCTGAGGCAGGGTCTCCCTTTGTAGTTCAGTCTGGCCCTGAACTCACTATGTAGCCCAGGCTGGCCTTGAGCTCTCAGCGATCCTCCTGCCTGAGCCTCCTGAGTGCTGGGACTACAGGCGTGTACCACCACACCTGGCTAAAGTGGTAAATCTTATGTGTGTTTTGCCACACTTAAAAAATGAATGCAAATTCCAATCCAATAGCTCAGGGGTGGGGCTTAAGAGGGCATTTCTGTCCAGGTGAGGCCGATAACACTTGAACTGTACTTTGTGCTGAGAGCCACACTTGGAGTTGCAAAATACTAGAAAGTTGAGCCAAATTCCTTTAGTTCATAACAAGCCCAGCGCCTGCTTGGATGAAATGGAATTGGACTCTAAGCCCTCGGGGAGCTCTCGCCCTCCTTGTCCTATCCTCAGAGAAGTTGCCAAGACAGCTTCCACCCTAACAGGTGCAATCCTGGCAAAGATACTTCCGTAGCTGGGGTCACCTTCCGGTCTGGGCCTGTCCTGTCAGCTAGCTTACAGCCCGGTAACTCTCAACCCATAGCTCCCGGTCACAAGGGGGCCCTAATAACAGGTTTTATAACTGGCAGCTGTTCTTTGGTTGATGGAGCTGACGGTACTCACTGCTGTCGCCCCCGTCTTAGCACGATGCCTGGTGCACAGTAGGTGCGCACACGGTGGCACTTGGATGTAGTCCCAGATACTTGAGAGGCTGAGCTAAGAGGGTCCCCCGAACACAGCTTGAGCAGCATAGTGAGACTCCGGTCTCTCTAAAAAATGGTCACATGAAAGTAGCTAAAATATACAGTGCTTTTAATAATAATCCGTGGAGAATTTTATAATATGGTTGGTTATATTTTCTAAAGAGTACAAAGTATCTCCCATCCTACATGTTTTTCTTGAAATGTGACCTTAAGGGCTGGGAATTTGGCTCAGTGGTTCTGCCGCCTGCCTTGCAAGTGTAAGGACGCAAGTTTGATCCTCAGTACCAAAAAAAAAAAAAAAAAGTGACCTTGATATTCCTTCTGTTGAGAAATGCCCCTCCTTTGAAGCTGGGCAGACAGTGTGGACTGAATGGACAACTTGAAAGGAAAAGGAAAAGTCCAAGTTTGTGTATGCTTTATTACTGGAGGAAAGCTATTTCTAGTATAGGAAATTACCTTCCTTATTTTTATTTTTTTACCTTTATTAATCACCTGCCCTGAAAATGTGGCCTAACCTCTCCATCAGCAAGGTCCACAATACTTTATTCTCATGGGTCTGTAGGTTTGCTGGGGGTCGGCTGGACTACGCTGGGCTCAGCTGGGGTGGTTGGTTTGTCTGCACAAGTCCGCCATCCCTCTGTACAGCCAAGGGGCCTGCTGGACTGTTCTTCTCTGGCAATGGCAAGGACTCAAGAGAGCCAAATCCTGTGACGGCTTCTCCATCTTCCCTTGTACCACATTTGCCTGTCTCCCAGGGGCCAAAGAAAACCAAATGGCCCAATCCAGAGTGAAAGGATGGACGATATTTTTCAAAGATAGTCATATAATTTTCAAACAGTTATGACAGATTTAGAGGTGTTCAGAGGTCTTAACAATTGTATAGCAGGCATTTCCTCATTCCATTCAACACACTTGGCACATCATTTTCAAAGGCGTGCGGCACTCCGTCATGCCAATGTGCGTCTCATCACTCTTCCGTGGTTGGACATTTAGGTTACTTCCTTCCATTGCTGTTGTAATTAATATATTTCAGCCAGGCATGGAGGTGCATGCCTGTAATCCTAGGAAGCAAGTGGATCTCCATGAATTCAAGACCAGCCTGAACTACATAGCAAGACCTTGTCTCAAGGAAAAAAAAGGAAAAAGGATTTCAAATAACACCTATGCACATATGTCTTGCTTCATAGTTTCTGATTTTCACAAGACAAATTCCTAGAAGTGGAATTTCTGGATCAAAAGGACGAAAAAATTTAAGACTGTTCAGAGTTCTGTATTAGTGGCAGACAATTTTGTTTGAACCTTCTGAAAATATCACACAGTAACTTGTTAATATGAATGGAGACTCACTTGCCAACTAAACTTTCACTAGAAAACATTAAAATGACTTAACACTTTAGTTTGAGTTTGAGTGGCATAAACTACTATATAATTTTTACTGGGGAGAGATTATGTACTCAGAATTAACATTCATTCTTAAAAATACAAGAGAAGACAGAAAAATAAAGCATGCCTTCTGTTCTTAAAAAGTATATGTTTTTGTAACAATCTTACTAATAAAGCACACTTAATATGTAAGATCTAGGATATTTATTTTTGAGAATTTAAATTCTGGCAGCTCACACTTGAGGTTAGTGAGAAGTCTACATCAGACTTTTTGAGCAGATTACACACACAGGCACACACAGGCAGGGACACAATACCTAGGCCACTCGGGTTCTGCCTCTCACACCTACAGGGGGCTCACACCACAGGCTCAGTGACCACTGGTCCTTCCAGAGTTGCTGGAACACAGCGTAATGCCATCCACTGCACCCCTTGCCAGGCCATGCAAGGACTGAAGGGCTGATGTCAGGCAGGAAAATGGGAGTAGGCCAGATCTTTGGCTGATGTGGCCCCTGATGCTGCTGCTGACTGTCACTTCCATTTGAAGATGGAAATCTATCTGAGCAAGTTCTGGGCATGGTTCTGCTTCCTTTAGGCCCAGCTCAGTCACGGGATTTTTCTCTGACACTTTCAAGTCCTCACAGGCACCCAGCCAACCAACTCTGCCTGGGTCCTGCCCCTTGGGGTAAAGTAGCCCAGATTCTCACCATCCAGAGTGTTCATCCTCATTCATCCCGGAAGCTCCTGGTCAGCGTCTCCTCTCCCTCCGATGCCTCAGATTAATCCCTATGGTGGTTCCAGGCATCAGCTGAATAGTGAAATGCTCAGAAAAACAGGCAAAGACACAAATGAATGACAGGTGGTGTGAGAGCTTAAGGAATTGTGGGGATTGTGGTAAAATGGATACCACAGGACCAGCCTGACCAGATCCTGACAATTTTTACCATGTGAAGATATAGACCCAGAGGTGCTAAATCTTTTGAGGTCTTTCAAAAGAATTCCAATGTTTAGGCTTTCATAGAAAACCTACTTTTTGAAGATTGCAACTAATATTTAAAATTCATATAAAATTCTTCCCCTGGCCAAATAGAAGACATCTAAACTACCAATTTTCAATCTCAAAGAAGGGAGTCCATCCCATTAGCCAGCTTTCCTTTCCCACAGAAAGCCTGCTAACTCTCCTTGGCGCTAAGGGAAGACAGACTTCCAAGACCCAAAGGCCTGGCTACCTAGTCTCAGGGGAGGGAGAAGGGACAGGGTGGAGGAAATACTTTTCATTCTTGTTGGAGGAGTCAAGAAGGAACAACTCCTTTCTCAGCCACTTCGGTTCATAGAGTACACTGCAGTCTTGATAATTTGGAGAGCTATTAGTTGGGGAGTCAGACACAAATAACTGTGTGCCGTAATTACACAGCAGCATTCAGACAGGCCCGGCCCATCCCACAGGCTGCCAGACTAGGGCATGGAGTGCAATGCCCTGAGGTGGGCAAGTTGGCTGCCAAGAGGGTCACAGGGGCGGCTGCCTGCTGGAGAGGCTTCAGGCCAGGCCCAGCAAGCAGGGCCGAGGGTCCAACTAAGCCTCCTTGGGTTTTGTTCCTAGGAAGGAGAAGCTAGGTGAGGCTGTCTACCAGGGGTGTGGTGCCACCGAGGAGGCAGCTTTGAGTCACCTTGCAGATCAATGCTTGCATGAGGGTGGGTCAGGTGGGAAAAGAAAGGGACATAGGTGGGAAGACCGGTTCAGGTATGAGCTCAAGGTGGATGTGGGTGTGGGCAGCGAGAGAGGAACAACCAATCCTAGGCACTGATACAAATGAAAAACTGTCAGGAAATGAGGCACCGGGAGGGGAAACACTCAGGATGGAAATGTGGGCAGTTCTGACCTTCCTTCCTCCACAGGTGCCCCAGCAGGGTACAGCGGGGAAGTGACAGTTTTAAGGAAACAGTTTTATACACTCCCATATTCCCAGTCACCAAAGCACAACAAGTGTCCTCTTCTCTTTGTAAACTAACCACATTTTACCATTCTAAGATACACAGTCCTCAATGCCCTTTTCATCTCCCTGATATTAGGTTATGTCTAACTACATCTGGCACCTCAGAGCTTAATTGGTGGGTTTATGGGTTGAATTATGTCCCTAACAATTTTGCCTGTTAGAGTCCTAACCCCAGTACTTCTGAACATGAGTGTATTTGGAAGGAGGGTTTCTAAAGAGGGTTATGAGGTGTTCAGGATTGGCCCTAACTCCATATGCCAAGTGCCTAGAAGAAGAGGAAATCAGGTTGCAGATGCAGATGAAGGAAAGACCGTGTGAGGGCACAGGGTGACACGAATAAGCCAAGGACAGAGAAACACACTTGTCAACACCACGGTCTCAAATTTCTAGCCTCCATCCTGGATGGTGACAAAATAACTTTCCCTGAGGTCTGCGGTCCTTCATGATGGCAGCCCTGGCAAGCGAAGTGGTGTGCTTGTGTCTTTTTTCACAGTGTGCAACACAGTCTGGTACCTTACAATGGCTGCAGTCTAAGCATTTGAGAATCAATAGATTAGGCTGCTCTGTCATTCTCCTTTTCTGGTGACTTACTGTCCTTGTTCATTTAAGATTCCTTCTGGTTAAAGTAATTCTATAATTTATCATCTAAACTGGGATACTTATGAGTAAAAAAGGGGAGGGTGTGCTATCATTACCTAGGGAAAGCAGGGGTATGCTGGCACTGTCCCAGGCAAACAGGGACGTCTGACAGTCACTCCAACTCCGACCCACTTCAGAATGTCAAGGAGGAGTAAGTGCTTTATATCACGGAGACACATCCCTGTATGCCTGAGTGCCATGCCCCTGGTGACAGCACAGGTGATCATATCAGCAGAAATAGAGAGGCTAGGAGTTCTTTAATGACACATGAAGTCCTAAGTTCAGGGTGGGTCTTGTTTTAAATTCCAGAAAAACTCTCTTGGTGGCATCAGTAGAGAAATTCTCTGAAGGCCCTGGTTTCTCACACACACCTTTCCCAGTGGATCTACCACAGTGTGGGAACTCCCCACAGGGCCTTCTCTTTAGAGTGAAAGCACCAAAGGTTTTCATGAAAACATGAAAGCAAAAAACTAACCACGAAAGCGACAGCCCACTGAGCTCTTAGACCTTCACTTCGCAGGCTAAGCCATTTAATGAACATTATTGAGCCTTGACTACTTGTCTCATATCACTTAATTCTTACAATAAATGCATTAAATATCACTATTCTCTTCTTCCTCCTCTTCCTTCTGCCATGAGGAAGCTGAGACAAAGGGGCTCGCTCAGGACTGCATAACCACAGACTGGTGGAGTGAAGGTCTCAGGTGGGTTCCTGCCCCCTGACGCTGAGTATCCTCTGCTCTGCCATGGAAAGTTTTTGTCCTCTCTCCTCCTCCCCTTTTTATTCTTTCTCCCTTACCTAGTTCTTTATGGTTCAACCAATAGAATAGTGAAGGATTACTTGTTCTTCTTATACCCGTGCTCTGGTGAAGAAATGTTTTTGTTCAATGTAAGTAAAAACATCACTCTCGCACGTTTTCAGAACTACATCTGCTGATAATAAAATGCTAGGGTGGATATCAAAATAGATGTTGGAAATACAAAATAGGGTTTTCTCTACAGTGAGGAGAACCTCCAATTATTCCCACATATGAACTCTCAAGCGAGATTGCCAAATGCCTTTTGCATCATGTACCTTATATTGCATATACATTATATATACATTACATTATAATGTAATTTTAATTTCTAACTTAGGCTTCAGGGCCCTTCAACTATGTTACCTGAAGCATCTACATCTGATGTTCTCTCTCTTGTTTACTGAGCTTGATTTTATTTATTTATTTTGGTACCAGGCATTGAACTTAGGACCTTGCACTTGTGAAGCAGGCAGCAGGCAGCACCACTGAGCTAAATCCCAGGCCCTGAGCTTTATTCTTTTTTTCTTTTTTTTTTTTTTTT
>NW_022900940.1:29614426-29625051 GCF_012274545.1 Fukomys damarensis
GGCTTTTTTTTTTTTTTTTTTTTTTTTTTTTTTAGCTTTATTCTTTTTTAAGGAAATACTTATTGGAAAGGCAGTTCTATTTTGTTCATTTTTCAGTGACTGTACTGAAAAAGACAAGTTCATGACTTCAAATGTAAACAGTGTACGTATTCTCAATGTTTAAAAAAATATTTAAATAACATATATTAAAACAGTTAGCCAATTTTTTTTTTGTTTGTTTGTTTGTTTGTTTGAGACAGGGTCTCACTATGTAGTTGAGACTGACCTGGAACTCACTATGTAGCCCAGGCTGGTCTAGGTCACAGAGATCCTCCTGCCCCGGCCTCCCGAGTGCTGGGATTACAAGCATGCACCACCACGCCTGGCTACAATTAGCCCACTTTTGAGCTGTCTTTTCCTCCTAGAGTTCAGTTGGAGCAAAGGACTCAATTCTATCATGGTAGCTTTGGAAATGTTGGCAGTTTCATAGCCATTTTCAGGGCCCCATGAGGTGTGGACACTCTATAACGCTCTACAGCTCTATAGTGCTGGGGAGGAAAGGAGGGAGGGAAGAGGAAGGGAGGAAATAGTTTCTGGAGGTGCCTAATTTATTTGCATATCTACTGATTAATGCTGCCTGGAGAAGTAAAACCCCAAACCCTTTGGTTAAACATCTAGGCAAGGTTGAGTTAACTAAGGCTGTGATTAATTAAGCCCATGTGGTACACTTGTCCTATTCTTGGTCCCCAATTCCTTCCTCTCTGGGGCCGTGTCATTGCCCATTAGCACCTTCACCAGCAGGTAGCCAGTCTGTGAAACAGTTCAGGAATTTATTTCTTGGGTTTCAGCAGCTCCTGAGAAGTCTGAACTTAATGGTTGCAATTAGTGTTTTGGACTACCTCAACTTTCTATACTTTTTTTTTGTAATACCTAGGTGGGCTATGGAAATTTGGCTCTTATTAAGAGCACGTCGCTATTTCAAACGACTAGAGGAAAGTAGGGCCTGATAAAGGTTAGGTTAGACTGGTGTTGCTGTGGAAACGACAGAGTCAGAAGGGATGCTGGGAATTTCCAGTCATCTCCACTATCAGGGGATGGGGTTGATATGACAACAATTCATGGCAGAGTCACACCAGAGTGGTACGTGTTGTTATATTTTCTTCATGTCTCGGCTTTTAGATGTTTAACAACTGAGGATACCACATAGAGGCAGGAGGCCATGTGCAGAACGGAGAGTGACTCAGGGGAAATCTGAATTTTAAAGCCTTTGGCTTTTAAAGCTTTTTTGCTCTTAAAAAACAATGAACAAACAAACAGACAACAACAAGCCTGTAATTCCAGCACATAGGAGGCAGGAGGATTGCCTTGAGTTTGAGGCCAACCTGGGGTACATAGTGAGTTTAAGTCTATTTGAAGTACAAAAATGGGTAGTTCAGGTCTCAAAACACTACAAATAAGTCTACCAAAATAGATTGGATTTTAATGAAATTATATTAGTATTTCTGGGATTCAGTTTCCAAATCTTAAACAAAGGGTGAGCTTGCTCTCTTTGACTCTGTTTGGTTAGGGTTTAAGTGTATATATGTAATTTTTATTACTTTTGTAAAGGGAGAATAATTAAAGACAAAGCAAGACAAATGAAACCTTTCTTTCCCCTTGTACTCAATTTGTTGCCACTAAAATATTGAAGAAAAAAGGAGTAGGACTCTGGGTAAAGGGAAAAGGGCAGATGTTTCCACTGTTTTTTTTTTTTTTTTTTTTTTTTTTTTTTCTTTCCTGTTATCCTGTGTACATTGGCATCCAAGGAGGTCCAGACTTGGAGAATCCTCCTCTGGCTCCTTTTCATGGTCATTTATGTTTGTAATTAAGTCTACAGCATCAAGCAGCACACTCTGTCCTTACTCTAAGTCTGGTTTAGAGACCCACCGACCTTTCAGAGGTGGCTGCTAGGGGAAAGAAGTACTTGAATTCCAAGAGGGCAAGGTCATCTGTTTGGGATGAGGGTGGGGAGGAGGTGGAAGAGGGTGATAAGCTCCAGAGCGGCAGTCTGGAAGTTCAGCCTGTGGTGAGGAGCTAGGCCACCATGTTTCCCTCTATGTCCAGCACAGGAGATGGACAGAAAATCAGCATAATTTAAAAAGAATTCACTCATTTCTACCTTAAGTTTGCATTCTTTCTAGGAATCTTGGCGACTCTGGGGCCTGGCTGGCCACACCACAGTGTTTCCCCTGTGGGGTCTTGCTTCCCATGGGGCACAGATGCCCCAGCTCTTCAATTTCACAAACCTCTTCAGGGTTTGAGGGCTTCCCTGGGGTACAGCTAGGAAGCAGGCGCATGGCTTTCAAACTCAACCAAGTTTCCCCTCTGTTCAGCCCCAGGGGAACACACACACAGTCCTCTCTAACACCCTGCTTCTGTAAACAGCTTGTCAGCTCCTGAGGTTTAAACCGGAAGAGATGCCCGATGCCCGCCCGCTCCTGCTCTGTCCAGGCACATCCCTCCCCTAGGGCAGTGGGCTCACAGCTGCCCAGCGGGATGGGAGGGTGGGGCGGGGAGAAATACCACAGCTCCAGCCTGTTCAGTCCTGGATTTTCTCCAAGGTCAGGTGAATTTAAATTTATCTTTGGATCACTTCACAGGATGTCCTTTTGGGGCACCCGTAAATAAATCCCAAGATAGAGTAATTCTGAATTCATGACTGTGCTCCACTATCTGAGGGAGTGGACGGGGTGGTCCCTCAGCTCTGGAGAATCGCCAACCTGGCTGCCACTTTCCCGGGCAGGGCAGGTGGAAAGGCGTTTCCAGCTGCAGCCTGTGGGTGTGGTGGCTCAGCTGGAGTCACGGCCCTGTGGGGCACTGGGGGTGGGGACGTCAAGGAGTGTCCCAGATCTGCCATTCATAACTGGCTCAGAATCTCGGAGACAGGTTTAGTACAACCGAGGAAAGGAAATTTCAGTGTGCTTGGTGGGAGAGTGGGCGGGCGGGAGTACCGGGGATCAAACTCTGAGCCTTGCGCTTGCGAGACAGGGAGGCAGGCACGGGAATCACTGAGCTAAATCCCCTCCCAGAAGGGTAGGAAATTTCAGAGGATACGCGTTCTCCCTAGGAAAGGCCCTACAGCTGCCCACTGAAAACCAAGTGAGCGGATGAATTAGAATGTGCTTGCTTCCACTGCTTAAGCCTGTCAGCAGCCGCCCAAAAGCTTTGCTAGTGTTCATCGGATACGCTGTTAAACAGAACCATAAGAGTTCTTGCACCTACTATGAGGCACAGTAAATAAAAATGTAAAACCGAGTGAATAAATATAGCTCAGATAAGAAGAGCCTTTGCTATGGCCTAGGAAGACAGCCAGGTGATAGGTGCATTACATTAATATTTTCTAAGGGAAAAGAAATTAAGTTACTTAGTAAATACAGTTTGCTAGACAAGGTCTCTCAAAATGTGGGAGAAAAAAATGATTTAAAACACCGTCATTAGTGATTCAAGCAAAGTCTATTCAATGTTCAAGAGTCAGCTACTTTAGCTCAAGAGGCAAATATTTGCTTTTCTATGTTGGCTTTAAAAGTATTGATATATTTGAATAAAGATTAGGCTGGCAATTAATCAGTGTTAACATCTAAGGTTTACTGAACCCAGAGTTAACTGAAGTCACTATAATCTGATGCAGAAACAACAGGTGAGCCTTATCAAACTGGAGCAAAGGCCGGGTGTGGTGGTGCACACCTGTCATCCCAGCGTTCAGGAGGCTGAGGCAGGAAGATTACCGCAAATTTGAGGCCAACCGGGGCTACATAATAAGTTCAAGGTCAGCCTGAACTGAATAGTGACATCTTCTCTCAAAAGAAGAAAATATGGGTAAAAGATTTAGAGGGTGTCAGCACTGGTAGTTCTTTCTGGGAACCCCTGAGAAACTTCTCAGCCCGAGGTAGCTGAAGGAATGACAGCGCTATCATCCCCACTCATACTACTTGTTTCTGATATATGTAAGAAGAGCAGCTTTGCAGATTGAGGCTGTTCCTTGGGGTTCTCTGAAATGCCACTCCAAAGCTTGTTCTCAGCCCGAAATCCAGGATAAGGGCGTCTTGTTAGGGCTGCCACATTGGTTGCAGAGACCCTTTCCCCTCGCCTTCCCCAGAGCTTGAGGGAAGAGATGAAGATGAGTCTTACGCACTTACATCTCAGGAGTGGAGGGTCCTCAGCTTTCATCTGGTCCTGTGCCCTCAGTTTACAGGTCTGGAACAAGGTGACACAGAGCGGGGATTCCTATCACTCCTGAGAAGGCTTGGAATCCAAGTCTGTGTCCTAAATTGTGACCAATCTACTCCACTGTCACTTCCCAAACTGAATTCCTTAGAACACCATTTCTGAATGCTACTAAATGATATTCACCTGTCTCTCAACAGGACTGCTGGGGTCAGATGCTGGTTAAAAAAAGTTTTAGTCTATGTGCTTCTGAAGTGAGCACATGGTTAAAACAAGTCTTGTACTGTAGTTTTTTGTTTGTTTTTTGCAGTACCAGGGATTGAACTTGGGACCTTGCACTTGTGAAGCAGGTGGCAGAACCACTGAGCCAAATCCCTGGCCTTAAAACAAGTTTAAACAAACTTCTGTGTCTTCCTTCAGAAGTTCTTAGAACTTTGAATGTATTAATATACACTGAAAATCTCTAAGAGGAAAAATAATAAAAATACTTGGTGACTAGGTGCAGTGGTACATCGGAATCATGGCTATGTGTAGGATGGTCTTGAGCCCAGGAGATTGAGGCCAGCCTAGGCAACATAGCAAGACCTTGGCTCCATAAACAAATGAAAAAACAAACAAACAAAATTTAGTTTTAAAAAGCTGAGATGATTTCCTGATTATAGATATGCACAGCATTGGCTTTCCCTCTACTTTATCAAAATGCTGGCAAGAAACACTTCATAGGTTAAAAACAAGTTTATTTTTGAAGTTGAGTTCGTCTTACTAGTTCCAGAGATATACTTTTCATGAATAATAAGAAAAGTTCCTTGAAGAGTATGGTTGGAAAGAGGGGACTCGTGTCCACTTTTAACTGATCTTTCATCCAGCTCCTCTCTCTGTTGCTTGCTATTTTCAGCAAAACCTATTTGCAACCCAAGGGCTGGAAGAGCTGCACAGTGAATGCTTAGCACTTGGGTAGGGCTGAGATGCCCAGGGCGCAACATTTAAGGAAGCACCGGCTATCCATGTGGAGCAAAGGCCAGCCTTCCTCTCCCATGAACCTGAGAGTGAGTGCCTCCAAGCGTGTACCTGCAGCTCCTAGACCTAGCCCTGAGCATGGGTAAGTGGCAGTTACACAAGGGCATCGAGTGTGGCCTCCAGGGACTGAGTAACTCAGTATGTGCTGAAACAGTCACACTCCAAGGAACTAAAAGAAAAAGTGTCCATTAAGTCAATTTCATGGCATACATAGGAGTAGTGATATCATGAACAAGCTCTTCTATAAATGGGAACATGGTCTATCAGAAGGTGTCATTGAGCTGGGCGTGGTGCTGTACCCCCAGAGCAGGCTGAGACAGGAGGATCAACCAGTGCAACTCAGTCAGACCCCACAGAAAAAAAGACATTGTTTTAAGAACTGCTTAGTTTAGTTTATTTACTTTGTACAGGCTCCAAGGGCCATTAGCAGACAGGGGATAGGCAAATAATACCTGAGTCATTAAGGAAGGGGCTGGACTAATGGAACGAACTACTCAAGGGGCAAGGGAAGAAGGCAGGCAAAACCAGGCTTCCTGATGCACATTAACCCACCCCCAGAAAAGATGGGGGTGTCTCTTTTTTATAAAGCAGTTTTTATGGCTTCAATTGGGGAGTCTCCTGTACTGCTCAGACAATTCAGAAGTGGGCAGTGTGTTTAGATTTTATTAAATACCCTTGAAGATTTATTTTTGTACACTAGAATTGAGCACTGTGCATTTACAAAGCAATTAATAGTGTTTGTGTTAGTTAATATCCCATTTTTGGTTCAAGAGCAATATTTTGTTACTTAAAAATTAATAGCAATATCACAAAGGGCTTATAAAAATAGATGTATTACTCTGATAGGCAATTCCATATAGTGCTAAGTTTTTATTTGCCATTACTTTAATTACTTAGATATTATTTTATATGTTTTCATTATTTTAGAGTGCCTTGGGAGTATGAAAGATGTCTTGCAGATAATGTATTCCCATTTTCGCCAGAACAGCCTAATCATAAGTAGCTGTAGATTAATGCATTTATCACTTAAAATTTCTTTTTAATGCTCTGTAAGCAAGAGAAACTGATGTCTCAGGGAAGACTGATGCCTCCCACTCCACGGAATTCCTCCTCAGCGAATATTTCTTCATTAGATTATGGATATTCCTGGAAACAGAGAGGAACAGAGCTAACCTTAAGTACAAGAGCCATACTGCAGCCAGCCTGACAAACATCAGGACGAGCTAGCACTTAGAAAACAGTTCATATCCTTTGGACAGGGAGTATCTAATTTAAACCGAAGTGGGTCTCCAGATTCCTCACAGCCAAATTCCCGTGCATCCATTCCCTCATCCGTGAGTCGATGGGACTGCCCTCCAGGGGTGGCAGTATCTCAGGGAGGGTTGAAAATGCCCGCAGAGCTATGTGGTTTTCCTTCAGCGGGCAAACTCAGGAGATAACTATGACTCATGGTCATGATCCTTTGATGAGGGTTTTTAAAAATAACTTGTAGTCTCTATTTTTAGAGAACCTGCCAGGCTACCGTGCTGCAGAGGCTCCGTTTGTGTACAGGGAGTAATTAATCTCTGCTCCCTCCAGAGGTGGGTATCACTCAACTTCCTGATGTGGAAACAAAATACACCATCCCAGCTGAGGCCACTGTACCTCCACCGCCGTCCTGCAGGGAGTCAGGGAAACCCGAGGAAGTCCGTCTAAACATCTACGAGGTGCTGTAAATAGCAACTCCAGAGTAAAGCTGTTTAAAAGCAGCTCTGTCCCTTTTTTTTTTTTTTTTTTTTTTTTAATCAAGCAAGAGTTTCTTCCATGACTTGAGTGCTTTTGTGATTTGCTTTCACTTTCCGGTCACTGTTAAAGATCTGAAAGTTTGGGCAAGTTTCAGTGGAATAATTTAAGTGCTTTAACAGAAAGACCAGAGGGGCAAATTATACAAATTCATTCTAAGTCAACCAAAATAAGAGAACCCGTGGCTTGAGAGAACACAAACCGGTAGGACTGTGTCTTATTCCAGGATGGATGTCCTTCCAAAGGACAAAGACTGTTGGACTGGTTGACACTTTAGGTACACAGCTTCTCCCAGATTCTAATTTCACCCCTTCATATAAACTGTGCTGTCACACCATGACTGTGGTGGACGGTGTACTCAGCAATATTCAGGGGAGTTCATTAAAATGCTAGAGAGGCTATCCACTTGAAAATGTTCTTTCTTTGAATATGATCATAAACAAAGTTACTGTTTGTTACACATGTTATAAGCATTTGCACAGTGTTCCATAAATGGGAATCCTGATTAATACTTGTTTTTCTCCACATTACATTCCGCCAGCTTATTTTCTCATTACAGTTTTCAATCTCTTCTCGATGCTACAGCTCTTCTTAAAATACATTTTGTTATTTTGTCTGAGGTCATTCTCTAGCAACCCTTTCCAACAGTGTTTGTGAATGGTGTATTTTCTGAGTCCTTGCTTTTTACTTTTGTATTGGCGGGGGTGACTGAACCCAGGACCTTCCCACAGTCCTTTTTAAAATATTTAAATTTTGAGACAGATTCTTGCTCATTGACCAGGCTGGGCTCAAACTTGCCACTGTGCTGCTATAGCCTCCCAAGTGCTGGGATTACAGGCCTGTGCCACCATGCCTGGCAACTTCTGTTTCTTTCATAATGTCTTCCGAGATGTTTATTCTTCTGGTTATTAAATTTGGTGTCTCCTTTCAGAGAGTTAGCTTTCATGGTGGTTCCTCTTGTGAGTTTAGAGTGGGAGCTACAGGCCTCCCTCCAGCTGCTCTTGAATCCCTATACCATTGCATTCAGAAGAGGCGCCTCATGGTTTTATGCCCAGTGCCCTAGTGTCTGTATCTCTGTCATAACCCAGGCTTCAGCACTCTGTCAGCACGCCATACGACTGGCAAGGTCCCTGGGGACAGTTTATACACCAGTAAATACAGAGGTTATAAACCCTCTGGGTCCCTCCGTACTTCATGGGGCTCTGTAGAGGGTCCTGTGTGTCTCCTGAGTTCAAGCATGGAGCCATCATTTTTTTTGGTACTGGGGTTCGAACTTGTGACCTTGTGCTTGAATGGCAGGTGGCAGAACCACTGGCCTAAATCCCTGGCCCCCAAAGTCATTTTCTGAAGGCCTCTGCTATCACAGCTTGGGTGGCCTCTTCCCTTTCCAGTCCCACTTCCCCATGCTTCTACCCTGCTAAGAGTATTTTCTGATAAATCAACTGCCTATAAATCTTCATTTGGGAGGCTATGGATAAGAATCCAACCTACAACCCAGCTCATCTTTAACTGGTGGCCCTACAGGGCTCTCGGTGAGCAGCGTGTCTGTTTGTCATAGCCTGTATCCAGTGGCTGGGGCAGACAATGGTGAGACGTGAACACACGTGCATATAAACAGATACTATTTGGCTCTCAAATGCCCCCGAAAGGCCCATAGCAAGACATGGTTGCCAGCCTCTTTCACTGCGGGAGATGCTGAAATCTTTGGGAGAGAGTGCCTAGTGGGAGAAAGTTAGATTGTTGGGAATATGCTCTTGAAGAGGACATTGGGGTCCCTTGCAACTTCCTCTCTCTCTTTGCTTCCTGGCTGCCATGGAGTGAGCAGCCTCTTTCACCGTGTGCTCCTGCCATGATGTGCTGCCTCACCACAGGCTCAGCAACCATGGACTGAAACCTCTGAAACTGTGTCAGGAGAAATCTTTCCTTCTTTTAATTTATTTAGTCTAGGAAATTTGTCACAGAAATGGAAAGCTAACAGAGATATAGAACTTGAGAATATGTATCTTTAAAGTCTTTTTTAGGGTTTCGAGGGAAGCTAAAGCATATGCTCAGCCTACCCTCTTGATTCATTCTCCATAAACAGCCATTTAGTTTTAGTTTTTCTTTTTTAATCACAAACCAAAGCTACAAAAGCAGAATGATGCAAAATCACTCCTGATTGGCCAGTTTCAATCCTTTGGAGCACAGTTTTGAGGCATAAAATGAGAGCAGGGAAGTCAGCCATTTATTCCTTTTTGAACACTTACTGTATGCCAGGCACAGCATATCCAAAATAAATAAAACAGACAAGGACAGACCAGGACTCCTGGGTAACAGGGTAGGATAATTCCTTTTTGTTTGTTTGATTTATTTATTTATTTATTTTTGAGATAGTATCTCACTAAGTTGTTCAAGCTGATCTTGAACTCACTGTAGCCCAGGCTGGCCTTGAACTCACAGCAATCCTCCTGCCTCAGCCTCCTGAGTGCTGGGACTCTAGGCGTGTACCACCATGCCCAGCAATGACTTATATTTTGCCTGGTTATATTCTTATTCATTCTTTCCCTCTCTCCCTTCAACTCTTCCCTCCCCTTCTTCCTACCATTTTTCTTCCTTCCCCTTTTGGAAAATAAATTAGAAACTTGTAACATAAGATCTAAGATTAAGTATTCTCTTTAGCACAGGAATCTCCCATTTCAAGAAATTTATCCTAAGGAAATTACATGAAAGAAGAAGAAAAATATGTGCATATAAAGATGTTTATACGCATAAGCACGAAAATCTGTAAAACAATCTAAATGTGCCACAGAGGAAAGGTTAAATACTATATGTTAGGTCCACCAGATAAACAATGAAGCAGAATTTGAAAATTATAATGGTCAGGACTAAAATGGTTGTCACAGAAAATGCTTATAATGTTAAATGAAAAGAGCAGACAACAAAATTATATATACAGTTGATTATGGTCAATTATACAAAATACGTATGCACAGAGGTCTAAATTAAAGGGAGTACGTCTGAGAATAGAAGTGGTGTTAAGATAGGAAGATTACAGGTGAATTTCTCTCGTTCTCAAATGTTCTTTGTTTTCTTATTGGGATTTCATTTTTCAGTTTAGTGGAAAAACAATGTTACGAGGTGCTTCTTGGTGTTGGAACTTGGAACGGTGTTCTTCTAGAATCCAAATCATTACATGGCTGGCTGCTTATTAACATTTTGGTTCCTGGTCAAATATCACTTTCCCCAAGCAGCTACCTAACTACCCTGACTTCCAGCTCCCAGAATTCCCTCATTCTGTTTTTTTTTTTTTCTCCAAGGCTGATTAATTATACATAGAGTTCTGTCTGTATGTACTTGCTTACCATTTTTCTTGCCAAGCTAGAAGAAAAAACCCATGAGAAGCCTCCACAATTTTAGTTACTAGTAGCCCTGTGTTTTGTGTTTTCAAGGCCAAGCTTTGGTGGAATTTTTTTTTTTTTTTTGAGACAGGGTCTCATATAGTTTAGAGTGGCTTTGAACTCACTATGTAGTCCAGACTGGCCTCGAACTTGAAGTGATCCTTGGAGAATATTTGTTGAAAGGATATATTTGTCCATTCATTCAGTCCATGGTCTTGATAAACCCAAGGATAAGACCTCCTTCATTCATATCATAGACTACAACAT
>NW_022900940.1:29625189-29642587 GCF_012274545.1 Fukomys damarensis
TCCTTCATTCATATCATAGACTAAAACTTTTTTTTTCCTTTTTTTTTTTTTTTTTTGGTACTGGGGATCGAACTCAGATCCTGGCACTTGCAAGGCAGGTGCTGGAACCACTGAGCTAAAATCCCTGGCCCGACTATCCCACTTTCTATAATCTGATCCTTGCTTCCTCTGTCTTCACCTCCTGCCACTCTGGACTCAGATTTTAATCTCTAGATACTCTGACTGCAAGAAGTTTTCCTTCTATACAGTATACAGTAAATAGTCCTAATGTTATACTACTGGCATAATATGTGCCAAGCAGAGTGTTTGGTGGTGCAGTACACGAGGAAGAGTAACTAAAGTAAAGTGGATGTGAGAGGTTACTTCGTATGTACCAACTCCCCCTAAAAGCAGAGATCACTGGTCCCTTGCTCATATCTACATATTGAGAGATTTTGTATAAAAAGCCACTGTTGGCCTCTTTGAAAACATGTGATAGTTCTGGCAACAGGGCAATGGTTAATTGGCACCAGAGGGGCCTGCTTTCCTGATGACCTGGATGTACCACTGTGAGTTCTCCGGTCTCCACCACTCCTTATATTTCACCCAGCCAGAGTCTGCTGTGTTAAGAGAAATTATGGAAACTTGTAGAAAATGCAACAGTGTGTCCTTTCAATGCTACATCAGAGCACTATCTATTTGGCTCTGCTAGGGGCTAATTCCTCTATGACTGCACCATATAAGGCAATAGCTGCTAGCAATAGGTGGCTATTGATATGAAACCTAGATTAAGTAAGTAAAATTAAAATTCACTGCTCAGTCATACTACTCACATTTTAAGTGTTTATTCGCCACATATGAGCACTAATGTGGCTACTATATTAGACAGCACCGATAAAACATTCCATCAGGGAAGAAAGTATTACTGAAGAATACTGATCTACAAATTGTACACTGTTTGATTTACTATTGATTAGGGCCCCAAATCTCTGAAGTTACACATTCACTTATACATATTTGCCCATATATATTCCTGTCTGTGGGAAAAGATAACCCGAAAGGTTACAATTTTATTGCCCTAGAAGACGTTAACCATTGAATTCATGTAAAGTTATTTCAGTGTGCCTTTGCTGGTTGGTCAGATAAACTCTGTTCCTTGAACTTGGTGTCAAATTAACTTTGTCCCCTTGGTGATTGCCTCATTAATGAGGGTAGTGGGATGAACAGCGGCCTCCAAAAATTTGTCCACATCCCAATGCCTATGAGTGTTACCTTATTTGGGAAAAGTGTCTTTCTAGATATAATTAAGATCTAGAGATCATCCTGGATTCCCTACCTGGGACTTGCATCCAAAACACGCGACCTTGAGATAGGAAGGGAGCAGACACAGCCAGAGAACGGGAGCTGTGGCCTTGTGGTGACGAGGCTTGGGAAGGTGAGCTAGGAAGGCATCTGCCCTAGTATCGTACCTTTAGATGGAGCAGGGCCCTGCTGACACCTTGATTTTGGACTTCTGGCCTCCAGAACTGTAATAGAATAAACTTCTGTTATTTTTGTTTGTTTGTTTTTGGTACTGGGGATTGAACTCAGGTCCTTGCTGCTTGCAAGGCAGGCGGTGGAACCACTGAGCTAAATCCCCAGCCCAACTTCTGGTATTTTAAGCCACCCTATTGGGTGATTCATTACAGCAGCCCCACAAGACTAATCATTTAAACATTCAGTTTATGCTTATTTTATATTTCAATGAAAGTCATTTTTAACTGTAGAAAAATTTTCTTTGCTCTCATATTCTTACACTTATTTCACCATCGTGACCATGGCAATGTTAGAGATATAGATACGATTCTTGACCTCATAACTGAGCCTGGTGTAGAAATAGTCCAGAGATGGACAGAGGAATGAGAGGCTGGTGAGTATTGAGCCCTGAGAGGAGATTCTGGAACCAGCCTGCCTGTTCCCAAATGCTGGCTCTGCCTCAATTGTCACCTTGGGCAGGCTATTTTCCCCTGGGCTGATGCATCTGCGAAAGGGAATGATAGTCACACAGAGATATGTGCCAAGGATTTGGAGGAGTTCACTGACACCATACACAGTACTATGAATCAGGTTTTAAACATTCACTTTATAGTCTTCCTGTCAATGCCCAACTGTGTTACTCTGTGTTTTCATTTGTACGACAATAATCTCTCTCTCAGGCTGGGCTGCCAGGAGGCAGACGTGGATGGAGTTCTGAGGCAGAGTGCTTTTGAGGGACAGTCCATGTTGTCACAGCCCTGGGAAGGAGTGGAAGATGGCAGAAGGGGCACAGCAAGTGAGCTGAGCTGAGGCCACTGTGAGTTCAAAATGGCCTTTTAGAGTTGTCCCTGGTTGAGCTGACATGACCAGGCTTCTATACCCTTTACAATTTGCTGCCCTGAGTTGCCACGTGTGGTGGCCCCTCCAGTGGCTCCCTCCTAAGACAGTGCGAAGGGGCTGGCAGCAGAGGCTGGTGGGGCCCACAACCCTGTTCCCAGCATCTGGGCAGACAGTCTTCCCGAAAAGGCCCTGCTGGTGTTTTGCCTGCCCAAGACCCTCTGGAACCCTCCTCTATGATGTCCTCGTGTTTCAGTAGCCAGCGAGTCTGGAAGAAGGAGCATCCCTGTGCCCAGGTGGGTCGACTGTGACTTCGTCCCTCCCCTCCCAGCCGTAGGCGGTGGGTCAGTGTGATCTTCTGCCATCTTGCTGCCTTTTCAAGGTTGCCCTTGGTGCTCACTGGCATAGGAGTGGAGGGGAGCAGGGCTGGGGAGAGGATGGATCTGAGCTGAGAGCTCACTTCCCAGAGTGGCCTGAGCTTGCTGTACCTGGGCTTCATCCAGGCGTGTGTCCCTCGTGCCCCAAGCCTCTGCAGGAGGACTGAGTGCAAAGGGACTGTCTCAGGGGCTGCCTTTCAAATAACCAAAAGAGCCACTCTTTAAAAAGCTTACATTCCAAAGGGATTATTCCTGTCAGGGAAAGGAGAAGCAACGATCCATTTGCATAAACATGAAACAAAAATCAGAATAAGGATTTAAATGTAACGCTCAACTAAGCCACAGAAAGGTGTGGAAGGCTGCGTGGTGCTCTGGGCTAAGTTTTTACTTCTGATCCGAAGAAGAGAGGAGCGGGTAAGTGAATGGGGTGGATGGAAGCTTGAACTGGTTGCAGAGGGGAGAGGTCTGAGATGAAATCATCTCAAGGTCCCCTGCCAGCATCACGGGGAGAAGCAGGCAGCTGTGAAAGGGGCCCGTGCGTTTCTCCTCACACCTGCGTGCCACGTGGTCCCTGGGTGCAAAAGCACGGAGACGTGAGCCAGGGCTGCAGTGAGCCTGGGGCTATCAACACCGGCTCTCACGGTGCGGTGCCTCCTCTCCCTCTGCATGGAGGGAGACTGACTGGTTGGAATCCTCATCCTGCCACCTGGTAGTGTGTCCCAGTCACCGACCCGCGGTCTTGGTTCATCTGTCCGTACAATGTGGCCAATAACTGGTACGTTGGTGTGGCTGTGTGTGCGGGCACACCGATCAAGGCTGCCTACTCTAAGCCAAAAAGGGAAGTTACTAGAATAGAAGAAAGCCTGGAGCTGTGGAAAATGAGCTGGATGCTAGGATGTTCAAGAGGCTGGCAAGGAGCCAGGGCAGAGGCTCCCTGCCTCCTTCCATTCTACCTTCGCTGGGGGTTTATATCACTTACTCAGTCCTCAGTCTCCCTAAGGGGAGCCCCACAATGGCCAGGCCTAACCCCCTCCCACCCCCCCGAGAAAGAAGAACTGATTTCTTGTACTTCCTCCCAAGACCAATAGGATGACAGGTTCAGGTGCCTGTAAGACTGAAGGCTGATACTGGCCAGTAAAATACAAAATCACAGATGAAAATCTCCATAAACAGCCATGACATTCTCTCCACACTGAGACACAGTTTAGGAAGTGCTCACCTATAGATGTTCAACGTCCAATAAATGACAGCTGCTACCAATAAATTAACAAATTGTGTCGTCTCCGTACGGAGGAATTTTACTCATGATCAAAAGAAAGTAACTACTCATATAACATGGACGAGTCTTAAAAACATTAGGTTGGATGAAAGAAACCAAAACCGAAAACTTAGTGATTCCAAACTGCGCGATTCCATTTATTTGAAGTTCTCGAGGAGAGACCTGAACTGCAGCGATGAAGGTGAGAACAGAGGTTACTAGGGTTGCAGGGAATCCGGGGGCAGGAAGAAGGCCTGCACAGGGCATGAGGGAATTTCCCAGGGTGATGAAATATTCCATATCATTTTGGGACTAGAACCCAGGACCTCATGCATGCTAGGCAAACACATTGCCACTGGGCTATATCCCCCATCCTGGGGTTTCATGTCTTGATTAATGAGGTAGTTACTCAAAGGATTTATTAAAACTCATCAAAATATACACTCCAAAAAACTCTGTATTTTAGTGTATGGAAATTATGCCTCAAGTGATATTTCAGAAATGTAAAATATTTCTGATGAATGGATGCAGAGGGGCTTTCCACAGATCTCATTATGATAAAAACTAAGCTGGGTGGAGTGGTATAGGCCTATAATCCTAGCACTCTGGGAGGCTGAGGCCGAAAGATTGGAAGTTTGAGCCCAGTCTAGGCAACTTAGTGATTTAGCAAGACTTTGTTTCAAAAAGCAAAACAAAACAAACAAAGCCCCTGAGTTCAATCTTCAGTACCACAAACCAAACCATAACTGGATAACACATTTACTTCAGGTTCCAACTGACACCTGCATGTTTCAAGCATCATGTGAAAACCACAAGTGAAAATGTTCAAGGAGTCCATGTCAGTGAGTATTTTGGTCTGGATGCTTCTGTCCCTCCAAACTCATCTGTTGAAACCCAATGTGTAAAGAGGTAGGGCCTTTTAGGAGGTAAGGAGGTTAACAGGGCAGAGTCTCCCAGAAGAGGCCTTTGGAGCTTGTTAGCCTTGCCCACCATGTGAAAATGTAGAAAGTACACCTGTGGGCCGGACGTGGACCTGCCAGGGCCTTGGACTTTCCAGGCTCCAGAACTGTGAGCAGCATATTTTGGTTGTTTCATGGAAATTTTATTGTAGCAGTCCAGAAGGACTAAGAAAATGGGTTAGTTGTCTGAACAAGATGACCGCCCCCCTAGGAACTGTAAGCAGGAATGCAAACACTTGTACAGCAAGCTGACCTTGTGACACCCAAGTATGCAGTCAGAGGTCTCATCTTGAACAAAGCACAGGCTAAGGTGGTTGCTGCAGCACTCCTGTGGCCTTCCCAGGAGGAGCATTCTTGGTCTGCTATGAACTGGAAAACAATTTAAAGAGCATTGTTCTAAGCTACGGCTGAGCTCACAGGCCACTCAGGACAGCCCCTCACCACCCTGGCTCTGCTGACTTATTACTGTATCCGTGTGGCCCACATGAACAGGCCCAGCGAATTCTTGCGCATATGTATTGATTTCAAATCTTAGGCTACTAGATAAATGAACAAAGATGTCAGAACTAGGTTACTCCTGTCCTTAGGATCATCTTCCATCCAGGAAAAACCTGGACTGAGCAGACAAGGCTAGATGAAGCAGGCATTCTCTTGAGAGTCTAGGAAAACTTCTGCCCTAGATGTTGTCCCAAGTTCTGCCCTTTGTGTCTTGGCAAATGCAGAGACAGCTACATGCCACTCCCAGTATCTACTCTCTATTTCCTTCTTACTTCCTCTTTATTAGTGAAGTACATTTTTTTTTTGGTACCAGGGCTTGAACTTAGGACCTTGTGCTTTTGAGTCAGGCGTGGTGCCACTGAGCTAAATTCCCAGCCCAATTGTGACCAAGAATAAATATTGATTTTCCAGGGCTGATGTATGACTCAGTGGTAGAGCACATGTCTAGCTTATGAGAGGCCCTGGATTCAGTTCCCAGCAACACACACACACACACACACACACACACACACACACACACACACACACACACAATTGATTTCCAAGCCTCTCTTGCTGATAAGATATAAACTTGTAACTTCTGGCCAATAACATGAATTGACTGGGATTTCCAGAAAGGCAGTCCAATGCCTGACTCAGCAGGGAGGGGCCTGTTTTTGTCCTTACAACTCTTCCTGCTTGGTATTCCAGCAGCCGATGCTGGACCAGGAGGCAACCTTGAGGACAGAAGCCGTGGGGCAGAATGAAGCAGCAGAAATACTGATGAAGTCCAGGTCCCACTACCCTAATGCCTTCCTATGAAAAGAAGAAATAGGCTTTTATTGTGCTTAAGCTCTTTTAAAAATTTCTTTTATTTCTGGTCTTGGGGATTGAATCCAGGGCCTTCAAATTGAGCTGTATCCCCAGCTTTAAATTTTTTAAAATTTTGAAACAAGGTCTCTTTGCTGAATTGCCCAGGTTGGGCTTGAATTTGAGATCCTCCTGAAGTTATTTTTATCTTAGATTCTTGTGTTTCACATAGCCAAATCTAAATCTAATTGATATATCAGCCAAAGTTTGCCTTTTCTCCTTTGTTCACTGACTATAATCCATGAAACAGCTTTCATCTGTCCATCCTTCACCCTGGAGGTCACTGAGGAGAGCAAACTGGCCAGACAGCAATCTGATTACACACATACTCGGGCGTATTCACACTTACAAAGCTACCATTACAAAAAGCCATGTTTAATTTGAAAGAGGTGCTGTGGTATCAAGTGGAAATAAAAATTAGGATTTTACAACTTTTCTGTGTAGATTTAGATACATGTACGGAATCTGAGAAATGTTTCCTCTGGCCTTTGGCAGTTCCATGTAGGGACCTGGCAATAATTATGAGAGGAAAATTAAAATTAATTTGATACTTTTAAAGATTTTGGCAAACTTTTTTGGGAAGGCTATAAAGTAATGATCTTTTGGATGGAAATATTATGCAAGTAAACTTCCCCAGGCTTTGGAAAGCACTTTTAAAGGAAAATTATAATCTCTAAGATATTTTCAGGTTTACAAAACAACTATTATCAAACATTGTAACAAAATGTTGGTCTTTGTACAATTATTAGGTATAAGGTTGAACCCTCCTCTGAAAACAATTGAAGGTTTTACAGAGGTAATAAAGGAAATTACTTTTGAATACATAAGTTGAAATTTCTGAGATTTGCAAATTAGAGATGCTGATATACTGAGAAATGTCATACACTTATAGTAAAAATCACTGTAGTTTGCCTGTCTGTAGCACATGACATAGTTTCCAGACAGTACATTTTGAATACCTTGGTAAAATCAGATCAACATATTAATAATTGGAAAATAGTGCCAGACTTGGGTAGCATCTCAACCTGTAATTTAAGACCCTGCACTGCTTCCTATAAATGGACTTCTTTCATTTGAAGCATGAGGGTTGTTATAAAAAAAGAAGTGAAGGAAAGATCTTTGGAGATTACTGGGTAGAACCACTTGTAACAATATGAGGGAATTTCTACATTTAGCTCTCCAAATTGATTTACCAGACATTTGTTTTTGTTGATGTGGTTTCTTCTTGCTCTTGAGAGTTTTTAGGGCTCATCTCCATTAGGAAAGAGGGTGTGGTACAGCAAGTTACATACCTCAAAGTGAAGGCTAGAGAAGCAGTTTCACTTATGTTTTTCTTTCCTTTGGTGGGTGCCTTTGGTTCGATGAGTTGGCAACCAAAAACCAAAAACACAAGGCTAACCCTTCAATTGCTTAATCAAGTAAAGCAAACCTAGATTCTGAACGTCAATCCCATGCCCTTATTACAACCACAGTTGAGCAGACTTGGCTGGACTTCAGTCACCTATCACTAACAATTTGAATTTGTTTTTTGGAACGTTTCACAGACACGATTCCATTATCCTCTTCCCAGCTCAAGCCCATCCCCTGGCACTTCTTCTCTACTGACTGTGGTCTGTGCAGTGGGTCCAAGTCTCGGGTTGCCGTGGCCGAGTGCCCTCAGCTGGATAGGCAATGCTGGCAGAGTGAATGTGCCTGTGGCAGCGATTGCAGGGTTCCTCCTCATGTGTGCCTTCTAGCCTGACCCTTCATTGCTTATTAAAAATCTTTATCCACTTTTCTTTTGGTTTTGTTGCAATGCTATTACAGGAATAAATCATTTAAGGGGAGGAAGGGGAGGGGAAGTGAAAGTAAAAAGAATTGAGACACATGTGTGTATGTACCAAATCCCCATAATGGATGGAATCAAATGTGTACTAATAAAAATTGAAAGATAAATGTTACATTTAATGTATGATTATATTCTTTTTGTAAAAATTTTGAAAATCTGAACTTAACAGCACCACCAACTGAATATAGTTAATTGGTACATTTTAAGTATACCTTATGATCACATTCAACATTGACAATGTGTACCTGTATATAGTATATCTTGATATATTATGTTGTATATTCAGTCTCCAACTGAATATAATTGATGTCTATAGATGACTTTATCCAGCAACAGCAGGATACATATTCTTTTTCTTAGGCTTTCTTGGAAAGTACAACAAAAGAACATATTCTAGGCTGTAAGATACACCTTAACAAAAACAAGCATTGTTGCTTTGTTGTCAACCTTGGTAGATTCATCCTGTATTATGTACCATGATGATTTGTTATTCCTCTCTAACAACTGTGTCTCAATATTCTCTGCTATTGCATCAATTTGACTCGTTATGCTTTAGCCAAAAGAGGACTACAGGCCACATTTTGAACTGCAGTCTCTCCTACAAGTTCATGACAAATGTCCTTAGCAGCAGGTAGAATCAACTCCTCACAATAGTAAAGGGCTCCTTAGCTTTAGCAATGTAGTTAGCTGCGAAGAAAGATGCTCTTAGTCCAGATGCATTTGATGGAATGGTAGCCTTCGATAATTAGATCTGTTTGTGTTCACATGTTTTTCTTTTGCGAAACTCTAAAAGCTTATCTTTTAATGTGGGGTGCTCAGTCTTCAGGTGTTGAAGCAGGTGTGAGGGTCATGGTTTCTTTGGATAGCCAGTCACCATATATTATACACAAAGTAGGCTTGGAGAATGTCAATCACCTTTTGCAATGAACCTGTAATTTAAGTAGGACTTTGGGTATCTTCTTTTTGTTGGTAGTCTTAGAGTCTTCTGCTGTCTCATAATTGTGTCTTTCCACACTGCAAAGAAGCTGTCCAATGATGTTTGCTTTTTATCCATTTTGGCAAGGCTTAGCTTGTGGTTGGCTAGGGTTAGCTAGGGTTGGCTTGTGTTAGCTTGTTAGCAAAACTGTGATGGAGACAAGTGCACAGTGCAGGAAAGAGGCATAGACAGAAGTCATAAATAAAATAATTAGTGGGCCATGCATGAACTAAAATAAGTGTCAGATTCTGACTTAAAGCCTGCCACCAGATACAGCATAGTTATCACTTGCCATTTGCTGATAGGGTAATGATATGAGTCTGTAAGCAATTGATTATGGTCTCTGTACAGTCAAAACCTTTTGCTAATGTTAACCTATATTTGCAGTTGCTCCCCAGCGCTACCATCATGGCCTCAGCTCTACCTCAGACCATCAGGCTTTAAATTCCAATGAGGAGCACACAGTCTAGTTCCTTCACATGTGCAGTTCACAGTAGGGTTTATGCTCCTACTGGTATGAGAATCTAATGTTGCCACTGATCTGACAGGGGGTGGAGCAATGGGGAGAGGCTATAAACACAGATAAAGCTCTGCTCATTCACAGGCCAGTCGCCTCTTGCTGTGTGGCCAGGTTCCTAACCAGCCATGCAATGATGGTACTTATCCATGGCCTAGGGGTCGGAACCCCTGCTTTCTTTTTCTTCCTTTTTTTGGTACTGGGGATTGAATTTGGGACCTTTTGCTTGCTAGGTAGACAGCGGCACCATTGAGCTAAATCCCCAGCCCAAGGAACACCTGCTTTAACATGAACATAGAGCCAAAGATCACCAGACATTTGAGAAAACTGATATGAAAAAAAAGAGACAAAAGCAAAGAGAAATAAAGGAAGTGATTCAGAGAAACAGAATATGCATGAAACAGAAGTAAACAACAATAAAAAAAGGAGCTCTATCTTCAGAGAGTAAAGCTAAGATATTACAATCATGAAACAGGACCAGGATTTTATAATAATAATGAAAATAACCAACCCCATACTGCCCCCTTGCCAACATATATGAAGTCTGTACCACATGACAGATTTCCTTCTAAAAGGACTATACAATATTTGACTCATTTAATCTTTAAACCATCTCGAAGGTAGGTTCCATTATTATGTTTATTTTGACTAACTTCTCCAAGGCCTTAGCTGGTAAGTAGAAAAACCTAGAATTGAAACCAGAGCTGTACTCTTAGAAAAGAACGCTTCAGATCCTGTAAGTAGATCCCTTTACCATGGAGAAGGAAAGAACACTGATTTCAGAAGCAGATTAAACACTTGACCAAAGCTTTGTAACAATCTGCATATAGCTCAAGGTCTGGGCTACCATCCTGGGAAGAGGTATTGCAGGGTAACAGCAGAAACAACTGGTTCAGACCAACAGCACAGTGTTCTAAAGTACAGTTCTTAGTGTAACTCCTTGGCCACATTCTTTTAGCAATAATCACACCTCAGATAAACTTCATTGGCTGCGATAGTGTCACTACCCAAAGCTTGGCCATATTCTTTATAGAAACTTTGGAGCAGAATCAGAAATTTAATGTTTAGGGAAATTAAAAGCCATGGTTATGCCATGCTCTTATCAAACTGTATCTACCATTTAGGGATTACTCAATCAAATCATACTAACCTTCCCCAAAGCCTTGTGTCACGTGCAAGGAAGCAGTGGTTCAGAGCGTGAATCTGATATGTGGCAGAGTGGGATGAGACCCTGGGCTTACATGTCTGTTTTAGTTCTTTTGTTTGCTTTATTGTTATTTATGTATGACACTAGGTATTGAACCTAGGGTGTTCACACTACATCCCCAGTCCTATTTTCATTTTAAAAAATTTCCAGGCAGGGTCTTGCTAAGTCACTAAAATTTCCAGGCTGGGCTGAACTTGTAATCCTCTTTCCTAAACCTCCCAGGATGCTGGGATTACAAGTGTGTGCTACCACGCCTAGTCCTCACTTGACTTTCGACTGTCTCTTTCCCAGTAAGACTGCTTGGTCCAGTTCTTTGGTCCAGTTCTTTACCCCTCCCTCACCCCCAGCGCCTTCCCAGTTCTGTGTCCTGATGTTGCATTTGAACATGTGACTTGCTTTGGGCAGTGGAATGTTAGCATGTGTGATGTTGCCAAAGGCTTGGAAAGTGCTTCTGCATGGGGTCTTCCTCTCTTGTACCTTGCCACTATGGCAAGGACTGTCCTGGCTGGATCGTAGGTTTCAGGAGCAGGAAGAGAGACACGGGGCAGCAATTCCCCAGCTGAACCAGCCTATATCAACCAGCTGCCAGCTGACCCACAAATCCATGAGAATAAGTAATTATTGCTTTACACTACTGAATTTCAGGGTGCTGGATTACATAGCATTTTCTTGGCAATAGCTAAGTGATATGTCATAGAAATTCTTGCCACCAAGACAAATTTACAGATGACTGATTACTGACAGTAATGAAAAAGCTTGGGGTCTGCCTGACTGGAGCTGCCAGGTTTAACAAATAAAAACACAGGCCCCAGAGCAATTTAAATTTCAGATAAACATCAAATAATCTCTTAGTACAGATGGTTCCAATTATGATGGCTTAACTTTTGATAATTCAGCTTCTGATCTTTCCATTTTATGGTGGTGTAAAAGTACTACGTATTCATAGAAACTGTACTCGGCATTTTGATCTTTCTCTGGGATAGTGATATTTGGTGTGATAGTCTCTCTTGAGGCCGAGCAGTGACTGAGCCTTGGCTCCAGTCAGCTGCACCATCCCCAGGGCAAACATACTCTACATGTACTGTGCTGCTAAGCTGTGATGGTCAGTAGGGCAGGTGTACTAAGTGCAGTTTTGACGTATGATATTTACAATTTACGATGAGCTCATGTGGATGTCATCTTACTATAAGCCAAGGAGCACTGTATATGTATGTCCAATGCAATATTTTGGAATTATGAAAAAAAGGCTGTTTATTTGAATTACACACTTAACTGGACATCCTATATTTTATTTGACAACCTCATTCTAGCAGATTTGTAAGAGTCAAACTATGAAACAAGCATCTGTGTGTCAAAGTGGGCCTGGGCCAGAAAAAAGAGATCTAAAAACCAGAAGTGATTTCCTGCATTTCCCAACAGGCTGCATGTGTATTTTTTAGGGCAGCTTCAGAGTGCTTCAGTGCTTTCTCCTAGAGGGACTGAGTCAGAGAAAGAGACCCCAAACATTAAGAATAGGCAGGCTTACCGGAGCTTGGAGCGAGTCCCTGTCAGCTTTCTTATTCACCACTGTACACTCAGGGGTCCTTTGGGAAGGTGTTGACTCTCCTGGTTTCAGCCCCCCACATCTCTCTGAACAACCTGAAACCTCCATCTTTCTAGTGTGGACCCCGGAAGCACATCCTGTTTCTGGGTTACTACACCAACTATATCCTGGGTGCCTGAAAGGGACAGGGGCTGTGGGAGTCTATGGCACTACTTGCAGGAAAGGCCTGACTTAGGACTTGTGTCAAGAGGCCAGGCCAGCTAGCGAGCTACCAGTGAAGCCAGGGGGCTGGAAGAAATCAGAGAGTAAACCAATCACTGTGATAGAGCAGAGTGCATAACAATTGTAATACAGAAATCACCCTGCCTCTCTGTCTCTCTTTTTAGCAGATCCCAGCAAGCCACTGCTTTTGGCTCTGCACAACCTACAGTAATTGGCTATTTTTGTGAGTAGTTGCCAACTCAATCCAGGAGGAAATTCCATGCTGTCAGCCAGCAGCACAGATTGTTGCAGGAAAAATGACACAGCTCATCCTCTGGGCAAACTTGCAAATTATTACGAATTTCCTGATCCCTCCTCCCCTCACACAGCTGGCTGGAGAAGGGTGTAAATTTTTCCATGGAGACAGGAGACTTTCCCTCAGTGTGATTTCTTGTGATCACACAAATCCTCATGGCTCTTGACTTACATTACATTCTTTCCCTGACACTGAAATACAACCTACATAGGCCCTGTTCTGGGGCATGTCCAGGACTTGGGCACCTGGGTCTCCTGGCTTTCCTGCAGCTGATACAAAATCAGATTCCTGAAAGGGACGTTGGCCAGTTAAAATTCGGCACCTCCAGTTAAGTGACACCATGAAAACCAAACATGCAGTGGTCATTGGTGCAGAACAGTTTTGACATAAACCGAAGCCTGCTCATCCGAGGCCCAGGGTTGATCTAACCACTGATGACTTTGCCCGAGCTGTGGACAGTACTCTCCTTCTTCTGACCCAGGCTGTCCCATAGGTCTTGCTTGTCAATTTCCTAGACTCTCCCGGTAAAATCCAATTTACTGGATAATCATCGACGCCCCTACGGTGCTCATCACACTGTGCCAGGCTCCAGGAGAACACAATAATTAATAATACACAGGATCTGGCTTCAGGAAGTTTGCTGTTTAGAAGGCAAGGGGATCTACAAATCGATGCAATATGAGATGAGACCAAATGGAGGCCGCACAGCAGTGGCGACAGTGGGAGCAAAGGGTTTGGAGAGAGTCCTTGCAGGGGGTCGGGGCCTGGGGATGTCTTACCGAAGGGGCAGCATCTGAGTGGGGTCATAAGGGGCTCTTGAAGAACAGGCAAAGGTGTGGAGGGAGGGAGGGTCACCTCATAGCACAGGGCAGTGGTGGCGACCTAAAGGCACACAAGCCAAAGCAGGCTGTTAAAAGCTCTAAAAGGTTTGCCATCTCTATCATAGGATTTGTAGAGAGGGGAGAGGGAAGTTAGGTTTTAGCTTGAGATAAGAGGTCACAGCCCGAAAAGCATCACCTTAGAGGAGAAACCAGACTTTGGTTCATGATCCCAGCTGGGTTGGGGGGCATCTCCATTGCCCAGCGCACACAGTTCAGCACCAGCCCCGACAACTCTTATTTTGATAGATCCTAAAGAATTTTATACCCTGATAACCCGAAGGAAAGATAAGCACTAATGGTAAGTTATATATTATGTGCATGAATCTTGTGTGTAACATCAAGTTATGAATTAATGTCCAATGTTAAGCTGTGATCGTGAATCCTTAGGCTGTTTCTTTAGAAGATCTCAAAGTTCTGTGCTCCAGCTGTCTCTGCGGATTAAGAAAAAGTAAACTCTCCCTCTTGCAAAAACTCTGGGAGCAGCAGGAAACCAACCTGTCAGCTGAAATTGATTTATTCACTCAACTGGAATGACCCGACCCACTTAACACGTCCTCAGAGAAGGAGCAGTTTACTTCCCTCAGCCCATAGGATCAGGCTGATGACAGCATCGCAATGTAACATCTTCCTGAGCAAGCGTGGGTGGAAAACTACCATTCCCACTTGATAAATGGAGAAATGTTGGTTCAGTTTTCATAGTCACATAAGAGACACTCACCTCCAGCCTGATAACACATTCAGCCTAACCCATGGTTTCCTGAAGTGCAGGATAAATCCCTTCCTGTCCATCTGTACGTACGCATTTCCCTTAACCCAAAGTCCAGGTGGTCAGACTTCTTTATCATCCAAAGAGAAATCTAGTCTTGCACAGCCCTCGACCCTCCCTCACTTACTTCCAAATACCTGGTAGTCTCTCCTTTCTTCCCTTCATAGCAGCTCCTTCCAATGTCTCTTGTGCTTGCTTAGAGTAAATCTTTCTAAGCCCTTGCTGTGCATACACAGCTTGCAGGCTGAGGCAGAACTCAGAGCCCCGGCAAGCCAAGTTTGATTGTGTCGCAGGCTAGCTCCAGGCGTTCAGTCCAGGAGGAAATGACATGTGCAGCCCAGTCAGCTTCCAAAGCTTCCACCTGGCCTCGATCACCCCGGGTCTCCAGACACTTGTGTGTGCTGATCGTGGGATGCAAAGCAGCTGCGGGCTTCTGAGGTGTCTTGGTAACTACAAAGACAGAAATATAAACATCAGTGAGTATGTCAGGAAGCAGATGGCCAATCTTAAGGGTTAAAGCATCAGTGGGGCTGATTCTGCCTTGTCTTATTTTCTTTCTTCCTGTGCTGGAGATTGAACCCAGAGCCTCACCTATGCTAGGCAAACCCTCGACAACTGAGCTACATCCCTAGCCTTCCCCCAGTCCCCACTTTAAAATTTTTTATTTATTTAAAATTGTATTTTGACACAGGGTCTTGCTAATTTGCCCAGGCTGGCCTTGAATTTGTGATCCTCCTGAGCAGCTGGGATTACGGGTGTGCACCACCATTAGGAGATTCTGCTTACTTTCTGTGTTGCTAATGATGAAAGCAGGATTCCTATGTCTCATCAAATGGGACAACTGAGGCTTTATAGAGACCTCTCGCTTCTGCATTTATCCCACGAGTGTGTGCAGAGGGACGAGCATGTGCCAGGCGCTGCTCAGGCAGCAGAGATAGATGAGAAAAAGCGAAGTCCCTGACCTCAGAGGACTAACACCTGAGGCGACTTAATCACCTGTCCCTGTTAGCCTGGAGTGCACGTGAGTCTCAGGCCACCAGGCTTTCAGGGCTAGAACTGGGACAAGTGTTACCCTACCGGGGAGACGCACATCTACAAAGTGCGCAAATCTATGTAATAATTTCAAATGGCGATGCGTGCCACGAAGGGAGTAACAGCAAGAGGGCGACACTGAGTGGCTGGAGGTGGAGGACGGAATGGCGGCTCTGAGCGGACAGCTCTGAACTGAGGCCTGAGGAGCCCCGCAGAAGCACAGAGGGCCAAGCTGGAGGAGCCAGAAGTGCAGAAGGCACGCAGTGGCCCCGGAGTGCAGCAAGAGGGGAGGAGATGAAGTCGGGGAAGGTGGAAGGGACTGGGCAGGTCGTGTCTTGTAAGCTGTGGCAAGGACTTGGGATTCTGGGGCAACAGGAACCAGCCACCCGGAAGTCACTACAGCCTGCCTCTCTTCTAGCGTTTTACATATGTGTACTCCTTTTATCATTATCTTCCCCTCGTTACAGGCGGAGAAACCGAGGCACAGGAAGGCTGAGAACTCTCCTAGGTGCGCACAGCCATCAGTGGCAGAAAACCAGACCACTGGCCAGGGGCTTGGCCTGAGTCTGCCCCGGCCCCTTCCCTCACTTCCAGACTTTTAGTAGAGAGAGAACCACAGTCTGGCTCATATTTGAACTGAATCCTGTCTTTGTCTCCCTGCGTGTCTCCTCTGCTCCTGCCCCATCAATCCTAGGGCCTCATGAACTAGACTCTCAGTGGGGCATGCAGCTTTAATAATTAAGAGTGGGCTTCAAACAGAAGAAACCAGGGAGATGAAAATATTATGGCACTTTGCTTCTTTATAACCATCCTTGAAATGTTATTCTTGCCCCTTGTTGAATACAAGAAGCAACGTAACCATCCAACTGCAAAAGCTGTTATATTAGCAACCAAATTACTTTATCAGGTGTGGTTAACAATGGATTTTCTTACCTCTCCCATTTCTGATAAAATGTTTGCACAGCACTACATGGGGAAATACAGAGCTACAGCAATAAAAAATGAACAAGGATAATTTGTGTTGGCATTTCCACAATAGAATGTCAAATATTTCACACCCTGGTGATATTAAGCCTTTCTATGCTTATAGCTACTTTCTTTTAAAAAATGCTTTATGTCCATTTTATTATTAATCTTAAGCTGTGCATATATATTATCTATACTCTTTTTATATGATATGTTTCTCTAACACTACTTTAAAGTCTGTCATAAAAATAAATATGTCTTGAGCACTGAAAATGATATTGTGTCAGACGAACTAACAGGCAGTTGCAACCAAGAGGGAAAATTCTTTTCACAGGTCTGCCTGGCTTTATTTCATGTAATGGCTCATCCTTTACAGGACTCCCTGCAAGATCATTTACACAAAGAGACTGTGTTGCTTTTTGTGGAAGGTGGATATTAATCAATGTGGACTCATTTTTCTCATTATTGTTAGTATTCTTCTTTACATAGAAACTTTCACAGGGAGGTAGACAAGGCTGATCAGGTCCTGGATTTAACCAGGAATCACCACATTTTTTTTTTTCTTCCCAGTGCTAGGAATGGAACCCAGGGCTTTGCACATGCTAGGCAAATGCTCTACCACTGAGCTATACCTGTGGCCCCTGAAACATTACATTGTAAGAGTTTTTATAAATCACATATGTGAAATGAGTGGAAAAGTAATCGGTAGACATCATTTAGATTTTTAGGGCTTTTTTATTCTTTTTGAATGTTTTTATTAAAAAATTTTATTAATATGTATAAATTGTATACTGATGGGGTTCAGTGTAATATTTCCATCCATGCATACTGCATGCAGTGATCAAATCCAACCACCTCTTCTGCATCAGCTCCTCACATACCTTCTCAACCTC
>NW_022900940.1:29642611-29656185 GCF_012274545.1 Fukomys damarensis
TTTTTTTTTTTTTTTTTTTTTTTTGGTAGCAGGTATTGAACTCATGAACTTGTGCTTGCAATGCAGGTGTGGTGCCCCTGAACTAAATCCCCAGCACTTATTTATTTATTTTGTATCAGGGATTGAACTTGGGTCCTTGAGTTATTTTTGAGTTTTTGAGACAGGTCTTGCCATTAGTTCAGGTTGGCCCTGAACTCACTGTGTAGCCCACACTGGCCTCAAACTCATGTCAATCCTCCTGCCTCAGCCTCCTAAGTGCTGGCATTAGAGGTGTGCATCACACACCCAGCAAGCTTTTTTAGTTTTAAAAAATTGTTTTTGCTACTTCACTCTGAAAAAGAGATCAAAGAGACTATCAGAAAATGGAAAGACATCCCTTGTTCTTGGGTAGGAAGAACCAATGTAGTAAAAATGGCCATACTTCCAAAACTGCTACATAGATTCAATGCAATCCCAATTGAAATTCTAGCAGTATACTTCATGGACCTTGAGAAAACAATCCAAAAATTTATTTGGAACCAGAAGAGACCTAGAACAGCAAAATCAATTCTAGGCAGCAAAGACAAGGGAGGGGGTACCACAATCCCCAACTTGAAACTATACTACAAAGCTACTGTGATAAAAACAGTATACTATTAGCAAAGAAACAGATCTGACAATCAATGGAAGAGATTAGAAGATGCAGAAACAACTCCAGACACGCTCAGCCACCTCATCTTCCACAAAGGAGCCAAACACCCTCACTGGAGGAAAGATAGCCTCTTTAATAAATGGTGCTGGAAAATCTGGGTTTCAACTTGCCAAAGATTAAAACTAGACACATATCTCTCACCATGCACTAAACTAAAATTGAAATGGATCAAAGACGTAAATATTAAAACAGAAACACTAAACCTGCTGGAAGAGAGGTTAGGTAGAACTTTTGAAGACGTTGGCATAGGAAAAGACTTTATCAACAAAATATTAGTCACACAGGAAGTAGCACAAAGAATAAACAACTGGGATCTGTTCTTATTAAAAAGCTTCTGCACAGCAAGAGAAATGACTAACACTGTGAAGAGACAACCCAGCTGTTCCTCAGACAAAGACTATCTAAAATGTGAAAAGAACTTTAAAAAATCAGGCCTCCCAAATGTAAAGACCCAATCCAAAAATGGGCATCTGAAATGAACAGACATTTCTCAGACAAAGAAGTAGAAAGAGCAAATAAAAGTATAAAAAAGTGTTCAACATCACTGGTCATTTGAGAGATGCAGATGAAAATAACACTCACATTCCACCTTGCCCCAGAAAGAATGGCTGCTATCACGAAATCAACTAATAACAAATGCTGGGAGGGCTGTGGGGAAAGAGGAACAAGACTCCACTGCTGGTGGGAGTGTAGACTGGTGCAACCACTGTAGAAATTAGTATGGAGATTCCTCAAAGAACTAGAATTGGAGGTCCCACCTGACCCAGCTATCCCCCTGCTGGGTATCTTTCCCCCCAAATGAAAAAAAACTATACCACAGTGATATAAGCACACCCATGTTCATAGCAGCACAATCTGTAACAGCTAAAACTTGGAAGCAGCCCAATTGCCCATCAACTGGAGAGTGGATAAAGAAAACGTGGTTTTTCCAGAGATTTAGCTCAGTGGTGCTGCCACCTGCTGCAAGTGTGAGGTCCTGAGTTCTAACCCCAGTACCAAAAAAAAAAAAGTTTTTTAAAATAAAGTGGAGTACTACTTAGCCATAAAAATGAGAAATTAGAGACATTTATAGTTAAATGGATGCATATTGAGGCGATACTCTTGAGCAAACTAAGTAGGACACATGTGTAAATACTGAATAGTTTCTCTAGTGTGACAAACTGAAAGTATAAATAGGACTAAAAGGTATAATAGATAATGTGAAATAGGAAGTAAAGGGGCAAAGGGCAAGAGGAAATGGGTAGGGTAGGGGAAAGGAAAGGGAATGGAATTATTATGAGAAAATGAAAAAGTGGAAACAAAGTCTTTATAAATAGGGAGGGATGGAGGGGTTGAAGGGAGGGCAGGGGAATGGGGAAAAAATAAGAACCAAGATGGATTGTGTAAAGGTGCAAATTTCCAATGATGAATGTCATTATATTGTACACCTTAAATGTTCCAATAAAATTAATTTAAAAAAAGATTTTAAAAATTGAGATGCCTCTGTAAAGAATTAAAAGCACCATACCATAGTTATATATGAATACACATGTTCATAGTGGCACAGTTTCTTATAGCTAAATCTTGGAAACAGCCCAAATGCCCATCAACTGGTTACTGGATAAAAAAGGTTTTTTAAAAAATAAAAATAATACTCAGCGATAAAGGACGATAGACTAGAGACATTTATAGCTAAATGAAAACACCTTGAGACCATATTCTTAAGCGAAATAAACAGGACACACATGTAAATACCGAATTGCTTCTCTGGGGTGAGAAACTGAAAGTGTAAATGAGGACCAAAATACAGAACAGATATTGTAAAATAGGAAGAAAAGCGGCAAAGAGGAAGAGGAACCAGGGAGGGGGGCAGGGGAAGGAAAAAGGGAAAAAAATGAAACAATAAGAAAAAAGCAGAAACAAAGCTTTTGTAAATAGGGAGGGTAGACAGGATGGAAGAGGAACGGGGAAAAAACGAGAACCACGATATATCATGTATGGGTACAAATTCCCAATAATGAATGTGGTTATAATGTGTACCTGAAATGTGCCGATACACTTAGTGGAAAGATAGTTTTTAATTTAAACCACAAAATTATTTTTTTCAGATAAGAATGTATCCAAAAAAACCTCCCAAACCAACCAACCAACCAACCCCAGGAGAGAGCTGTAATTAATTCTGATTTTGCATTTCAAAAACAGCCCTAAAAAGCAGAAGGGGGAGCCCCACATCTCCCCGTGGCACCTAGGAATCTGGTGAAGACCGTGCGTGGTCTGTGCAGATATCTGCTGTCCAAGTTCACACCCGGGGTGAAGGAGACAGGTTCATAAGGCTGCGCCACGGGAGGCAGATTTGGAAGCCGAGGCCACCCGGTCTCAGGAACTGCCGCTAGGACCGCATGGTTGCAGAGGTGAGCACAGGTATCTCATTTTTTTTCCCTTAAATCTTTTTTCAAGACAAACGCAGAACAAAACCTTTGCTAGCTCAGAGAGAAGCATGCGGAAGGATGGGACGAGAGCCTGTTCTCTGATAACGGAGTACTGTACCTGGCATGCAGATCACGGGAGTGGGGACCGTGGGGACAGCAGGCTGAGAAGTGGTCTCACAAAGATTTGTCCAGGTTCTGATCATGAGGACCTATAATGTTACCTGATATGGAAAACAGCGAGTACCACACTGAGAGCAAAAGAAGTGACTGAGAATCTTTTTTTTTTTTTTTTTTAACATAAGCTGCTTTGTTTAGTTTAATTATTTTGTGTATTTGTGTGTTTGTGGGCTGTGGATTGAACTCAGGGCCTCACCTATGCTAGGCAAGTGTGGCTACCACTGAGTCAATCGCCAGCCATGGTGAGACTCTTAAAAGGAGTTACTCTTGGATTGTGAAGGTGGCGTCTACATGCAGCCACGTGTATCTCTGTACCAGAGAGGCACAGAGAGCACAGGCGCAGACCCGCGGAGGAAAACACGATGTGAAAACAGACACAGAGAATGAGGTGGTGCAGACCCGAGCCGAGGAAGGCCTGCGGCCACCAGAAGCTGGGAGAGGCAGGGTCTTCCTCCGAGTGGACCCCGCCTACAACTTTGTTTTCAGACTTCTGGCCGCGAACTCTGAGACTACATTTCTGTTCCTTTAAACTAAGTTAATTTAGCTACTGTAAGTGATTGTGATGGGTAAGGAATAAGGAGGAAAGGAAATTATGTTTTTGTTGCAAACTTAAGACTAAATACTTCCGTTAAATCGCTATACAGAGAACCCTTGTGTTATGACTGGCCTGACATGTGAACAACTTGGGTTATGACTGTAATTTTAGTTTTAACTTACAAAGTCTTGAGTTACGACCAGAATGCCAGCAGCTTGTGCATCCAGATGGTCTCAGATACAGATTTAACCCTTAAAGAGTTCTGGAAGGAACATTCCAACATCCTTTCCTGTGTGGAGTTAGTTGAGAAATCCTGGGCCAATGTCTCTCTAAGGACACTGCAATCTCTCTGTCTATATGAGAGAGACTTCGAAGGCTGTGTAGAGGAGCCTGAGCCTTCAATTGACCAACTTGAGTTACAACCAGCCCTGTGGAACAAATTGAGTTCGTAAGTCAAGATTCTGGGAGTTGGCAAAGAGCAACAGACTCCTGCGACTGGCAGAATTCTAGGATGCCGTATGATCTACATCCCGTGCTGCTACTCCTATGGTTGTGTTATTTTACATGGAAAATAGATTCTGAAGATGTAAAATTACTACTCAGTTGATTTTAATATGGGGAGATTATGGTGTGGTGCTAACCTAATCACACAAGCCCTTTAAACACAGAGCATTTTCTCACATTGGTACACAGAAGAGGACACAGCAAGATATACTCTGGCTGGCCTGGAAGCAAGCAAACTCTCATGCTGTGGCAAGAGAAAGGCGGCTCCCAGTGCTGATGGTGGCTCCTGTCTGACAGCTAGCAGGAAATACTACTTTAGTCCTATATGCAACAGGAATGGGCTTTGCTAACAACCAGACTGACAGAGGACCACGAGACCCAGATGAGAAGCACAGCCTCAGCCAATCCCTTGGTTTCAGCCTTACGACAACATAAAACTCAGTCACAGTGTGGCCAGTTTCTGACCTACAGACCTGTCAGCTATAAAGTGGATGTCGGCTGAAGCTGTTATTTGTGGCAGTTCGTTATGCAGCAATAGATGACCGATACATACTGACACATATTGACCAGCTCTGCACAGGGCAGGGAGGGTGCTGATTTGAGAGTTCTCTCCAGGGCCTGCCTCTACTCAGTTCCACTTTCTTCCACCCACCCCCACATGCCTGGACTGTCAAGATTCTGCTAAAGTCCAGGACACATTTTTTCTTACCTGATTTATCCAAGTTAATCCCGAATAAATCGAGCTCTTAGTGTAGCAAAAATTCCTCTGGGCAGGTGCTGTAATCACATGGTATGGAGAACAAACTTGCCTGTTCCCAATGGGATTCCATGCTGTGGTGTGCAACACATACACACAGCTAAATGCTAAGATGTGGTTTGTCCATTTTCAAGGAAGAAACTACAGACATCCAAGAAGAAAAAAAAACATCCTGTACCCAACTCAGAGAACAAGTGTTCATTCCACTTGCTCCAGATCCACCAACTTCCTCTAAAATGTGCCAAACTCTTTTGTACTCTAAGGCATTTTCATATGCTTTACCTCTGTCTGAAATATTCTTTCTTTTACTCTTTCAACTGGTGAATTCTTTATCTTCAAGGGTTCAATTTAAATATAATCTCCCCAAGACTCTTTCTTCTTGGCCACACAATCTAAAATTGGTCTCCGCTGTTAGTCTCTCCAAGGTCCTTATTTTCTGTCATGGCACTTTATCACATCTTGTAATTATATATTGATTTCTTTACTTGCTTGACCACTGGACTATAGCTTCATATATTACTCAATACTCCTTTGATTGCAAGCAACAAAATCATCCTTCAGCTTGCTTAAACTATAAGAGGGGGTACACACTTTGTGGAGTTGAGAAAAAATTCCTATCTCAGCAGGATGAATATTGTAAGCATTGTCAGACTTTCTCTCACAATTCCAGCCACTTTAGAAATCTGTGAGCCTCCACTCATACTTCAAGTTCCTGGGAGAGAACTCCAAGTTCCAACCCATGGACTGGGCATTCCTGTGAGGGTCAGAAAGCACCATGTATTATCTTGTCGTCAGTGACAGGTCTGAGCAGCAGACACACGCTTATTGTCAGCTTCTGCTGAACATGAATGTAAGGCTCTGGGCCATGCAGCTTCACTATCGGTGTCTGATTTCTTCAGTTCACCACAGGCCTTGCAGTTCTTGGAGGGCACTGGCCCCTAGCAAGTGCCGTAGAGCACTCTGCCGAGGAAAGCCAGTGTCACAGCTGAGCCAGCCAGTTGGAGTCCACGGAGCTGGAGGGGGTCTGAACGCAGCCTGGAGAAGACAATCTGGGCTCAAGGTACACGGAGGGAGACCAGAGTGTGAGTCCTGCCTTGTCACTGTGACTTTCAACACCTAGCCTGTCTGAGCTTTAACTGCCCCCACTTTTGGTACCAGGGGTTGAACTTGGGACCTTGCACTTGCAAGGCAGGCAGCAGAGCCACTGAGCTAAATCTCCGGTCCCTCAGCTTTAAGTTTTAAAATGGGTATATTTAAAGAGAGGAAGGGAACAGGGGAGAGGTACAAGAGCAGGGAAGCGGGGGATGGGTGTGAACAAACTAGATGTATTGAAAACCTCCCCAAAATGTGAGACTAAGAGGAGGAGTGGGGCCAGGAGGGAGGCAGCAGGGTGACAGTGATCAAAGGATGTTACGTGCAAGCACCAATCTGCCAAAACGAAACCCGTTAAAGCCGATAAAAAAGAGTGCAAATAATGAGTAAACAGAAAAAACTCCTTCAGTTAAAAATGAGCATAATCATATATACAAAAAAGCTATGAGTACATTTCTTTAAATGGCTAGTAAAGCTCTTCGGGGTACAAGTTTCATACGGTGAATGGGGGATCATTATGTATATCTACACTGTACCAATAAACTTAATGATTCAAAAAAAAGCTCTTCAGAGATTCCTTTCTACTATATCATCTTATTTCTGCATTCGTCATCACAGATCATTTTATTTTATATAGGTATTTATTCACTGATCTGTTTCTCCATCAAAATGAAAGTTCCAGGAGGTCAAGGATGTATCTATCTTATTTAAGGCTTTATTTTCAATGCCTGGCACATAATAACTAAGTGAATAAATAAACAAATAGGGCCGGGGATATGGCTCAGTGGTTCTACTAACTGCCTTTCAAGCACAAGGTCCTGATTTCAATCCCTGGTACCAAAAACCAAAACAAAAAAACCTGACAAATAAATAAATAAATTTATGCAGCACTGGGGACTGAATTCAAGTCCTACACACTGAGCTGCATCCATAGCCTTTTAAAAAGATTATTATTGGTGGTGTTGTTTTTAAATTTTGAGACAGGGCCTCACTACGTTGCTCAAGCTAGGCTCCAACTTGTGATCCTCCTGTTTCAGGTTGCCAGAGTTGCTGGAATTACAAGCATTTGCCACCACTCTCAGCTAATAAATATTTTTTTAATAAATGAATACAGGAATGAAAAAATGGAGACCCAAGGGAGAACAGAGGGAACTACAGCGCGGGTCATCCCTTTCGAGGCTCTGATACGACAGGAAAACTTACAAGCTCCTGCAAACAGGCTGTGCCCCATTTTCTAGGCTCCTGCTGCCTTTTTCCTTCTGCCCTCTCCTGACTGGTGTTTAAACAGTCCAGCCTGTCTCAGCAGAGCCAAGGAGTAGGCAAAGGAAGGGTAAGGGGCAGAGGGTGCCTCCTTTAAAGATGCCAGGACCCCAGCAACACAGTACCTGGGGGATAGGGGGACCCAGCGGAGGTGCCTCTCTCCGCCTGGAATCAAGCAGGGGTTTTTTTCATGGACAATCTACCCGAAACAAGGGGCGGTTTCCTTAGCACTTCCTTAGAGGTGCGAGGATTAGGTGACAGACTATGTGGCTGACACACAGTGGGTCCTACAGGAATGGCAGTGTTAGAGATTGCTAAGCCTCACTGCTGAGTGAGAACTGTACTGTGTTCAGAATGACTGCCAGCTTTGTGCACACCTCCCCCCTTTTCAAGAAAAAAGTCCCTTTAGGGTCACCAGGTGGCAATTTAGCTTGAACAGAGGAAATGCAAAGTGCACAGCGAGCAGCCAATCTCTGGTGTAATCTCGTGGTTCTCCTGTAAGGAAGCTCAACAAACAACAGAACCCCTGACCTCTCATTATGGTTCCCCACCTGCTTTGTAATCAAACATCCATTTATGGTTAGGAGCAGGACGGCTGAGCTGCCCTGCCAGTGAGTTTTCAAGCAGACTTGTTTTGTGTGCATGGTAAGAGGATTTCCCTAACAGCTGGAGTGGCCAAGCCCACTCTTAAATCGGCTCCTGGGGACCCAGAAGGAGTCAAGCCTGCAAGGACACTGCCCATGGTCCACAGTCTACACCAGAAGAGCAATTTCCTAAACAATGTGACCTGGAGGCACTGGGTCACCCTTCACCCAGAGGCTTTAGAATCACTTAGGAGATGTTTTCGCTTTTGAGATACTCTGACCTAGTTTACCTCGAGAAAAACTCCTGCTGGACCCCACCGGGGAGCCTTGGATTCTAAGATTTTAGAAATCCAGGGAGTTAGGAGAAGGGTTGGTGAATTTCGGTGGATTTCATTGGCTGGACCTCCTGCCTTGAGAACTGGGAGAGGAGAAAACTATTTCACTGCTCTGTAAAATGAGAATAAGAATAATATATGTGTCAAGGGTGTATAATGAGGACGGCATGATTTAGAACAGTGCGGGGCATAGAGTATCATCCAATAAATATTTATCTCCCCGTTTCCCTCACTCTGGTTGCAAAGTGACTGTCTTCCTTGATTGAGAGGGGAATACATGAGCATGATTTCAAAAATGCAGAGCCACACGTGGGTTACAGTGGAAAAGAAACTCTCCCTTCCACCTCTCACTCATCCCGCTCAGAGAACATTCCTAGTTTCTTGAGCATCCATCCCGATGATCAATGCAGCTATACATTTGTATTTTATATATGCACTTCTAAAATGACAAACGGTAGTGCACAACACATTTCTGGGGCTTTTCAGAAAAAGATAACAGCTTTATTGAGATATAATTCACACCCCACGTAACTCGCCCATTTCCAGTGTGTCTTGCCTTTTCATGCGTCATTTATTTCAGTTCCATATCGGCATAACTATATCCCCTCCTCCTTCTCGATGGCTGCCTTTGATTCCTCTACATGGATGTCCCATAATTTTATTCGGTCCTCTATTGGTGGATGTTTAGTTTGCTGCCAGTGTCGCAATAAATAATGAATATCCCGGGACGTAAGTCTCGCCGCATGTCCAAAGGTTGCCCTGAAGTTTCTGCTCCGGCCTCTGTCCCTTTGCTGGGAGCGTGATCTGCTCCCCAGCGATGGTCCTAATACCAGCGCTTACAAACTGACCTGCGTATGGTGCTGGCCGTGTGCTGCATGTGTGCGTTGTTACCTTTGGCTTATGGTTTCAACATACACTGTAACTCATACAGTATTATTAATCATTGTTAGTGCTCATGAGACTGGATTACGATGGAATTGGCGGGAAAGTGAACGCAAACTGGGAATATCTGTAGTTTTGGTATAACGCTACTTAGTAATTGTCACAGCTGGATTTGGCAGGTGTAATCGTGGACACATCACATTTCAGGCAGGAAAGCCATTTTCTCTCCATTTCTCTTCCCTATCATTCTTAGAAATGAACCTAAATAGGCTTGCATAGGGCTCAGACTTTGTCATCAGAAGGTTCTCCTTGACAACCCGAGGGTAAAAGGAAAACTAAGAACTTGTCTGAGAAGAGATGAGAGGCATTTTTCTGTCTGTCCGCCTGCTTGTACTACTCACCAGGCCCAAGGCTAAACTCTTCCTTTGGGTACATTGACACAGTTGCTTCTCATGACATTCCCAGGAGCTGGGAGCTGTTATAAACACAGTGACCCCATTTCACAGATGTGGAAACTGAGGCATGCAGATGTCCTGTAACTTGTCAGAAGTCTTCCAGCCAGTGAGCTGGGAAGCCAGGGTCTGTCTGGTGGCCTGGCTTCCGTATATGGTCACCTGCTCCTCTCTACTGCTGCAGACAGCAGGCGCCAAGGCACTTGGTCTAAGCACAACCAAGTGGGAGCGCCTAGCACGATTCTGTATACACGTAAGGCTTACAGTATGTTTTTATCTTATTCCTGACCACATTCTCCTGCTTCTGGTTAAATTTTTCCATTAAAGATATATCCTTGAGGTCTTTCATAGGACATTTCCTATGAAAACACAAAGGAAGGTGGGCATGGTGGTGCACACCTATAATCCCAGCACTCAAGAGGCTGAGGCAGGAGGATTGCCATGAGTTTAAGGTCAGCCTGGGGTCCGTAGTGAGCTCAAGGCCAGCTTGAACTACATAATACGACCCTTATTAATAAAAGAAAAAAGGAAGAAAGAAAACACAACATACATGGGAAAGTGCAGTTCCCTTGGTAGTATCTAGTCCACTGAAAGCAAAGGCTCTGGGCTGAAGGTTCTCAGCTCTAAAACTTGCTCTCTGTGTGGCCTTGGCCAAGCCCGTTTGTTTTCACTAAATTTATTTTTGTTTGTGGTGCGAGGGATCAAACTCAGGGCCTCATATGGTACTTATATTTTTATTCTTTTACAGTTCTGGGGCTTTTACAGTTCAGGGCTTTTTGTACCAGTGAGGCACACATTCTATCACTGAGCTGTAGCTGCAGCTCCAACTCTGTTTTCTTATCTGTAAAAAAGGAGTAATGAGAGTGACTTTGTGTTGCTGCAAAGTAATGAAGTTCAGGTACTCAGCGCAGCGCTGAGGCAGGGAAGTTGTAGAGAACAATCGTTCCCACACAAAACCCTCCTTCACTCTGTACTAGCTGGGCTAAGTTAGGCAAATCATCTCTCCTCTCCCTGAACCTCAGTGCCTTGCCTAGAAAGTGGGGCTGGTAAAAGGACCTCTGTGATAGCGTTATGATAACAGGTAAACGAGATCCCTGGTGACATACCAAACAGTGAACACTCACCTGGTCAGGGCTAGGTACAGCCATCTTTACTGCCTCCCTTTCTTTAAATGGTTGTGTTGTTCAGGATTCTCCAAGGAAATACTTTACTGCCCATTGTACTGGTTTGCTAGGGCCGCAGTAACAAAACATTACAGCCTAGGTGGCTTGATAAACAGGCATTTACTTCTCAGTCTGGAGGTTAGAGTTCCAAGATCAAGGTCCTGTTGGGGCTGGCTTCTTCTGAGTCCTCTTTCTTTGACTCACAGCTGGCTACCTTCTCCCTGGGTCCACACGTGGCCTCTCCTCTGGGCATGAATATCCTGGTGTCTCTGTGTCCAAATTTCCTCCTCTTTTTGTTTTTTTGAGACAGAGTCACACTGTATATTTTAGTCTGGCCTTAAACTCACTATGTAGCCCAGGCTGGCCTCGAACTCACAGCAATCCTCCTGCCTCAGCCTCCTGTGATGGATTGACTAATAGTCAACTTGTAATGAAACAGCATGGTCTGGGCATGGAGGACCCACCTAAAGACTGTTACCAATAGCCATCAAAAGAGAAACGGGGAGGAAGATCTTGCCCTGTTGATTTTCTAGGAGAAGCTTGCTGCGGATGGTTTTCCTGATGTGAACTAGGCTGTTCTTCTTGGAGGAGGAGCTCGGGACCTTGGGAATGGCTACTGCTTTCATCAGGGGAGCTCAGTCTTTCACTGTAAGCATCACTTCCTGGCTCCAATGGGGATCCCTCAGCTTGGTGGCACAAATCCTTCATCTTATCTGCGAAGATTTTCTGGCTTCCATCACTGCCCTTTGGGCCTTCTAGGACCAGATCCTCGATACAGACACGTATGAGACATTGCCGTGGGCTCCAGGCCACTGGATGGACTTGAGGAGGACACTGCCTTGGACTCTAAGCTGGGCTTGTGTGGGAAACTGCTGGGATCTAGACCCTCAGCTGAATTCTTTGGGCTTCTAGTGCATGGTTGATCTCGTGCACTGCTTTGCATTTGACTCTCTGGGTAATTATCACAAAATAACCTTGTAAATTATGTGTCCTGTATTTAATGTATTCCCTTGCCCAATCCTGCAGACTACCACACCTCCCAAGTGCTGGGATTACAGTCATGTGCCACCACTCTCAGCTCAAATTTCTTCTTCTTATTTGGATACCAATCAGATTGGATTAGAGTTTTCCTCAACAGCCTGGAAGCCCAGCTGGTGCATGGACCAGGTAGAACTTAGCTCATTTTAAGTTAATGAGCCCTCCAAAGTCCCCATCTCATCTCTAAACACAGTCACATTATAAGATTCTGGGGGTTAGGACGTCAACATGTGAACTGGGGAGGGGCACAGTAAAGCCTATAACCAAGTTCTAATACCTCCTGAAAGGACTGAGGATTAAGAAATCAAGTCATGTGGCAGGTCTTCAGCAGGCACTCAGTAAATGTTACCTTCTTTCCCACATCTGGAAAACCCTTTGGAGTCGTAAGAAATGACAAGCATAGGATGACCCCAAGCTAGCCTCAGCCTAGTTCTCCATTTTTCCCGAAGGGTTAGCAACTGGGGAGATTTTTCTTCAGGCAATTTGCTAGGAGCTAATCCTGCTCAGCTCTCGCATCCCTCCTTGTGCCCTCCCTCCTCTCCTTCCACCTGGTCCAGGCAGGCTGGGCTTCCAGGGGAGCCCTCAGCCTGTCAGAGCACTTCAGGAGGGGCGTTCAGGGCGAGCAGCGAGTTGGCCCAGCCCAAAGCACAGCTCCTGTGGGAGGGAGGGAGGGAAGGAACAAAGCTGGAGCTGGCCGAAACATCAGCTTTCCTCCGGCTTGCCTGGATGGTGGGAGAAGGAAAGGGTTTTCTCCTCATTTAAGTAGTTTCTATGTGTCTAAAGATGTTTTATGGAAACAGATATTGTACCTGATAAAGTGCCAGCATTAATCCATTTGACGTGTTTAAGGGAGGCCTTTTCACAGCAACGTATCATGTTAATGTAACACTGATGGATAAGAAATGGCAGGCGATGATTTCAAGAGAATTTTTAAAATACCCAATGAGAAAAAGAGAGAGTGACTTTCTCTTTTATTCTTTCCTGTGAATAAGTGTATCTTTAATCCTAATAGAATTTGCTGAAATAGTTTTGGCTAAAGTCCAAAGGGAGTTTTCAGAGTGGGCCAATTTTTCTTTATATCTGCTTCACTGACTCAGCCATCAGATAAGTAATTCTGTCCAATAAACATTTATGGAGCTCCTACTGGGTGTCAGGAACTGTACTTCAGTCTAAAGAGCTCAGAGGTGAGCCAGGGACCCAGCCAGTGACAATGACATGCAACAGCTGGGCAGAGTGCATCCACCCTCTCAGTTCATGGATGATCTTATTACCTCACCACGAGAGCCCAACCTGTTCCGCTCTGTATGATGAGAAAGAACTCCTTCTACTCAACCTGTTCTAAAATCTCCAAAAATTCTCTATTTTTAAAGCCAGGTCTGCCCCAAGCAGGTTCCTGAACATCTGGATGAAAGGAAACATATCTTTAATGACATTTTCAAAGATGTTTTATGTGCACATTAAAGTGTAAGAGTTTTTTTGTCTACAATACAGGGATTCATTTTGGTTCATTTTTAAGGGAAGTAACTGTCATTATTATTAACGAAAATTAAAACATCACAGGGTCAGATGCCTGGGAGGTTGAGGACTAAGTCCAGTTTGGGCAACTTTATTGACACCTTGTATTAAAAATAAAAAGTAATACAAGGGCTGAAGATCTAGTTCAGTTCAAAGGTCCTGGGTTCAATCTTCAGTACAA
>NW_022900940.1:29657038-29674473 GCF_012274545.1 Fukomys damarensis
GAATTTACAAAAAAAAAAAAAAAAAAAAAAGACTGGCTTTGGGTGTGTGTGTTTTTTTTTATAAGGGAGTCATTGTCATCTTATTTAATCACATGCTAATGTTCTCACTAGGAACAGCCTATGGCCTAAGTACACTGTGAGAGTAGAGAATGTGCCCCTTGTCCATCATGGGTGGTTTTAGCTAAAACCAGGCCTGAACTGGGCAGGACAGAGGGACAGGCTGGGATTTTCAAAGCCGAACACGAAGCCATGGGCTCTACCTTCAGTCAGGTTACAACAAGGAACACTGAAAAGAAGCCAGAGGTGTGGAAAGGGAAAGGATCGAGGTGATGGCAGACAGAAGAGGGGACGTGTAGAGGAGGCCACCACAGGATAATGTCTGAGTGGTCTTCCTCTAGGATCAGTTGCAACTTGGTGGGAAAGCCTCCCAGAGAAGCAGCGTGACAAAGGTCAGGCCCACCACTGTCCCTTCACAGTAGGGGACCGGCATCTTCGCTGCCAGCCAGAAGAGTTTCTGACCCTTATGCAGCCTAACCCCTACATCTGATTAGGACTGAGGTATTTTGGGAGTGACCACACAGAGATGTATTTGGCGAGTAAGTCTGTCGAATCAATTCATTTTCTTGTAATCCTTCAAGAAAACCGGGTGGGTGCAGAGCCACTGTCTCCTGAGGGATGTTTTGCAAACGAGGAACTGTCACCCTAAAGACCCGGAGTGAGATCGGAAGGGCTCTGAGGAAGGTATCTTCACACGGGCATCTCCTTCCTTTGCCTTCCCTTCTTTTCTCCTCCTTTAGAAATCTCCTCCCCACACCTGCCCCTCCAGGTGCCCAATTTCCTCCCCGCTCTGTTAGGCTCCTTCCCGCCCAAGCACTGTGAGCACAGTGTTAGGCTCTGTGGACACAATGGGTCAGGTCAGCAGGGCCAAGGGCCCGTCATCTGGGGTGTTCTCACTTGGGCAGGGGTTCAAGGAAGCTTCCCAGGAAGGGCTAACTGCGCTGAGTGGGGCAGTATCAGCACTGCAGAGAATCCGGGGGCACCAATGTGACCGGTGAAGATAACGGGGGAACGGGGTGGCAAAGGAAGGAAAGGGTGGGCTTGGCATCCTGAGTCACCTTGCTTCAGCCAGGGGGAAGTTTGATTTTACACTTTAGAAAGAGCCTTCTGGCTGCATCTTGGAGATAGGATTAGAGAGAGAGAGAGAGAGACCAGGTAGGAACATTCTGTGGAGTTGTGTTAGAGATTATTGTGCTATCATTCCTAAGGGACTCCAAGCAAGAGGGAAGCAGGACACAGAGATGAACTGCTAATGGTAGAATTCTTTTCAGCAGAAGAGGAAGTTTGGGAGCCTGGGCTCCTTTCTTGCTGCTTTCAAACCATGCTAAGGCCAGCTGCCCTCCTGGGAAAGAGAGCCAGTGAGGAGGTAGGGGAGGGTGCAGTTTAGCAGTGGAGGCCGAGAAGGGGCGGGGCCAGAGAAGCGGGTAGGGGCTCCCAGGAGAGGCTTTGGGATGCTGAGTTACAGCACTGGGTTGCTCCTCAGAATTATCGAAGGATCTCCACATACCAAGACCTAACCCAGAACAACTGAACACTAATTTCTAAGACTCTGGCTTAGGCATAAGCATTGTTTAAGCCTCCACAACGACTCCAATACGCAGACAAGATCGAGAGCTGTGCCCTAAAGCCGTGATCTTCACAGCCTGCTGAGGGGGTGGGGGCGGCTGGTTAGAAAGGTGGCTTCCCAGGCCTAGTCCAGACTAGCTGAGTCAGAGTCTCCATTTCACAGGGATCCTTTGGCAATTGCTATCCCATTAGAATCACTTGAGGAAAGTTATTTACCACAAGAAAATATAAGTTACCTGTCTCTGGCTTCTAGAAATTGTGATGTGATGGACTGAGGTGTGGCCTGTATGACAGGACTTTTAAAATCTCCAAAAGTGATTCCCACGTGCATCCAGGGTAGAGAAGGATGCAAATTCTACCAGCGTTCTTCATTGCCTTGCAGCCTCAAATAAGACAAGAGTGAGGTGTAGGGTACACAGAGCCAACTCCGGATGACGGTTCAACTTACAATGTTGTGACTTTACAATGCTACTGTATGCAGCCAGTAGAGACTGTGTCTTGAGTTTTGACCTCTTATTGGTTATAGATGTGCCACGCCACACTCCTCTGATGTTAGGCAGCAGATCTAGCCAGCTACAGTGTCCAGTCTACCACATGGTCATGAGAATAAACAGTCAATACTCTACAGTGTACTGTTTTGATGCTTCATAGATTTGGTGTGTTTTTATAATGCATTCTTGACTTAATGATACTTAAAATTTATGATGAATTTATTAGGATGCAACCCCATAGTAAGTCAAGGGGTACAGACCTATAATATTGCAAGTAAAAGTAAGTTTAGAAAAGTTATGAAGTGTTTAAAATATTTGAATAGATTCTGCATCCTTGCAGTAAGTCATTGCTGGAACTAAAATTCTGGAGGCAGCAAAGCCATGAGAATATTTTGGAACATCCACCACCTGCTTGCCCTGTGTAACCCCATCTGAGGATTCAACCTTGTGCGGCCTCATCGTGTGCACGTGTGTAATGGGGCTGGGGATGTAGCTCAGGGGCACCAGGCCTGCCTGGCAAGCGCAAGGTCCTGAGTTCCATCCCCAATACCCCCCGCCAGAACCCCCAAAACCACACAAAATGAGCACAGTAATGCTCCCCTGGGGGCTATGTAAAAAGCAGTGGTGCAAGGAGTTTTTAAATGCCCCTGCTGATGTTCCTGCCTTCGTGTGATTTCTTTGCCTTGTGTGTACGCTGGACCTGGTGGTGGCTGCTAACAAACAGAGCACAGCAAAAGCGATGGCTGCCTTTTTCTGAGACTCGGTTATGAAAACATTGTAGCCTGCTTTTCCATCTCCCTTTTCCCTGTCACTTACGTGCTGATCGCTCTGCTCCCGGCAAGGTCCCGAGGCGTATGACTGAGCACAGAAGCTGATGCTTCCTGGGAGACCAGGAGATAAATACAGCCTTTGAGAGGCCTGGAGTCTCTTATGACCAAACCTGGAAAGCCGCTACCAGATACATCTGATTATCTGTATCTTTCACAGCATGGCTCAGAAAACACCCTCAAGCAACTCAGATTTAAATTGGGGTATGAGTGTGAGGTGGAGCAGCTCCCACAGAACAGCCCCCTTCCCCCAACAATGAACAGCTCTGACCAGGGCCTCCTGGGTTATATTTATGTGATTATCCATCTTTGCAAAATACACCAAGTATTCAGTGCTGCGGACCGTCACCGGCCCTGGTAGTAGTAATGGGTGCTACAGCAGCTCTGCCACCTGGGCCTGGGGATGGACGAGGAGAGGATGCTGGCGCAGCACTCTGGAGCAGAGCTGGCTTGGAAAAGCAGGACTACCTTTCAGACATTAGACAGATCACTTCCTCTCTCAATATCTCAGCTTCCTCATTTGTAAAATGGAGATCATAATAGCTACCAGGCAAGGAGTCTATGAAGCATCTAGCTCATGGCCAGGGTATGAAAAATGCCAGGATCGTTTAGGAAAGTCCTTTCCTAGGCTGAGCTGGGAGAACCGGGGCCAAAGACTTCCCTCCTTTCCTCTCCCATCTGGAAAGGCTGCCAGAGGAAATGCCCCAAGCCACGCAGGCCAGGGCTAGGTGGGAGCCTAAAGGGTTAAGGAGGTCTGGTTTAGAAACCGAGGGCTGAGGGGAAGCTGGAGGTGGGCTGGGACTGGGCCGGGCACTATTAGCATGCAGCTGGTAAATGCTGCCCCCGATGCAGGCTCAGCTGTTCATTCTCCCAGAGCCAAAGAAGAAGGATGAAAAACGGTGGTGAGAGCTCTTGGTGGAAAGGGGCTCGCCGTGGGAGCTGTCCCATCCTGCATGTAGCGCTGATTCAAATCGGAGAAGAGCCCCTGGAGGGGGTTTTGTGAGCCATGCAATGCTAATTAACTCTATTGTTATATTTCATTTCAGCCTTAGAGTCCCTCTAGGTTTGGAGCACTTTCTTTTGCAAGAATTTAAAATTTTGCACCAGTGTGTAAGTTTCTGCCAGTATTGTGGGCAGAGGGGCTGGAAGTCGTCAGGTGGAGAGATTGGGCTCAGTCAAGCGAGAGACTGACAATACACCATGACCAGAATCTTTGGGTTTTTCATTTTATTGAAACCACCCTCAAGCTTCCTGAGTTATGTTTTAGTGGTTAGAGCTTTTTAAAGGAAAAAGACAGGGAGGGGGACCCAAAATCAATGAACGAAGCCTTGAGAGAATGGAAGCCCCGTGAAAGGGCTGATTTGTTTATGCCAAATTCCCTGCAAAAGCAATTCCAGAAAATTTAAGTTTCTGCTACCAAATGCCTGGACTATCTAGGAGCCAAGAAGGAAAGGAAGGACCAGATGAGAAATCCGGGCAGGGAGCCCTCCTCTGCCAACCAACAGAACCAGCCCCCATCTGATCCCAGCAAGGATCGGGTGATTCAAAAGCCAGGCAGGAAGACGATTGTTCCAGGCCTTCTGGATTACTCATAATCCAGGCTCTGACTCACCCGGCTGGACTCACTCCAGGCTGAGAGGGAGTGAAAGGCTCAGGGTCAGCACTCAGCACTGGCCACCGGCCAGCAGCAAACCCCAGGCCCAATTGAGACCAGAGGGACCACAGAATCTGGATTTTTGTCCATGTGGCAAAAAAAAAGCTGCAGATTAGGAGGGTGGTTGATAACCCCTGACCTCTCAAGGCTGAGCTGGGAGTCAGGCTCAGGTACTGCAGTACTGACTGCCATTCAGAAGGGGTGCAGCTTGGCAGCCCCTGGTTGGAACAGTGTGTGTGTGTGTGTGTGTGCGCGTGTGTGCGTGTGTGTGCGTGTGTGTGTTACTGTGGATAGGAAATAAGAGCAGTCTGGTGATTTTGGCATCTTTACACCTGAGCTGTCCAACATATGACCACTTAGAGATCCTTCGGAATTGCACCAGCCAATATAGCAGCCAATTAGTGCACACCCTACTGAGCTCTTCAGGTGTGGCTAATCCAAACCAAGAGGTACAGGATACTTGTCAGATTTCAAAGACAGAGTAAGGAAGAGCCATGTAAACTATTTTATAATTATTTACATTGATTACATGTTCAAATACTCCATCTTTGGATACCTTGGGTTAAGTAAAATTATTTAACATAATATTTAAAGGGCTGGGGTTTAGCTCAGTGGTTCCAGCACCTGCCTCATGAGCACAAGGGCCCAACTTTGATCCCCACTACAAAAACAAAACAAAACAAAAATTAAAATGATTTTATTTTTCTTTCCTTTTAAAAACACAACTACTAAGAAAGTTAAAATCTTACACTGCGTGTGGCTCACAATTTGGGGAGGGTTGGTACTGGGAATTGAACCCAGCACCTTCGCACTGAGCTACATCTTCAGCCCTTTCCTTACTTTGACTAAGACACCCATGCTGGGCTTGAGCTTGTAATCCCCCTGTCTAAGCCTCCTACAGGCCTGGGATTACAGGCATGCGCCACTCCCAGCTTTTAACTCATCAAGCCTCATCTGTTCTGAAGTAGAGCAATGAAGAAAACAGGTTGTGGATCTTGACTAGAGAGGTTGAGTCCCTGGATCTGCCATGAACTGGCTGTAAAATTTGAACTCTCCATGGCCCAGTTTCCCCACGTCTGCAATGGGAGCAATACCAGTACATGAGGAGTTGAAGCTTTAATGAGGAGATGCACCCAAAAGCACAGAAAGCAGTGTTTGGCTCACAGTAAACTTCGTACGTGTAGTTGCCTTCGTTATTATCTAGTCTTAAGCGTTTCTCATAAGGCTGAGAAGAGTCTGTGGAATGTTACTCTGATCTCTACCCTCAGTCCCCCAGACCTGGCATATTAACTGGTGAAAAGACACTCCTCCTTACATGGGTTTTGTGTGTGAATCTGGAGACTAAAAGTTTTTACATGATAGGCAAGTGCTTGAACACTGCCAGCTACACTCCCAGCCCATTCTTACTTTCTAAGTAAGGCCAAATAAGTTAGCCAGCTCAGAGTGGGACATTTGGGATATGAAAGACCCTGGGACGAATTCCTGCTGTCTGACCCTTGTGAGGTTGCTAAGCTTTTCGGAGCCTCAGGTTCCTCATGTGGGTGTAAAGATGTCTGGGAATTCCTCCAGTTTTCCCGTAGCATTTAAACAGGTCCCAGGTTTTCACGAACACCTACTATGTGCCAGCCACAATGAGCATACTGTGGATACTGTGAGGGGAGCTTCCAGTCCAACAGGAAAGGCATGAAGCAATTAGTTATACAAATTCATATTTTTAAAAGTGTGAATAAAAATGAAAAAAAAAGTTTTGAAGTATACAAAGGATGGGAAGGAAAACTACGGGAAGCCGAATAGGGTTGTGCCAGGGGATGGTACTTTATTAAGTTGGAAGAACCAGGTGGCAATTTTTAGGGTATGATTGAACTGTGAAGCTTCATAAAGAAAAAGGGAGGAACTATTGCAGGCAAAGAATGAAAGAGGGCCTGACGCACCAGAGACTGTGACTATCCAGGGAGCCAGCGTCTGTGAGGAGAAGGGTTGTGGTGGTTAATTTTATGGCTGACTAGGTTATGGCAACCAGCTGTTAGGTTAGACACCGATCTAGGTGTGGCTGGGAAAGTATTTTGTAGACGTGACTAATCAGCTGACTTGGAGTGAAGTGGGTACCTCCCTGTGACAGGCATGGGCTTCCACCAATCACCTGAAAGCCTTAAAAGAAAAACTGACGTTTCCCAGAGAAGGAATTTTCGCTTCAAGATTCTAACACAGAAATCCTGCCTCCTCTCTAGTCAGCTGCCCCATGGATTACAGACTCAAGACTGCAACTGTCAACCCTTACCTCAAGTGCTGTCCGACACATTTTGGATTTGCCAATGCCCTCTGTCGTGTGAGCCAGTTCCTGAACATCTCACTCCCTATGCATGTGTAGATGTGGGTATATTTCACCGGCCCTGTTTCTCTGGAGAACCTCAATGATACAGGACTCATAGTGGGGTTTGGGCAGATCAAGTGGAGCAGGGGGAGGAGAGGGGTTCCCAGAGGGGTCAAAGGCAACACCTGGGCTGTGTTTGGAACCAGGAGTAGCGTGAGAGTGTCACATCAAGAGTGATTTAAACATATCAGGGGCAGAGATCGAACTCAGTATCCTAGGCCGTATTCTGTGGTGCTCATACAACGTCTGGGGTAGACTTGTAGCCATGATAGCCTCAGTGTCCTTTACTTGTAGCCACAACCTCTGCTGGTTTGTCTCATGAAAAAGGCTCATTTACATCCCCACTTCTTGAGTCCGGTGGGCTTTGCGACGGGGTGTGGCCAGCAGAATGTAGTAGGATGCTGGTGGGCCAGCGCCAAGTCTAGGTCTTAAGAGGTCTTGCATGTTTCCACTTGTGTCTCTACTACGGCCAGAAGAACATGCCCAGGCTGGCCTGTTTAGTGCGACAGATGTCTGGAGCAGAACAGTTGCCCCAGTGGTTGAACTGAGGCCAGCCTAGATCAGCCAGCAACCAACTGACCCCAAACATGGGAACAAGCCAAGCACAGTCAGCCAGACTGCCTGGCCAGGCAGCTCAGTCACTTGAGCAATGAGTACTTGTCACTGTGCCCCTTGAGGTTTTGTGATTGTAATGCACCATGACTGCGACAGAAGCTAGCACAACATCTCAAGGCATGTGTGGATTAGGCCTTTGGACATGCAAATCCACAGTTCAGGAGAAGTATTGGCAGAGAGGGTGGAGACTGGTCAGCAGGTGCGAAGCAATGACAGGAAATGAAATCCCCTGCGAAGAAAGTGTTCCACGAGCAGAGAAAGAGCCCTGAAGGTCATCACGGGGTAAGGATCAGAGAGAGGGTGAGGAGCCTGCACAGAAGGCCAAGGAAAGAGGCAGGAGAAACACCCGAAGAACCTAGGCCTAGAAAGATGAGGAGCCTCTGGTACTACTGAGCGAGGCCTCCCGTCCAGGGCCCCGGCTAGTGCTTTCCAAAGGAAGTGCTTTCTAATCTACTCTGCCCACTTTCTGTACAGCTGGAGCCTGAAGACCCTCTCACCATGCCTCAATGCAAGTAGGCCTTGCTCATTAGAAGGAAGGAAGTCTTTTTCCTGATTCTGATACAGCATTGGAGAAAGTCAGCAGGTCACTTAATGAAATTCTTTGTAGCCAAGGGCTCACCCTCAGTGGGATCAGCCAGAGATGGATGTCTGTTACAGCTATCCCCTTAACCCACCTGTTGGGCTGAATATTTGTACCTCACCCCCTAAATTCGTGTATTGAAATCTAGTCTCCAATGTGATGGTGTTTGAGAGGTAATTAGGACACATCAGTGGAGCCTCCTGCATGGGATTAGTGCCCTTGTAGGGAGAAGCTGGAGAGCTAGCTTGCCCTCTTTCTGCTATGTGAGGATACAAGAAGGCAGCCATCTGCACCTGGCAGAGAGGACTGCTACCACAACCTACCGTGACTTCCAGCTTCCAGAACTGTGAAAACAAGCGTGGGCTGTTTAGGCCACCTGGTCTATGGTAATTTGTTATAGCAGCCTAATACACTATCCCATCTGTATCCAGTCTCTTAACTTGGGCTTCTATCCCAGACTTGAGCCTGGATCCTGTCCCTTGTTCAATGTTCCACAATGCTTGTCAGACTGATTGGTTAAAATCATAGATTTCACTCCAAAACTCTTAGAAATTTCTAAGAGCCCACCAGCAGTGATTTCTACCTGCTCTGTGACATTTTAAAGGGTAAAGTGGAGGAACAAACGTGGGTCAGGTATGGGTCCTCAGAACATAGCTTGCTATTCTAACTGCATAAAAGAACCTTTCCACCAGTTTCTAATAGCAAGCAGCCCTCGTCATCCTCCCCCAGCTCCTGCACCACTGTGGTGACCGCATCTTTCCATCCCCCAGTTCCGAGTACTGGAAACCATCCTCTCAGAGCTGTGGTCCTCACAGCACGGTCCCCAAACCCGGAATGTGTTAGAAACATGAACACTCAGGCCCCATTCTAGACTTTCTGAACCAGTCCCTCTAGGCTGGGACCCAGCCACCTGTGTTAATATCTTCCACTGGCTTGAGCCACGGGTGGTCCACGCATGACCGTCCCATCGGGCTGCTTGCACTACGATGGCACAAACGGATCTGATCACTGTTATCAGCCTTTTTAATAATAAAATTAATAAAAAGCCACCCAAATGTACCACTGTCATTCAAGCTTCTCAGCAGCAAGATACACAGATCACTGCCAGGTCAAGAATGAGCAAAGCTTGGGTGATTCTGATGTGCGCTGAAGTCTTATAAGAACCTTTTCACAACATTCATCATAGTGTTTCTTCCATTTGGAGTCAAATCATTTTTAGGACAAAAACTGTGCTTCCTTTTATATTTTTATCTCCAGTATAGGGCACAATACTCATTTGATATACCCTCAGTCAAAGTTACGGTCAAGCGGGGTATGGTAGCACACACTTATAATGCCAGCACTCAGGAGGCTGAGGCAGGAGGACTGCCATGAATTTGAGGCCAGCCTGTACTACATAATGAGCTCAAGGCCATTTTGAACTACATAGTGAAACTCTGTCTTCAAAAGAAAAAAATGGGTTACAATCAAAGAAGAATAACTTGGAGGTAGATGTCCTAATTCCTTTTCCTTTATCTGAGATCAATACAATTAAACCAAGAAAGAAATAAAACAGAAAAATTAAAACCAGGCATAGTCATGCACACCTTAAATCCCAACACTTGGAAGGCTGAAGCAGGAGGGCTCACCTTGAGTTTGAGGTGAGCCTGGCTTACGTGGTAAATTCAAGACTAATGTGAACTACATAGTGAGTGAGACCCTGTCTCAAAAACAAACAAACAAACAAACAAACAGACAGACAAACAAAGAGAATTTTATCAACTCCCAGTTGAGTGTTAGGAAGGGTGGGAGAAGGAGAGTTCCAAAAATTCTTAATCAGTTTTTTAAAAGTAGAAAAGAGTGATCTTAATGAAGCAAATACTAGATTCTCAGGACCACCATATCAAATAACCATAAGCTGGGTGGTTTTAAACAGCAGTACTTAGCCAGGTGTGGTGGTGCAAGCCTGTGACTCCAGCACTCAGGAGGCTGAGGCAGAAGGATGGCTATGAACGCAAGGACCAGCCTGGGCTCTACCGTGAGTTCAAGGTCAGCTTGAATTACATGGTGAGACTCCATCTTTAGAAAACAACAATGAAAAATAAACACAAAAAACATTACTCTATTCTCTCATAGATCTGGGAGCTACAAGTCCAAAAATCTATGTTGGGATTTCAGTGACTATTGTAGCAAAGCCTTCACAGCTTTAGTTTGTCACCAGCAAACTGCCCTCTTGTTTTCACTGGGAAGCACTAGGAGGACTTAGCACAGTACCAGCCAGGCTAAGTGTGGTTGACTGTGCTCTGTGAAGTCCTGGGTCTTGGTTTGAAATGGCTCAACAGTCAAATGACATGCCCATCTTTCCTTCCCCAGACCGTCCTCTCCTCAAGGAGCTGTTAACCATCCTGTCATGAGCCTGCATAAAAAGGACTGAGTTCAGAGAGCTTGTGGCTTGTTGAGCACACCCTCATGCCTGGGAAGGAGGTGACGGAAGCTTGAGATCCTTCCAGACTCTCACAGACCTTGCCCTATGAGTCTTTCATCTTGTTGTTCCTTTGTGATATTTTTGATAGTAAACCTGTGAATCTAAGTGTTTCCTTGGGATCTAGCAAGTGACTGAACATGGGTTATGGGCGAGGGGTCATGGGAACCTGTGATTGATAGCTAGATAGTGACAACCTGGACTTGGGGTTGGCATCCTAAGCGGGGGAGGCTTAGGGGACTGAGCCCTTCATTCGTGGGAGCTGATGCTAACCTCAGGAAGACCAATTAGAAGTGGAGGATTACTGGATGTATTGAGTGTTGGGAGTAAGCGTGTAGAAACAGTTTGTTTTCCCTAAGGGTTTTTGGAAAGTCCCAAATTCTAGAAACTTTACTAAAAGAGAATCATCTTTGAAAGCCACGACAGCTCTATGTGGAAAATAGAGAGCTCTGGTATCTAAGTAAGGGCAAAAGAGCTCGCCATAAATACCAGGCAAAGCCACAGATGAGCCCGATCCAGAGGGGAAGTCATGTTTCACATCTGCTGGGATGTTCCCAGCCAAGTGTGCACTGGTCGCCTCGAGTCCAATCATGCTTTCACAGAGCTCTGAATGAAAATTACTTCAGAACCTAAGCTGTGTACTTTTCCTTGCCAACTGCATTAAAAATCAAACTAAAGACTAATCAGATTCTTCCCTCAACAAAGGACATTTAATATCTCATTAGCTTTGGAAAGTTTCACAGCAAATTGGGATAAATAGATACTCTGGAAAGAGCATTATTGTCTTTCTGTCCAAACAGCTACTGACACTCCTTCCCCCCACCCTGACAGAGCTCTCTGCAGAGTGGCTTTGCACAAAGAGGGCACATGGCAGGATTAGTTCACCTGCTTCCGTCCCTGTCATGACTGAGATGAACAAATAGGCCTGTCAGGCCTTTGTGTGTTCCTCTGTCTTCAGGCCGTACTGTGGAAATTAACTTGAAATATTATCAAGAACATTTTTGCTCCTTTGAATCCAGGTACAGGAGTTGTGGCTCATTGTACTTATTCATTCCAAACATCTGGCTGTATTCCACAGTTGTTAGCACAAAGTAATACAGAGCAATAATATAATAATATGCCAATAATCCAGGAGCCTCCATCCAGGAGAGATATACACTATTATTATTTTTTTTGCGGGGGGGTACCGGGGATTGAACTTGCGTCCTTGTGCTTGCAAGGCAGGCCACCGAACCACTGAGCTATATCCCCAGCCCTACTATTCTTTAAAACAAAACAAAACAAAACACCAAGAGTCAGGGTATTCTCCAAAGAATAGCACAACCAAAGGAATATATTCCAAGCCTGATGGTTTGCAATGGAGATTATTTTTCTTTTCCTATCCCTCAATACAAGAGAAATCAGAGCCGGGCGTGGTGGCACATGCCTGTAATCCCAGCACTCTGGAGGCTGAGGCAGGAGGATCGTTGTGAGTTTGAGATCAGCCTGGGCTACATAGTGAGTTCCAGGTCAGTCTCACTACATAGTGAGATCCTGTCTCAAAAAACAAAACAAAACAAAACAAAACAACCGACAACAACAAAAACAAACAAAAAACAAGAGAATCAGAACAAATTTGGGAACCAGTAGGAGAAATAAGTCAGGCCAACACTACAACACCAAGTAACATGGTATCTACATCAACTCCTCTCAGTTTCACTCACAAGTATTTCTCCAGCTTTAATAGGCCCAGATCATCAGACCCATTTCAAAACTCTTTAGAGAAAGATACGCAAATGTTTTCAGTCATATTTTCCGCAAACGTGAGAAGAGAGGCCAGTGGAGGGCAGCTCTGACGGAAGGCAATGCAAGCAATTTGCCAGAAGCATGTTGCTGTGGGAGCAAAACTGGGTGAAGATGACATCTTTTTATGGGATCTAACTTAGGCCTATTAGTTCAAAGGGCACAAGATAATTTCCTGCTTAAATTTGGAGCTAGGAAAAAGTTTCCCTCTCAAAATAAACTTTTATACAGTACTTCCTCTTTGAAGATAAAGGAAACTGTTCAGTTGCAACATAAAGCTAAATTTAATGTATATCTTAGTTACTTTTCTCCTTGCCGAGACAAAATACCCAACCACAAGTTAAAGGAGGGAAGGTTTATTTTGGCAGACAGTTTGAGAGGTTTTAGTTGATAATCGGCTGCCTCCGAGGCACATGGGCGTGACAGAGGGGAAACAGTTCATGGCAAGGCAGGGCAGTCAGAAGCCAGCGAAGCAGTGAAATAGCAAAGCAGAGGTAGCAGCATCTTTCTGTCCCTTTATATTCCTTCCAAACTACCGGCCTTTTAAGTAGTGCCACCCACACCCTTAATCCAGTATCACACACGATAACCCAGTGATCTTTGCAACTCCCCACCTATGACCACATGAGGCTTTGAGGGGATATCTAGATACAAGCCATAGCAATGTAAAAGTAGTAGGAAAAGTACAATAATAAATCACTCCAGGTATCTGGCAATATCCATTTTCTATTCATTTCAATTTGTTTTCTAATTATTTTTACATCTTATTCCCATCTAGTTTAATATTATAAATTCTCTCTCTGTCTGGCATAGAGCATCACATGCAAAAATATTCTAATTAAAAAGGTGACTTACCACTCCACGCCTATTAGAATGGCTAACGTCCAAAACACTGACAATACAGACTGCTCACAAAGATACAGGGCCACAAAAATTCTCATTCCTGGGGAAGATGCAACCTGGAATAGCCCCTCAGGAGAGACAGGTTAGCAGGTTTTTAAAACCTAGACTTAGACTTACCTGAGGACCCCAGCAGTTGTGCTTCTAGGCATTTACCTAACTGATGTGAAAACTAAAGTCTACAAAAAAACCTCTATATAAAGGTTTGTAGAAGCTTAGTTCACACTGGCCAAGAATGGAAAGCAACCAAGATGAACTTCAACAGGTGTATTTATTTATTTATTTTTTTTTGGTTTTTTGAGACAGGGTCTCACTATGTAGTTGAGACTGACCTGGAACTCACTATGTAGCCCAGGCTGGTCTTGAACTCACAGCGATCCTCCTGTCTCAGCCTCTCGAGTGCTGGGATTACATGCGTGCACCACCACACCCAGCTCTTTTTCTTTTTCTTTTCTTTCTTTCTTTCTTTTTTTTTTTGTAAAAGGTGTATTTATAAACAAATTGAGGTACATCCATACAACAGAAAATCATTCAGCAGTAAAACAAAGTGAACCATCCAGCCCCCCAAGATATGGAGGAATCTTAAATGTGTATTGCTAAATTTAAAAAAGCTTCCAATTACTGTACATGACATCAGGTTATATAACAAACCAGAGAGACAGTAAAAAGGGCAGTGATTGTCAGGGGGTAGAAAGGTGAGGAGGAAGGAACAGGTGAAGCTCAGGGAATTATGGAATAGTGAAACTGCTTGCCCACTACCACAGTGGTGGACACTTGACACTGTGTACTGGTCAGATCCACAGTAAATCCACAGCACAAAAAACACATCTTAATGTGTGTTGCAAACAACAACAAAGAAACCTAAGAGGTTGGGAAATACCAGGATGGAATGCAGACTATGACTAAAGCCACTAACTATATTACAAATATATGAAAAAGCTCCCCGGAAGGGTTGGAGGAAAAAAGTGCTATTCTATGTAACACTGGAAATGATTGGCATCTGTAAGACCAAAAGCAAAAGAAATTATACAGGTCCTGTGCTCTTGTTAAGTGTGAAAGTTATTTTTATTTGTAGGGGTTAGGGTTTGGCTTAGCAATTCTCATACTTCTCTGCTCACATGCTGGAATTGAACAATTAACTAAAAGGACAGCAGGGGCCAGGCTTCTCACCACTGGAGCAGGAGGTTAGAGTAACACAGTGTGTGGTAATGGATTGCAATTGGAGATATCCGTATGAACTCATGCTTGACTTAGCATAAGTACACAGTATGTAGAGAAATATTTAGAGATCCTGTACACTGTCAGGTTAGTATATATTCATTATCTGGTTCTTTTAGCTGAGGAGGCCTTTTTTTCAGTTGTGACAAACACATTCGGCAGCCAGATCTGTTTCCAAAAGCACTGTCCAGTAAGAGGAATCACGACTCTTAAAGAAATGGCTGCTTTACTGGAGCAGGAAATACGCAAGCTGGACTATTTTGCAAGGCCAGAAAACAAGAGAGCACCAAAACAAAACAACCCCACAGTAATGAGGGCATGTCAAGGGTTGAAAGACCCAATTGAAAGAGCTCCCAAGAGCCAAAGCTAGGACAAGCTGAGCAATACAACATATAGTATTTGATGATAACTCTAAGAAATAAAAACCTATGAGTCTATACTAGTATAAATAAATGACTAAATAGAGAATACACAAATCTCCTAAGAGGCAAAATAATATTTTATGTAAACACTATGCCCTCAAGGTATGGATCACAAGCCTGTGATCTTTAGACATGGGCTGCATATAGTGACTGCATCCTGAGAAGTACAGCTTGGAAGGGAGGAAGAAGCAACTTCACTGAAGAAACAAATGACACGGCAGGGCAGGTGTCACCGTAGCAGGTGACAGTCATGTTGGCTGTATGCACCCTTGAGATGAAGAGCTGGAAACGGGACACTACCTCTGTGGTCTTCATGTCAAAAAGGCACAACCCCAAACATGAGAAAAACACCAGGCAGATAAATTGAGGGGCACAACAGAATACTCGCCCAGTGCTCCCCAAAACTGCGGAGGTCATCAAAAAAGAAGTCTGAGAAACTATCATCCCCAGAGGAGCCCAAAAGGCCAAACAGAATGTGGTACAGTGGTTGGGATCCCGGGACAGAAAATGGATACGAAAGACATTTGGTAACAACGAAAAGAATCTGAATGAAGTGGACTTTTGTTAATAATTATTGGTGTTGGGCCAGGGATTTAGCTCAGTGGTGCTACCGCTTGCTTCCCAAACAAAAGGTCCTGAGTTCGATCCCCAGTACCAACCAACCAACCAACAAACGGCATTCTTCTTTAGAGTCAAGTAAAATTCCATTGTGTGTGTACTTATCACCTTTTCCTCAACCCCACAACAGCCAAAACAATCCTGAGGAAAAAGTGCAAAACGGGAGGCCTCACAATCCTGGACTTCAGATTACACTAGCTAGGAAATGATAGTAACAAAAACTGCATGGTACTGGCACAAAAATAAACTTGTACACCAAGGGAAAAGAAGACACAAAAATAACCCAAGGCACCTTTAGCCATCTGATCTTTGACAAAGGGGCCAAAAACATACTGTGGAGTAAAGATAGCCTCTTTTAACAGATGGCGTTGAGAAAAGTGGCCTTGTGGTGCAGAAGAATGGAACTAGACCCATCTCTCTCACTTTCTACTAAAATCAAATCAAAACAGACTAAAAGCCTAGATATTAAAACAGAAACCTGAAACTGCTGGGACGATAACACAGGGGAAACACCTGAATCCCCAACGCAGGCAAGGACTTCCTGAACTGAACTGCAGTAGCACAACAAAGCCAAGAACCCACAAACGGGATTGTATTAAATAAAACAAAACTACTTTAAAATTAAGTTAATTTAAAAGCTCGCACCTGGAGAACGTGGTCTCGGTCTCAGAAGAGAAACTTGGCAGGACTCAGGACTCCCTCCGGAGTCAGATCTTGGAGAGGTGCGCAGCACAAGGCCGGCGTTACAGTGTAGCCTGAGAGAGCGAGGGAAGAGCTCGCTGGTCCCCACAAAATAGGTGTAGTGTGCACGCTACAGCTCTCTGCACCAACTGAGAGCATTTTCTCCTTGCACAGCTGAGTTCAGAAGCTGAGCGGGCTGGGCGGGAGCCAGATAGGGCATAGGCAGCCTCCTCAGGCCCCTTGTGCTCGGAGCAGACAGACAGGCCCACGTGAGATCGCACAGCCTTTTTTTCCACCCTATTGGAGATTAAGCTCCGGGGGGAGGGGGGCTTCGGCCTAAGCTACCTTCCTCCAACCTGCTCCCTCTCCCCCACCTTTAAATTTTGAGATCCGGTCTTGCTAAATTGCTAATTTGCTCAGGATGAGTTCCATCTTGCAGACCTCCTGCCTCAGCCTCCCAGAGTTGCTGGGATTACAGGTGTGAACCACCGTGCCAAGATTTCCCGTTTTTTATTTAACTGTGATGAAACTTCTAAGAAAACATCCTGCTGGCTAAACCCAACACGCTTGAAAGTCTTACTGGGGACCAGGGCTTGGGTCTGAGCCCTCTAAGGAGGTGTCCCCACGGTACTGAGGCTTCCAAAATTACTTATTTAAAGCTTGGAAAGGCGGAACAAAGGCGCGGTAGGAATTTGACACATAGCTCTGCTGCCCACCACATATGCTTAGCACATTAGCCATATGGGAGATGTGGCTATTTAAATTAAAATTAATTAGAGTGATATAAAATTTAAAAAGGCCTGGGTTCCAGTAGGCCCGAGACAGGAGATTAGGAAGTGGCAAAGCTGGCTGGGGAAATGGGCCTAACCTGTTAATTACAAGATCCCAGAACACATGGGCAGAACGGTTCCCAAAGCTCTTCAGGAGGACTTCAGAGGTTTAGACCTGAGCTCAGCTTGAGGCTTGGGATCCCAGCCCTGACTCTCTGTACCCGCATGTAGAAGTTCTCCTGGTTTCCCTGAGATTCGGACAGTACCAAAGAAAGTCAGGAGGAGCAGGTGCTATTGCAACTTTCCATGATAGCCCACACCGTTTCCCACATGCAGCGGGTACTTTTATCTTTGTTCTCACTCTCACTTTCTATTTATTTGGTCCTAGCTCGCTCTGCAGAGCCAGTTTCTCTTCCACTTTT
>NW_022900940.1:29674954-29680367 GCF_012274545.1 Fukomys damarensis
TTTTTTTTTTTTTTTTTTTTTTTGGTACCGGGTATCTAACTCACGACCTTGCACTTGCGAGCCAGGCGGCGGCACCACTGAGCTAAATCCCCTGTCTTCTGCTCTTAATTTTTGCTTTCTTGAATAAACTTTGTCACTGCTTTTTACTCATTTGGTGTAATTCTTTTTTCTTTTCTTTCTTGAGGCGAGAAGAACCTGGAATCCAACTCCAAAAGGAGAGGCGAGCAACCCAGAACCTGCAATGTTTAGTGGACGAGCCACTTTTCAGAAATAAGCTACCTGAATCCAGGCGCATTCGAGGTTCTCAGCCACAGCCCCATCTGTCACTGAGGAAAATTCCATGGAATGGCACTGTCAAGTAAAGGATGTATTGGGAAAATTGGCAAAAATCTGAACACAGTCTGTCCCTATTGATCGTTTCTATGTTGTTTCCTAATTTTGATTGCTATGATGTAGTTATATAAAAAGAAAGTCCTTGTTCTCAGGAAGTACACATGGAAATATTTAGGAACAAAGGGGACAATTTAGTCTTGATTGGTTTAGAAAGTTACGTACATGGGCTGGGGATTTAGCTCAGCGGTTCCGCTTCCTGCCTTGCAAGTGCAAGGACCCAAGTTCGATCCCTGGTACCAAAAAAGAAAGAAAGCTATGCACATACAGAATGATAAAACAAATAAGGCAGCTGGTGAGCCTGGGTGCTGTTCAGTGTTTCTGTAAACTTTAAATTATTTCAAAATAATTGAAAAAAGAAAAATGAACGAACAAAACTCTCCAAGATAGCCCACTGAATGAAACACTGAGACTATCTCCCAAACACCAGTCTCAACTTTCAGTGGTTAACTGCCTTCTCACAATAGGTTTAATTATGCCCATCACACATCCCTTGCCTTTCAGTGGCCTTCAGAGCTCCTCACTGCCCTCATGTGGCTTCTACATGCTCACTGGGCAGTTTCTCAGACTCCGATGAACTCCATCTTTGCTTCCAGATTGGTAGGATGGAACACCTCCTACTGCTCTGGGCCCCTTCCCCTGAGCCTCTGTGGCCAACATCCACCTGGAAGAGAATCGTCAGGACAGTGTAAGCTCTCAGCTGCCACCCACATACTCTTTGTCCTTTGGTTAAAACTGGCAGCACATTGGAGGCCTCCACCCACACATCTAAGGATTACTTTGTAAGAGATTTGTTTGTTTCCATCTATATGCACACGCTTACCTAAATGTGCATCTGCGCTGACACAGATGGTTTTTTTAATTTGGTGGATTTTTTCCTTTTTCCTCTTTTGCTTGTCCTCCCCTCCAAACTGCTCCTTGGCTTCTCCATCAAGCCACAGATGCTACTACAGTACTTTCACCTCTGTTGCAACTTGTGCCCCTGGCCTTACCCACACTGTTGGCTGTCCAGTCTCCCCGGCCCTGCAGGTGAAAGGATCTGTGGGAATAGAATCCCCTCAGTTGGTTTTCTACATCAGCCTTTTATTAGTTTATTAGAAGAACACCTTATTGTTATTAACCTTCAGTAAGCAGTAGAGCACCAGGTGTCTTGGCGGCCATACGATCTGCATGGTATTGTAATTAAATTCAGCAAACGTTAGGTAAACACTTCTTGAGAGCCTACTTTTGGCTCTAGGCACTCTGCCAGGTGCTGCTGATACAAACATCGCCAATAAGACTTTGCCCTTGAAGAGTTCCCAGGCAGCGGAAAACACAGAATGTGATAAGTGCTGGTTTCATTGGCAGTGCCAGGGTGCTCTGGGCTTGGTGCCGGAAGTGTAAGCACTGGGTCATCCTGGAGAGGGAAACCCACCTTCACGGAACGTGCTCTCTCCTAATGGAAGTTCTGTTGTCGTAAGTCTGGCACCTTTTCACGTGCCTCCTTCCAACTTCGATCTCATTAACTGGCACCTCATACTGTCAGGCTCCCAACCTTGCCATTTCTCCCAATAAAGGCAGTTTCAAGTTGGACCAAGAAGATGAGGCCCAGAGAAAGGATCCAAGGTGGCAACGTGTCTGCTCCCAGGGGCCGCTCTCCATGTAGAGAGAAATAGTTTATTGCTCTAGCTGTCTCCTCTGTCCTGAGAGCTCCTCACTTCTCTTTTGAAAATAGATCCTGTCCTTTTCAGTTTTCTATTAGCTGCCTTCTCCACCCACTCTCCGGCTTTGAAGTTTATGGCTAACTCAACACTTCTTTCCTGTGTGTTTAAGAAGCACTTTTGTGCGACATCGGATGAAATACTCAAGGTTGGGTGTGTACATTTTCCACAGCAGCTCAGCTAGCAACAGCTGAACTATAGGAGGAAGTGACAGTGACTTCATGAGCACATCCCATTACACCCACAGTAAATCTACTCCAAGGCCAACAGCCCCTTGGCAGAATTCCCTGAGTGCCCCTGGGGACTGCAACACCTACCGAAAGAAGGATAGGAGGGAAGGTCAGAAAGAAAGAGCCATCTTAACCTACGGATTTAAAAAGAAGTCTTGTGTGAAATTAACAAAAACATGGGATTCACCAGGACCTTTAAGAACTCCCAGGGCAAACAAGGGCCTCTACAGCTCAGGCCTCAGTAGGTTCCTGGTAACTCCACCTCTGCTTATATCAAAATATTTTTAATGAGTCACATAAAATCACTGACTTCTGCAGTGTTTCCTCAGAGGGCCTTTGATTTCAGAAGCGATCTCTGGGGAAGGCATTCCTGAGATCCCACATTTTTTCCAGGACATATTAAGTGAAATTATTTGCAGCCTCTTTTAAGTCCACAGGGCTCAAAATAGAGGTTGACCACGATGTCCTAGTTTTAGCTCTGCAGGTCTTACAGGAGGAAAGCCCCTCTATCCCAGGAAGCCCCAGTGCCTGCTGGCCCTACCTTGGGCTCTCAGAGGAGATGTGGAGGAGCTGCAGATTTAACCCTCATCTAGACCTGGGGCTGCATCCCTGCCTGCCTTCCTTCCCTGCATGACCTTGAACATCTTGAGCTTGGAGGCAGTGGAAACAGCTGGCTGACTTAGGCAAAAAAAAAAGATTTATTGAAAGGATTTTTTTCTCCCTCTGTTTTTCTGCCTTCCACCTTTGACTCTTAAGTCAAAGCCCTAAGAAGGAGCATGTGATTTGCCAAACAGACACGTGTTAAAGACACAACAACCACAACAACAACAGTAACAATAACAAAACCCCCCAAAACCTTGTGTCTGGGGCAGAAATCTGCCTGTTCTTTAGCTTGGGGTGGGGTGGGGCTCACTGAGCCCCAAAGCTATACACCTAAGCTATCTCTTAGTTCATTTGGGCTGCTATGACAGAATACCTTAAGCTGGTCAATTTGTAAGAGAAATTTACTACTATCTTCTGGAAGCTGAGTGGTCCAGAATCAAGGCCCTGGTAGACTTGGCATCTGTAATGTACCTGTTCTGCACAGGTGGTGACTTCTTGCTGTGTCTTCACATGACAGAAGGAGCACAAAGTCTCCCTCAAGCCCTAAGGGCACTAATCCACTCATGAATGTGGAGCCCTCATGACAGTAACACCCCAAAGTCCTCCTCCCTTAATACCATCTTCTTGGTAGCTTGGTTCCCATTTGAATTTTGAAGGGACGTAATATTCCCACTGCAGCAGTAGGAAACCCCCGCGTTTAGGAATGGAGTTCAGATGGTTGTCATGCAAAGAAGATACTACAAGTAAAAAGTTGAGTTTACACATATACAACTGCAGTGGTAGGGAAGGGGGCAAGCTAGCTAAGTGTGTCAAGATTAGTGAGAGCAGCTTTATGGCCTTATGATTTCAGGAACTTGGTGTGGAGAAGCCCGACTGTAGTCTGTGTGTTTAGGTTCCATTTAAAAGAGGAGGGCAGCCTGCAGGGAAGGAAGTGGGAGACATGATCAGGAACAAGATGCCAGGCTCCAATCCTAAGGTGCCCAAAGACTTGAAGGCCTGCCTAGGGGCACTGAATATTTCCAGGACTTAGGGGAAATAAGACAAGATACTTGGTTTCACTTCAGTGGCCCACTAAATTGCTTGGACATGCTGCCTAAAGATTTTGGACCTGTATCAGAGTGGTAGTGTCACAGAGGAGTTCAGATTGGAGAACTTACATTTTTCTTTCCATGAGTGGTAGGTATTCAATATTCTTTGCTACTTTGAGTCTGTCATTTTCTTTCCCCAGACTACTCTACGACCATCAGTGAAGTCAGAACTTCGCTATCTCCCAAAACCCAGCTGGCTTTATTTACTCATCTTATTTTCACGTCCATAAGTCCTCTGTTTGCAAAGCCCTCAAGACATAACTGCCTGGTTCTATTTCTATCTTTTGCTATTTAGTTGCACATTAAGTCCCTAGGTATTTCCAGAAAATAGCACTTCTGATGAAAAACCTCTAAGGCTTTGCAGGGGCAAGTTAAGCCCCAGTTCTGCACACACTTTCTTGTGCTCTTTTCTGATTGTTTTTCCAGCTTCTACCCTTCACTGGGAGCCACTTTTTCCAAGCCAAAAATTACAAATTACAAACCTTTGTAATTTTTGTTTTTATTTCTCTCTATAGAGGCAGTTGTTTTACTGTTGAAAGGCAAAATGTTCCAATTTTGGGGTCTCCTCTCCCTGAGACCTGCTCTTGTCCTCCCAGCCAGAAATGAATTGTCCAGCCTCTGAACATTCACAGTGTCTTGTAACACATGATAACCAAGGTCTCTTTCTCCTTGAAATCTAGACTTTGCTACTTTGTGGACCATCAGCATCCAGAGCAAATATAGGACCTTAGCCCCACCCCAGGCTTGCTGCTCCAGAACCTTCATTTAACGGGATCCCCTGTGGTTTGCATAAATGGGAAAGTGAGAAGCATGCCTTAAGATCACTGGTTTTCGACTCTAGTTGCAATAGAATCCTGGGTGAGTTTCAAAACATACTAATGTGTGGGGCTCACCCCTAGGGGTTCTGATTTAAATTAATTTAGGGTATCATCTAAATGCACATTGGGATTTCTAGAAATTTCCCCAGTGAATCTCATATACAACGGGGCACGAGAACCTGGCTTCGGCATGACCCATTCAACCCTGTTCCATCTCTCCTGAAATCCCAACAAAGCCTTGTGTGAGACACCTGCTCAGAATCCGTCTTGGGCAGGGATGGGAATATGGAAAGTAGGCCCATCCCTCTTACAAGTTCCTCCTCCTCTGGCCTTCCCTCTCTGGGCACCTGCTGTCTCTGTGTGCACTGCACACTGTGTCTGCCCTGTCTCTTTGGAAGTCCCCACCTTCCGCCTGGCCCCAGGTCCCATGGATTCAGAAGGAGCTCTGTGAGCTTGATAGGCTAACGATCTGGGCTGTGGCTGACGCAGGGCAGGCAGGGGGTTTACAGAGCAGCAGTGCAAACAAGCTCCAAGGGGCATCTGCTGTCTCTTCAATAGATCTATTTTTTTTTTTTTTTTTTTTT